>NC_134119.1:40307651-40610681 GCF_040939455.1 Microcebus murinus | reverse complement strand
CCAACATCTCAGATGTGAAATCTAAGGTGGGGGCCCCTGGATGAGATAACATTGTTACTCAAGATCCCTTGGGGCCAGAGAAGGGGTCCCAGTGGCTACTTACACCTGCTGTGACCAGCAAACTCAGCCAAACCAAAAGCCACACTCCACCCACCCCCGACAGCCAGGCCAGCTCCAGGCAGAGAGCAGTTCTACCAGATGCCACTGCAGGTGACCTCAGCAAAGGCGGGGTGAGAAGGACGAAGTGGGGAGGACTCCTTCCTCCCCTAAATTGCTCGGGCCTCCCTGGGGCTGCAGGTGTTAATCTGGGGGGTCCCTGGGCCCTGATCTTCTTGGGTTCCAGCAGCAGAAACATGAGGTTTGGGAGCCTCTTCCTCCTGGTGGTGCTCCTGGCTGTGGGGACCCAGCTGCCTGCTGCCTCTGGCCGGAAGAAGGGAGGTGAGTGCGGGTACCTCCTCTGCTCTAGGGACCAGGTGGCTTCTACCTTCCTGGGGAGAGTAAGTGTTGGGGGTAAGGCAGATAACTCAGTGTGTGTGTGTGTGTGTGTGTGTGTGTGTGTGTGTGTGTGTGTGTGCATGTGTGTGTGTGTGTAAGCTTCTTAGTGCTTCCAGGAGCCTGTGTTTTCATTTGTGCATCTTTGTGGCTGTCCACCCATCTGTGTCTCTATCGGTAAAGGTCCTTCTGACACTTTCTCAGTGCTTGTCTTAGCCTGTCCATGTGTCTGTGTGTGGGGACACACGTGTGCCTCTCTCTGTGTAGATGTGTGTGTTTGTGCCTGCTAGTCTGTGCCAGGCTGTCTGCACATGTACACGTAGGAATGGCTGCATCCGTGTGTGTCTGAGCTTGTGTGCCTGTACATGTGTGTACATGGCAGGGGGCAGGGGGTCCATGGCCCCATCTGGGGAAAGGACTTGGGAGTTGAGCAGAGGGTGGAGCTTCTGGGATCTGGGGTTTGTTGGGAGAAATCTCTGTCCCTAGCTCTCTTATCCCCCCACCTCCCATCCCGATTCCTACCCCGACAGGGCTCTGACGCCTGGCCTCTGCCAGGTGAGGGAGGGTGGCTTAGTGGTTAGACAGGTGCCTCCTGATCTGGGTGAGGCCTCCACCGCCCTCCCCTCCTGAGGCTGGAACACCCTGACCTACATTCACCCACATTGCCCTGGCCCTGCCTTGGAGGAAGGGCACAGTGATGGGAACAGGCTGAGGAAGGAAGGATATTGGTGGCTTCCAAGGCCAGACCCTTTGTTGGCTGTGATTCACGCACTGTCGCCACACAACCCCTCAGTGATGCTGTGAGATTGGGACTGTTTTATCACCATTTTGCAGATGAGGAAAACCAAGGCATAGTGGGAAACCACTTGCCTAGGGCCAAAGACCGACTCTGAGTGAGTGTAAAGGCAGCCTGCGAATGCAGGTCTTGGAATCAGAAAGGTTCACCTGCCAACTTACTCCTTGCAGAATGGGGCCCTTGCCTCCCTCTGAGCAGTGAATGGTGTCTTAGTGCGTGCTGGGCCCTTTGGGGAACCGCTGGGGGACCCTAATACTCAGCTTGACTGCTCAGAGGTGACAGCTGGTGCTGCAAAACCCGAGCCTGCTCAGGGCCTCTCTGTGTGGCCAGGTGTGACACACCTGCCTCTCCCCTAGTTCACTGCACCCATGCTTCCCCAATTTCTCCCCCTGTGAGCCTGGCTTTCGGGACAATTCCAGACAATGGAGGAAGGTGACAGGACTGAGGGAAAGGAAGTCCCAGTTTGTGGTCTGAGGAAGCCCAACCACCTCTGTTTATAAGACACACCCTCTGCCCCTCACTCTGATGTCTGGGTGTCTCGCATACAAAGAGCCTGGCACAGGCCCTGATGAACAATGAGTGCCTGATTGACTGTTTCCCAGTTATGTAGCATTGGGGGCATGTCTGTGTCTGTGTAGCTCTGTGCAGATGACTCTGTATGTATACCTGTGTATATGTGTCTGTCTCTCTGCTCATACACATGCCACATACACTTATATACATGACTGAGTGTCTGAGGGGATCCGTGTGTGTGTGTGTCTAGGTGTGTAGACATGTATATATGACAGTATGCTTATATATTTGACGAAGAGTTTATGTCCCAGTTCGTATGTACATATATGACTGCCTGCATTTATATATGCGTGTGTTTGTAAATATACTGCATATAGCTATAAAACTATCTGATGTGTGCCCGATGTGTGTGTCTTAGGTTGAACTATGTAAAATTGCTATTTTGGGAGATCAAAAAAGTTGACTATCTGCAGTTTTAAGCCTGTAGCGAATTGTGTGCATAGATCTGAGCGTGCTTGCATATTGACTGTGTATGTGTGTCTCTGCGTGCGTGTACAAGCATGCACATAACTGTGTCTAGGTATGATTCTTTCCCCTCTGAGCGTACACATCCGTGGCACCTGCACCTGTGTGTGTGTGACCGTGTCTCTGTGCTCGCGTGTGCGAGCGGGAAACTGGATTTGAAGGGAGGGGAAGGAAAGGCAGATGAACAGAGTGAGTGTGACTGCCCGACCCCCTCACGCCGCCTCCACACACTCCAGGCTGTTATTCCGACCCCCACACGGCAGCCACCACGTCCTCCCCACCTGAAATGCCAACCCTCAGCCCCTCTCCCGCCCGTTGGTTCCCCAGGGCTCAGCTCTGGGCCCCTCCCTGATGCAACTTTGAGGGCAGGTGGCTCCCTTGGGCCCCCCTTCGAGGCCCGAGCACCTCTGGCTTGTTTGTTCAGGGCTAAGCCCCATCCTCAGGCCGTTTCCCATGCCACCCCCATCCCACCCCCATCCCACCCCCCATCCCACCCCCCATGCCACCCCCCATCCCACCCCCCATGCCACCCCCCATGCCACCCCCATGCCACCCCATCCCACCCCCCATGCCACCCCCCATCCCAGCCCCCATGCCACCCCCATCCCACCCCCCATGCCACCCGCCATGCCACCCCCCATGCCACCCCCCATGCCACCCCCCATGCCACCCCATCCCACCCCCCATGCCACCCCCATCCCAGCCCCCATGCCACCCCCCATCCCACCCCCCATGCCACCCGCCATGCCACCCCCAAGCCGCCCCCCACCCCCTCCGGAGACGCTGTCAGAGCGGGGCTCTCACAGGCCATGCCGCCCCTGTCCGGCAGGGGGCAGCAGCTCAACTAAAGCCAGCCCAAGGGAGCGCCGGGTGCTGGCTTGGGGCACCAGGGTGCGAGCAAGGCGGCCCCGGCAGGGGCTGAGGGGCACGGGTGGACCGAGTGAAAGCCACAGCACTGGGTCCAGCGGCCGGGGGCCCTCCTGAACCTTCTCTCCGGTGCCGGGCGGAAGCGAAGGCCCGGGCCTGCTGCAGCCCTGCGGCTCCGGCCGGCGGCGGGGGCAGGGGAGGGGGAGCCGGGCCGCGGTGCCCCCTTCGGGCCGTGCTTCTTGCCCTCATGGAAGAAGTTACTGGTCTCCCGCCTTCTGTGCGAGATCTGGAAATGGCCCCAAATCCCAACCGGGAGGGCAGTTAGGTGAGCTCTGGGACAGAACGTGATGCCGACCCCGAAACCGAGCCACTTGCGCAACGGCGTGCACAGCACGGGACGTGGCCGAACGGGCTGCAGCGGTGCACGGGGCGGGCGACGGCCGGCACGCGAGCAGCGCGGGGTCTCACCTCCAACCCCCCTGTCACCCAGTCGCTGAGCCCTAGTGCTGTACGCGTGTGCGGGGACACAGGCTGACAGCGAGCAAAGCGGGCGGGTGTCTGTCCCCACAGCCTCCGGCCAAGCGAGGGGCGCAGGCGAACGGAGGCGGAGTCCCGAACCCGAAGGGAAGATGCTCTGGGGGAGTGCGGGGTGGGGCCTGACGGGGCTGGCCTAGTTCAGCTGGGGGCAGAGAAGGAGGATCTTCTGAGGATGTGATGTTTCAGCCGAGACCTAACGAGCTGACCAGGCTGACCAGGCGGACACGGTGTGTGGGCGAGCGCGCCCGGCATCCGGACAGCCAGAGCGAGAGCCCTGCAGCGAGAAGTGGCTCGGAGCAGATCAGGAGGGAGCGGGGACCAGGAGGCCGGGAGATGGACACGGGCCGGCCAAGCAGGGCACGGCCGGATTGGCCACGGTGGAGATTCTGAACTCCACTCTTTCCTATCCTTTGTGCCATCCGAGTCTCAAACTAGCACTTGGAGAAAGGAGCCCAGCTTCCTGTCATTTCACAGCCAGGAAACTGAGGCTTGGAGTAGTTAAGAAAACAAAACAAAACAAAAACTTGCCAAAGTACCCGCAAAAAGTAAGGGATGGAGAATTCAGATCCTGTGAGTCTCAGGTCAGTGGTTGTTACATAACCCTGAGCTGCCTCCAGCTGCAGGATTTGGGGTTCTCTTACAGAGAAAGCAGGGGGCTGCCCGCCAGATGATGGGCCCTGCCTCCTGTCGGTGCCTGACCAGTGCAAGGATGACAGCCAGTGTCCCTCAACCATGAAGTGCTGCTACCAAGCTTGCTTCCGCCACTGCGTCCCCCGGGTCTCGGGTAAGTGCCCGTCCGCCTTGCTGATTGCCCAGGCCCCAGGCCCCAGGGCTGGCTGGCACGGGCACGGCTCACCCAGGCCCCTGTGTTGCAGTGAAACAGGGCAGCTGCCCTGAGGACCGGCTGCAGTGCCTGAGCCCCACAAAGCACCTGTGTCACCAGGACTCGGACTGCTCGGGCAAGAAGCGGTGCTGCCACAGCGCCTGCGGCCGGGATTGCCGAGATCCTGCCACAGGTACAGCTGCTGGGTGCCTGGAGCAGGTGCCATCCCTGTTTCCTGAGCACCTGGGGCAGGTGCCTTCCCTCTCCGGGGCCCAGCTCTAAGATTTTCTTCCAGTTCTTCAAGCTTAACCTCCCCAGAAGCCAGGACCTCCCATGGCCATAGCTGGGGAAATGGATAAGTACGGGGGGGGGGTCTTGTTAGGGAGATGGAGGGACTTGCTGTATCCCTGGGACCCCGGGTTTCAATTTGCCCTTTAAGGAGGATGGGGAGTTCTGCCTTAGTAGGGACCAGGGCTGGGCTGATGGGGCTGGGATGCGGGAAATCAAGCCCCAAATCCAGAGCCCAATTGTGGGAGGGGGTTAACCCTTTCTTCCTCTCTCCTCAGGCTAGTTCTGGTTTAGGATCCATGGCTCTGCATGCAGGTGAGAGCGGCAGAAAGAGTTGCTGATGGGAATCCTGGGGCCTCCCAGACAGCGCCATCCCTGCCAGCAGCAGTTCCAGCCTTCTGATAGACACTGGCCTGCCATCAGTTCCCTGCAACCCGCCACTGCAGGCCTCTGCAACCCCCCGGTACCCTGCACACTGCCACACTGAGCTGCCCACCCTTCCTAGCACCCACTTTCACCTCTCTCTGCACACGTTGTTTCCTCCACCTAAAATGCCCAATTCTTGCAGGCTCCTCTTTGTGGAGCCCTAACCCCACCCTCAGGCAGCCCAACTACCCAGAACGTATGTTCTAGCAGAGCTTTCCAAACATCAGTCCATTCACATACACTTCTTTCATGATTTTCACCATATCTGCAAACCAGTGTTATGATATGTTGCATGCTGCCTGTACTACTATTTACTCACGTTTTTCTTTAAATGACTCACTTTTGTATATAAATAAACTTATTTAAAAAGAAAACTTGATATCATTACTATCAATGGGATAAATGAGATCACTTGCCAGAAAACAGAATGTAATTATGGGAAACAAATGCAATGAAAACGGCTCAGTTCCATTAAAGTAAATCATGTCAGATTAAATGATACTAAATAATGTTATTAAACTCTAGCTAGATACGGCCACCTGCCAAGACTGAGCCCGAAACCTGCTCTCTGTCTCTGTTTTAATAAATGGAGATTAGCAAGGGTTAAAGGGATGTTACGGTTGCATTTAGGGAGACCTTATCCCTTAGGAGAATCCGAAGAATTGAAAAGAGAAAAACTTTCTCACTCCAAGAGTCAATGTTGTGTGATGTTACATCCAGGTACACACTGAGACCATTTAGATACGCCCCAAAGCTGGGGAGATGTCGCTCAAGCAGTTAAGACGTCATTGTTATGGAGGGTCTCCTGCCACTACTGGGCCTCCATCCACCTTGCTTGCCTCAGTTTCTCCAGGGCCCCATCGGTGGTCAGGGTCTAATGAGTGTTTCTTGTGGGAAGAGAGGGTCCATAGGGAATGGCAGCCATCCTACAGGACATTCCTGGACCCAGACAGCCAGATTCCTGACTCTCCCTGGTACCTAGGACATGCTTTGAACAGAGAAAGGAGGTGGGCAAACTCCTCCCTGCTCTATCTGCTGGGCCTCTTGTGTCCTGATGGACTCCAGGGTTGGGAGGTCAACCATGGAGGTAAACTTGAAAATCCTGGGTCTTCTTTTCAAGTTCTCTGGACCTTGCAGGGTGATCTCAGGTGAGTCCTTCACCACTCTGCGTTTCTGCTTCCCCTCTTGGAAGATGGAAAGAATTCTACTTCCTCACCATTGGTCCTCATGGGATTCAAATGCCTGAACTGTTGACTCAAAAGTGGCAACTGCTAGCTGTATAGATCCAAGAGAGAGATCTCCAAGGGAGATCTCCAAGGGAGAGGAGGAAAATTATCTATGAGTCACTGACTGCATGGGACCTTAGATATTTCTCTTCCTCTTTCTGGGCCTCAGTTTCCCCATCCATATATAACCTCAGGTAGTTAACACAGATAGTACAATGGACTTGATTATTTGCCCACAATTGCCCCCTCCCTTCCCATGTGTACCATGGCTTCCCATGTGGAAGGTGCACGTGGGAAGGTGCACATGCCCTTGTCCCAGTGACTGGGGCTTGGCTATGAGGCTTGTTTTGCTTCATGGGATGTGGGTAGACAAGATGGTGCACCAATGTCAGTACAAGGCCCCAGTCTTCTTACAGCCTCCACCTTCTGCCATGGGAAGAGTTTGCAGTCTCAGCATGAGAGACACGTGGGACAGGCCTGAGTTCTCCCAGCCAATCTCAAGCTTTTGAGAGAGAAATAGATGTTTGCAGTAGGAAGCCATGGAGATTTGGGGGCTGTCTGTCACAGATTGATCACAGTAAGAGTTGACTAATTCAGGTACTGATTATTAGTCTGTAGTGAATGCCCACTTTATGCCTCTCACTTTAAAACATCATTTCTTTCATCCATCCTGTAGAAATAGTGGCTTTGAGATAAGTGACTTGCCCAAGACCCCCAGCTGAGAGGGGACAGATCCAGGATTCAACCATACCATATTCCTCCTTAGATATTTTTTTTTCCCCCTGTTTAAGAAGTTTGAATCCTTAGATATTAATAAAAGCAGCAACAGCTATCAATTACTGAGCTTATCCTATGCCAGATGTTGTTTTAATTACTTATATATATAATCTCATAAAATCCTCACAGCCTTACTAGTAAGCTTCATTCATTTTCTCCATTTTACATATAGGAAAACTGAGGCACAAAGAGGTTAATTTGGCCAAGGTTGTACAGTTTATACATAGCAGAGCTGGGATTCAACCCCACACAGTCTAATCCTAAACTACATCCTTACTAACTACACTAATCCATTACATTTAGTCTTTGAAGATTCCTTCCAGCTCTAAAGGCTATTTCCACATCTGAAAAACAGGGATTACAAAACCCCCAAATGGTTAAGTGACCAGGCTCAATTCTAGACAACTGGCATCCAAGCCTGTTGGTGATGGCTTGTTGCCCTGGGTTTCTTTCCTTCTGCATCAGGAGGGAAATTAAGGGTCTCCAGCAGGAAGCTCCCAGGTAAGCCAGTTATGGGCACATATGGTCATAAAGTGGTATAATGGACATTGGAAACTAAGAAAAGAGGAGGGTGGGAGGGGCTGAGGGATCAAAAATTATCTATGGGCACAATGTACACTGTCCTGGTGGCATTTACACTAAAACCCCTGACTTCACCATTATACAATTTATCCATATAACAAAAAGCACTTGCACCCCCTAAATCTATTGAAATAATAATAAAAATAAAAAGACAAGGTCTCTATCACCCACATTGAAGTGCAGTGGTATAATTGTAGCTCAATGAAGCGTGGAACTCCTGAGCTTTGATCCTCCTGCCTCTTACACCCAAGTACCTGGGACTACATGTGTACACCACCACACCAGGCTAATTTTTTTTTTTTTTTTTTTTTAGAGAGATAGGATATCTTATGTTATCCAGGCTGGTCTCAAACTCCTGGCCTCAAGTGATCCTCCTGCAAGTTTATTATTTTGAATTATTTGTCAGATAACACAAAATTCTTTGTCAGATTTCTGGATATTTATTTCATTCCTTCTAGCAAAAAAAAAAAAAAAAAAAAAAAAAAGACTTGGCTGCTAAGTGCCCCATGGCTATCCAGGGGCTCTAAGTTCTAATCTAGGTCCCTGGAATGACAGGAGGTGAAAGGTCACAGACTGTGGTTTCTCTGGCCACAGATGGCAACATCTACACAGTCCATTCCAGAGTCACCTGCTCAGCTTCCTGGCTAACTTGCTACCTGTTCCATTAGGTCTGTGCATTGGTCTATGCAATGCCAGCTCTGTGCTTAGCTGCCAAACTCCAACTCAGTCAGCTCCAGCTCTACTACCTGTCTCACTGCCTTCTGGAAAGTCTCCTGGGAGGGTGGATACCTGGCTCTTTTTGCAGATTCCAACCTTGCTTTCCTCCTTACTCATTCAATAAATATTTGCTAAGCACTTAATATAGGCTCTAGGCCATGCCTTCACAGAACCCATGCACTAGTGGATGAGACAAAGCTCTAGCTAGATACTTGCATGACATATACCAGCTAAAGAAACCTGGGAGGCTATAGGAGTCCAAAAGGGATCTAACTCATCATGGAAACTAGGTAAGACTTCCAAAAGGAGGCAATATCCAAGTGAAAACCTTCAGTTTCAGCAGGATTTAGCCAAGTATGCTAGGGTTCATTCTCCCCTTCTTCCTGACCAATAGCACTGTCCCCAGTTGGAAATATTTGCCCCACCCAACCTCCAGGCTACTAGAGTGCTGGTGACATTCTATATTTTGACCTGGGTTTCAGTTACATGGATGCATAAATTTGTTCAAAAATAATAATTTAGGTGTAACTTCATATTTGTGCACTTTAGTATAAGAACATTATATTTCAATTTTTAAAAGTAAATTAAAAATTTAAAAACTTGTTCCTAGGCTCCCTTGCAGTTAAGCATGGCCATGTGACCCAGGACTGGCCAATCAGAAGTAAAGGAAAGTCTACTAGAGGGGCTTTCTGGAGAGCTATTGTTTTCCTAACTAATCAGACAGATTCAGCCTTTTGTACATCATCCATTTACCCTGTGTGGTTCCTGGAGCATGGCAGATGCAGCCAGAAGAGCCATCTGGCATCCTTGAGGACAGTCCTAGTTAGGTCCCATCCAAACAAATCTTGAGATAAAGATTCATATTTTTATACAATGACTTGGAAATGTTTCCAGGAAAAATGGGTATAGGAGTAGAGAAGTGCACCAGGAGGAGAAGAGGCCAGCAGTCGTACGACATCAAGTGAAGTCCCACAGGGCAGTCCTAGAGACAAGTGTAGGTGGGACACATAAATTCCCAGGGACTTTAGGCTCTCGCTGTGTGCAGCCGAAGCAGGCTCTAGCAGCCTCTGGGAAGCCCCAGATACTAGCTGTCAGGAGGAAAAGTACTCAGGAGCCAGAGTACACAAAATGGGTAAAAGATGCCCAGGGGGGTATGGGTAAGGATGAAAGACACACAAGAATGGTGAAGGAGGAAGTTACATGGAACCGCATCTTCAATGCCATTCATGGCAGCTGCACCTGCTCTGGCCTGCCAAAAAAAGCAAACTCCTCTCTAGTAAAGCCATTGTGTTTCAGTTTCTGTTCCTGCAGCTAAATTAAATTCTAACTGATACACTCGGTAAACAAAAGGCAGGAAGAGTTGTTCACGGAGAGGGAATAGCATGTGTTGAAAAGTAGATGTTGTCCCCATTTTACAGATGAGGAAAGTAAGGATCCAAGGAGACACTTGGCCCAGGATCACTCACACAGCAATTTAGTGGCAAAGGCAGGATTCAAACCCAGTGTATTCATCATACGTTGCTGTGTAACAAGTTGCCACAAATGTAGCAGCTTAAAACAACACACAGTTATTTACTACCTCACAGTTTCTGTGGGTCAAGAGTCCCGGGTCCTCTGCTTCGGGGTCTCTGCTTCACAAGGCTACAATCAAAGGGCCGGCCAGGGTGGGAGTCTCATCTGAGCCTCAATTAGAGAAGGATCCACTTTCAAGTTAACATGGCTGTTGGCAGAAATTCAGTTCCACAAGTGCTCATGGAATACCACAGTCCCTAGCTGGCTGTTGGCTGGAAGTCACCCTCATTTCCTTGCCTTTCCAGCATAGCAACTTGTTTCATCAAAGCCAGCTGGAAGTCACAAGCTTAAGTAACCCAATGACAAAAGTGACATTTCATCACATTTGCTACCATTCTCTTCATTAGAAGCAAATCAGTAAGTCCTGCCCACATGCAAGGGGAGGGATTACACAAGGGCATGGAAGCCAAGCGGCCGGCACCACAGGGAGACAGTTTAGAAGTTGGCTACTACACTCATCTCAGCTTAATTCTAAATATATCTGTTTTCTGCAACATCAAGCTTATTCTTCAGGTAAGACCCCCCATGGGTTCAAATGACCATTCCTGGCCAGGGACTGAAGGAGAATTTGGGGGACAGCCTATCCATGGGTTATAAAGGACATTGACAGCCCTTTAGCCCCAGATACCCACAATGCCCCTCTTCCCACTTCTATGACTCAGAATCATCCAGAATTTCGTTTACCGCCCACAACATGATCTGAGGATGAAACCAGATCCTGGTCCCGTTCTCATCTGCCCTTGGGAAATAGGACTGTCTTTTCCCTTTTTGGAAACCACCTCTCCGGCTCCAGGAAGAACGCCTGAGTTTTAGGGGTAGCCAAGGCTGCAGACAAAGTCCTGGGCCAGGAAATGGGAGACCCGCTTCTCTGCTGATCTACCTCAGTTTCCCTGTTGGTAAAACGAGGGAGTTGGGCAAAATGATCACAAAGCAGCTTCCTGCTCTAACCTCTTACTTTGAAGAGAAAGGCTCTAGGTTGTGCTGATCAGTATGGTAGCCACTAGCCACAGGTGGCTAATGAGCACGTGAAATGTGACTAGTCCAAGCTGAGATTTGCTCTAGGTGAATGTGGTAGGCAGGATTCTAAGATAACCTCCAATGACCCTCACCCCTGTATAATCTCTTTCTCTTCGAGCATAGGCGGAAGCTGTGAAAGTGTGTTACACACGGCAGAAGGGAGACAGCCCTGGGTGGGCCTGGCCTAATCAGGGGAGTCCTTTAAAAGGAGAGATTTTCTCTGCCTGGTTACAGGAGTTGGAAGGCAGCACTCTGGCTTGCCTGAAAGAAAGTCCGTCCTGTGAACTGCCTCTGGGGCCATGTGGCAAAAAATGTCTGGGGACTGCTGGGATCTGAGATTGATTGCCAGCCAGCAGCTAGCAGGAAAAGGGAGACCTCAGTCCTACAACCACAAAGAAATGAATTCTGCCAATGGTCTGTGAGCTTAGAAGAAAACCCCAAACCCCCGATGAGAACCTCAACCCTGGCCGAAACCGTGGCCTTAGCCTGGTGAGACCCTTCGTAGAGAATCCGCCCGTGCTCTGCCCAGACCTCTGACCTCTAGAAACCGTGAGATGATAAATTTGTATCGTTTGAAGCTGCTAGATTGGGGTAATTTGTTATGCAGCAATAAAAAACTAGTACACTGGATTTCAGAGACTTAGTATCAAAATGAAAATGTAAAATATCTCATTAATAATTTCTTTACTGAGTCCATGTTGAAATTATAATCTTTTGGATCTATAATATTTTGGTTAAAGAAAATATATTATTGAAAATGATTCCAGCTGTTTCTGTTTACTAGCTTTAATGTTACTATCAGAAATTTTAAATTATATATGTGGTTCACATTAGACTTATTGGACGGTGCTGGCCTAGAGGCCTCAGAGATCATGACCTCGGGCAAGTCACCCTGCCTCTCCAGGCCTCACATTGCTTATCTGTGAGATAGGAATGATATATTTGCGGGTTGAATGAGATGAGGCCTATACTTGGCACAAGATAAGCGCTCAATACGTGTTGTTAATTATCACCGTTAACAATATTTGTGAAGCCTTGTGTCTCTAATACCCTCCCCCCAGCCAGGCACACAGTAGCCACGCAATACGGAAATGCTTGGGGATTACACACCTTTACGAAGCTCTTTGGCGCAGCTCTCCTTTGCCCTCACAACCCACTTGGAAGGTGGGAATCAGGGATCCCTGGGCAGGTGAGGACGCTGAGCTTCAGGGGACAAAAGGACCCATTTCAGGCTTCACAGTTCACCTGGGAAGAGCTAGGACTTGAGCTGGCTTGGGCACAGCCGGGGGAGCCCCAGGGAGATGAAGCCACTTTCTACAACTCACTTACTGAGCCCTCCCCTTCGCAGTCTGAGCGAGTGACTGGGCCTCATCTGTAAAATAGGGGGGGAGGGGCATAAGAGCCTGTCCCTGTCTACTCTGTGTCGGGAATCACTGAGATAGGTCACCTGCCGCAGATGAGGCACCCGGCACATACTAAGCACTCAGTTAAGCAAACCACACCGCTGTTCCTTTGCCAGACAAGCCTCAGCTGAAATCCCTCTGTAGGGGGATCCCCGTCGCCTAAGCGCGCCCTCCTGCCCGGGACCCTGACTCGGGAGGATGCCCTGGCTCTTGGGTCCGGGCTCCAGACACCACTACCACCCAATCAAGTCAAGAATAGAAACCACCGCCTCCGGCTGCCCGCGGCCTCCCTCCCTCCCCCGGCAGCGATCGATGCGTCCTCAGCGGCGGGGACGGAGGCGGACAAGGAGCAGGGAGGAGGGTGCAGCGGGGCCTCAGACAGCAGCGGGGCCGCCGGGACAGAGAAGAGCCCGAGCACAGCCAGGGGCTCCCCAGCCTCGGCGCTTTCGGGAACACACGCACAGGGCGCCCCGGAGGGCCCGCGACAGGTAAGGGGCCTCCTCGGAGAGGGGCGTGGTCCGGGCAAGGGCCCAAGTGGGAGCCGGCGCTGCCTGGAGTTCCCGGTGCTCTGTTCCGGTCTAGGAGAGCCCCCCAAGGACGGAGCGATGTGGGGGGCAGGCTCTGGGGAGAACCAACCGGTCCTGCTTGCTCATCTGTAAAATGGGAGCAGCAAACCTCCCTGGCAGGGTTGGTGTGGGGATTAAACAGAGTGCGGCGTGTACAAAGCCCAGCCAAGCGACTGGCAGGTAGCAGGTGCTCAAAATAAGTGTGTGGAAAGAGTCTCGAGTCAAAAAGCCTGGTCTCCAGCCTTATTTGTGCCATGGGCTAGCTGGGTGATTTTGAACAAGTCACTTAATCTTTCTTACTGATATTCAGATTCTCGTCCGGAAATGTTTGGTGAACTAATTAGCCCATTTCATAGAGCAGGAGAGTGAGTTCCAGACAGAGGAAGGGATTTGCCCAATGTCATGCTTCTAGTGGGTGACGGAACTGGATTAGAAAGTTCATCTCCAATGTCAAATCCAGGTGGAGGTGGAAGTGGGGCTGCAGAACACACATAGTTATGTGCACAGGTTGTGTGCCAGGGCCTGTGCTGCCCATAAACATCTTGCATCATTTAATCCTCCTGGCCTCTCATGGGCAGTATAGTGTTGCCCAGGGTACAGAGGGGGAAACTGAAGCCCAGAGAGGGCAATGAGCCACTCAAGGTCAGCAGCTAGTAAGTGGCAGACTCGGAATCCAGACGCAGGTCTGACCAGAGGGAAGTACAAAGGGCCAATGCTTATTGAGCACCTACTGAGTTCCAGGGTTTTGCACACATACAGTAACTGTTCATCCAAAGTGCCATTATCTCCATTCTCTTAGAGGTAAGAGAGTTAAAACCCAGAGCAGGCAAGAGACTGGCCTCTCTGTCACAAGTGACAGAGCTGAGGACCGGCTTAATACCAAGCCCAGGGTAAGTGAAGGGCATTTGGGCTCCCTGCCAGGTACTGGGCTGGCTTGATGCATACTTGATCCTCATCCACCCAGGGAAGTAGGCATTACTGAACCCACAGTGCAGATGACATTACCACGGGTCAGGATGTGAGTCAAGTCACTAGCCCTCAATTCCAGCAGAGCCAAGAGTCAGTGGGCAGTGGAAAGACCTGAGTCCTTCCTGAGTATCCACTAAGGCCGAGCACTGTCCATAACCTACCTTAATCCTCCAGCCGTCCCTGTGGGGAGGCACTTATGTCTGCGCCGAGCCTTGTGCAGGAAAGCGAGTCTGGAGAGTGAAGAGCTTCCTTAAGGCCCCAGGTGCATCAAGTGTGCATATAAACCTGGTTTGCCTGACTCCAGAAGACAACGACGCAGGTGGATAATTTCGTAAACCCCGTGAGCCAGGCCCAATAAATATATTAGGTCATTTAATGTTTTTAACCACACTTAGAGGTGGGTATTTTTATCTCTGTTTGACAGACTCAGAAAGGTGGTGTGACACACCTAAGGTCACACAAGAGAGCCAGGGCTCAATGTCAGGTCTAACTCTACAGATGCTCTAACTCTACAGTGGCTCTCTAACTTGACTGTGTACCCAAATCACCCTTGAAGTGAGTTAAAACACACTGCTGGACTCCCACCCCCAGAGTTTCTGGTTCAGTAAATCTATGGCAGGCTGAGAATTTGCATCTTTCACAAATTTCCAGGTGATGCTGATGCTGCTCGTGCGGGGAACACACTTTGAGAACAACTGGTCTAAACTGATCCCCCCAGCTGCCCCTGATGGTAAGTATTAACATCCCCATTTTGCAGAGGAGGAAACTAAGATTCAGAGGGCCGGCATGTCCGAGATCCCACCGTAGACTTCTGGTGTGCTTATCCAAGTTTGTTGGGGAACAGGAGACAGACACCCTATATGGGCAGCCACCAGGTGCCAGGACATCCTGCCATTCCGTTGCTTTCATTGTCCTTCGAGGTAGATCTCAGCATTTGTTTTCCACAGAAGAAAAATGAAACGGGCATGCGGAGGGTCACTGATTTGGCCAAAGCGCCCCCGTTGGGGTTGGGGGATATTCAAGTCCAGGCCTGACTCTGAGTCCAGAGGGCGCTTGACACCTGCCGAGCATTTACCGCATACCAGGTACTTGAGAGCCTCCAGCACGCCCTGGCTGGTGGAGGGAGCAAGATATTTTAACGCGCTTTTCCTGGACGGGAGGCCTGGGGACTCCTCCTCAGCGCGCCCCTCCGGTGTCCGCAGGTGGGAGCACTGGAGCCACGGTGAGCGAGCCCCCGGTGCCCGACTCCGGGGTGCCCGACCCCGGGGTCCCCTGGCGGCGGAGCGACGAGGCGCTGCGCGTGAACGTGGGCGGCGTGCGGCGGCGGCTGAGCGCGCGCGCCGTGGCGCGCTTCCCGGGCACGCGGCTGGGCCGCCTGCAGGCCGCGAGGTCGGAGGAGCAGGCGCGGCGCCTGTGCGACGACTATGACGCGGCGGCGCGCGAATTCTACTTCGACCGGCACCCGGGCTTCTTCCTGAGCCTGCTGCACTTCTACCGCACCGGCCGGCTGCACGTGCTCGACGAGCTGTGCGTCTTCGCCTTCGGCCAGGAGGCCGACTACTGGGGCCTGGGCGAGAGCGCGCTGGCCGCGTGCTGCCGCGCGCGCTACCTGGAGCGGCGCGTGACGCGGCCGCGCGCCTGGGACGAGGACAGCGACACGCCGAGCAGCGTGGACCCGAACCCCGACGAGATCTCCGACGTGCAGCGCGAGCTGGCGCGCTACGGCACTGCGCGCTGCGGCCGCCTGCGCCGCCGCCTCTGGCTGACCATGGAGAACCCGGGCTACTCGCTGCCCAGCAAGCTCTTCAGCTGCGTCTCCATCGGCGTGGTGCTCGCCTCCATCGCCGCCATGTGCATCCACAGCCTGCCCGAGTACCAGGCCCGCGAGGCGGCGGCCGCCGTGGCCACGGTGGCCGCGGGCCGCAGCGCGGAAGACGTGCGCGACGACCCGGTGCTGCGACGCCTCGAGTACTTCTGCATCGCCTGGTTCAGCTTCGAGGTGTCGTCGCGCCTCCTGCTGGCGCCCAGCACGCGCAACTTCTTCTGCCACCCGCTCAACCTCATCGACATCGTGTCGGTGCTGCCCTTCTATCTCACGCTGCTGGCCAGCGTGGCGCTGGGGGGCAACAGCCACGGCGGCACGGGTGGTGAGGAACTCGGCCACCTGGGCAAGGTCGTGCAGGTGTTCCGCCTCATGCGCATCTTCCGTGTGCTCAAGTTGGCGCGCCACTCCACCGGGCTGCGCTCGCTGGGCGCCACGCTCAAGGTAGGACTCTCGGAGGCCGCGTTGGGGCGGAGGGAGGCGGGTGCAGCCACCGGGCAGGTTGGCAGGTAGACTTACAAACCTGCCACGTCCAGGCGCACATTGAACTGAGATGCAGTCCCGTGTGCCAGGCACAGGGCCAGATGCCAGGTGTACAGTTTCCCAACAGCCCTGTAGGGAAGAGCTCACTGTTCCCTGTATTTCCCAAGGAGAAAATTGAGGCATAGCTTTGCTTGTCTTTCCTTTCCAAAACAAACAAAAAACAAGACAAAGGTCACTTTTGATATATCAAAATATATGTCAAACGTGACGCGTAGCACACAGATGTGCAAAGCAGGATGCTAACTGGCTTCTCTCCCAGAGCCTTTCTTCTGGCATTATCGCGGGCACAGACAGTCATAGGTCTCCCTTAATGGGCACAGTCTGGAAATAGCCCCCACACTAATACTGAGCCCTAACTCTGTGCCGGTTTCACATCCATTATCAATTTAGCCCTTAGGACAACTTCCTCAGGAAGATGCTATTATTTATTCTCTTCCCGTAGACGGAGAAGCTGAGGTTGGAGGGCTGGCTTTTAAAAGCCTGGCTGCAGTTTATTGAGCACCGTCCTTGTGCCAGGCGCTGCGCCGGGGGTGAACCAGCGCCCGGCAAGCTTACACTCGAGGCAGGGAACTCAGCCTGATTTGGGGAGGGAGGCAAGGTGAACAGCTTGTGCCAATGCTCTCTGGGCCTCAGTTTCCCCATATACCCAGTACAAGGCCTGTAAACACCAGCTCTGATTTGGGTTCCTACCTTCCCTTTCAGCACAGCTACCGGGAGGTGGGCATCTTACTGCTGTACCTGGCCGTGGGCGTGTCGGTGTTCTCCGGCGTGGCCTACACAGCTGAGAAGGAAGAGGACGTGGGCTTTAACACCATCCCAGCCTGCTGGTGGTGGGGCACAGTGAGCATGACCACCGTGGGCTACGGGGACGTGGTGCCAGTGACATTGGCTGGCAAGCTGGCGGCATCGGGCTGCATCCTAGGGGGCATCCTGGTGGTAGCGCTCCCCATCACCATCATCTTCAACAAGTTCTCCCACTTCTACCAGCGCCAGAAGGCTCTAGAGGCAGCCGTGCGCAACAGCGGCCACCGAGAGTTCGAGGACTTGCTGAGCAGTGTTGACGGGGTGTCAGACGCGTCTCTGGAGACATCCAGAGAGACCTCTCAGGAGGGAAGGTCTGCAGACCTGGAGGCTCCCAGTGAGTCTCAAAAGCCACAGATTTATTAAAACCAGGGCTCCATGACCCCTTCCCCTGCCCCTGCAGTCAGCTGGAACGGAGCAGAGATTCCTCCCCTCTTAAGTTCTTCGTGGTAGTGAACCTCTCATGCTGGCCTGAGAAATGAGACTCAGAAGCTGCATACCTTCCTCCCAAGGCCCGGGGCAGGAGATGGTAATACCTAGATTCTGCGAGATTCTGAGAGCAGCCTGGAAGCCATCCACGAAGCAGGCATGAGCTGGAGGGACAAAGTCGAAAGGATGCCAGTGATTCCTGAGCACCTCCTATATATTCGCCAGTGGTTGGCCCTGTGTTGGTTGGAGGATGAGAATTATCCCCATTTCACTGAGGAGGAAGCTGAGGCTCAGAGGAGCAATGACTCACCCAAACCACACAATAGAAGGGGCAGAGTCAAGTTTGGAATCCAGGCTTGTTGGCCTGCTGGAACCAGTGCTCCATCAACCCCCTCTTTCTTCTGACCTCACGAGGTTTGCATGAGGCTTTAGGGGGTTCCTGGATCCCCAATGTTGATCCCTAGGGTGAGAGGCCCCTTTCAGAGTAAGAGAAAGGACCAAACAGGAGATTTGGATGAATGACACCTGGACCTCAGCTATGGTTCTTTTCTAGAAACTTCTATCAAGAGTCAGCTGTCAAAGATGAGTCTCGGGAGGGAGAAGGGAACTGCCTCTTCAGCTGATGTGCAAGATGTGCTAAGCAATACTGTCCCGCACCTGCCTCCCAGGGCTGACTTGACTTAAAGAAAATCCGAAAGGGCTCGAGGCCTCAAGTCTGGACCCAGCTGCACCAGGACCTGCTGTGTGAGGTGGGCCACTCCCTGCCCGTCTCCAGATTCCAGCCCATCTGTCTAATGGTCACAGTCTATGACCCAGAGCGAGAAGAAAGCTAAGTGGAGCAGAGGGGACACTGAATTCAAGCCAGCCCAGCTCAGAAATGTTGGTGGCAGGGGGTCTGCCATGCATGGACACCTGCCTCCCACACCCCTCCAGTCTGACTTTGGCAGTTCCCTCCTGCCCACCACACAGACCCCCAGCCCTGCCTCGAGTGGCCATCCAGGCCAACACTTGAGACTTTGGGTCACCTCCAGCCCCTCCTCCTTGCTGGGGCCCAGCTCTCACACTCACCTGGCGAGTCCTCTCTCCACTCGCCGCGATGGTTGGGGGAGGAGTTCCCGTAACCCTTTTCACATGCTGTGGCTACAGCACCCAGCGCTATACTGTCGCTGCCTGGCTGTGGCTCTTGCTCATTGCACTGAGCCTCAAGACGGAAGACGTTGTCGGAACCCCAGGTTTGGTGCAGAGTGGAGACGCTTAGTAAACGTCGAGTAGGTCAATCAATTCGTATGGCCTCCTGGGTTCCAAGCATGGAGAGCGAAGAGGAGTAGCAGAGAGAGACCCAGTCCTCAAAAGGGTGCGAACAAGACTGCAATGGAGGCCCTCTCAGCTCTGCCTCCCCTGTCCCTGCTTAGTTCTTGAAGTTTCTACAATGACGTCCTTGTAGGTTCTTCACTTACTCGTTCAACAAATATCTATTGGAAGGATCTAAAGCGAGGGCTTCACATGTGGCCTGCAGACATGTTTTATTTAGCCGAACAGTATTTTTAGTATATCTTAAAAATTTGAATTCCTTTGGGTGAGGCATGCACTCTCCCGCTCCCCATAGCGTCTTGCCTGCCTGCTACCCACACACAAACACGCACACGCACACTGCTGTGTTATGCCCAACCACTCCTCAGATTTACTTTACCCATCTGGCCTCTGATTTACTGACTGCTCAAGAGATACAGTAGTGGATAAAATATATATCCCTATACTCGTGAAGCTTGGACTGGTAGGGAAGACGACCGTTAATGCAATAATCCCATAAATATATAATGGTGCGGTCTAAGTACAAGGAACTCTAAGTGTGTATAATGTAGCAGGGACCACTGCACACGCAAGAAGGTCAGAGGTTTTCCCAAGCAAGTGACGATCCAACCCGCCATCAAAAGGATAAGTAGCTAATTAGACAAAGAGGTTCCTGAGAGGAATATTCCAAGCAGAAGGAACTGCGTGTTGAAGGTCTTGTGTCATATACAGGGCCTCGCACGTAGTGGGTCCCCAATTCACCCATGAATCCCGAGTCTCCGGATTAGAGCAGAGGCTGGAGCCGAGCCAAAGGGGCTGTCAGGAATTCAGCACACTCCAGCCCTCCCGCACACTCGCCTTTCAACGTGGGGCCCAGATCGGAAGGGCCGCATGCACCTCTCCCATGGTCTTGTCAAACACACCAAGAAGCCAGATGGCTTCCAGGCTTTCTGACCCTGCACACAAGTCTCTAAAGCTGGAGTAGAGAAAGCTCAGGAGAGAATCACCTGGGCTGTGCCCCCGCAGGGTTGTGCGTGGTCCAGGCAGAAAAGCAATGGCAACTGCTACTCCTATGTGTCAGTCAAACCCGTTATGCAAATAAAGAGCCCTGGCAGGGACATTGTATGGAACTGGTTTCTCTGAGTGACTGGGGCTTGGGGACAGCATGAGGAGTGGCTTGGAATCCACAGTCTCTGGTTCCAGTCTTGGATCTGGCACAGGCTTTGTCTGTGATTGTACCAGCCAGAACAGGCTGCAAGTGACAGGAATCCAGTCGGAGGGTAATTCATTAGAGTAAATCATTAGAATGATGAACAACTGTTTCAATTAGAGTTCCTTGGTTGCAAGCAACAGAAATTGACCATCTTAAGCAAAAAGTGAATTTATTGGAAGGTGTATTAGTTTCCAGTGGCTGCTGTAACTAATTACCACAAATTTAATGGCTTACCAGGGGTGGGGAACCTGCAGCCTCAAGGCCACATGTGGCCCCCCAGATCCCCAAGTGTGGCTCCTCAACTGAATCCAAACTTCATAGAACAAATCCCTTTATTGAAAGGTTCTTAACAGCAGAAATGTATTCTCTTAAAGTTCTGGAGACCAGAAATCCAAAATCGAGGTGTCGGCAGGGCCACAGTCCTTCTAGAGGGTCTCGGGGAGCATCCTCTCCTTGCCTCTTCCAGATTCTGGGGGCTGCCAGCA
This sequence comes from Microcebus murinus, assembly GCF_040939455.1. Lineage (NCBI taxonomy): Eukaryota > Metazoa > Chordata > Mammalia > Primates > Cheirogaleidae > Microcebus > Microcebus murinus. Next base: position 40,590,002 of record NC_134119.1, on the reverse strand, counting down.
CTCCTTGGCCTTCTTGGCATGTGGCTGCCTCACTCCAGTCCCTGCTTCTGGTATCACATCACCTTCTGTGTGTGTGTCAAATCTCCCAATGCCTGTGTCTCATAAGCACACTTGTAAGGACATTTCCTAAGACCCATCTAATTTTGCACCACCCAAACAGGGGGAATTAGTTTTGTTTTGATAAGAGTCATTACCCTGCAAGATCTGTAGTACAGGCACTGATCTCTGCAGCCTCCCCAAAGATATTTCCACTGTTGATTTTTGTATTTTGAAACAGTTGTTCAAGTGGCTTCTATTGGCCTTTTGTTAATATAGCATAATGGCCCTTACTCCGTGCGTGCATCAGGGAGCCAATGTGGGGATCTTTTCCAACTATCACTCAGAAACTGGAGATAGAGGTTGGCTTTGGAATCCCACTAGGCCTCCAATGATGTGGACAAAAGTCAAAACACTATTTTTCACGATAGCTTGGCCTACAGTGGTGCTCTCGAACCCGAGAAATTGGCATCAGCTCAAAGTCTTCATCCAGGGTTCCTTGAAAGGTTCAGGCATTTCACTTTCTCCAGCGTCCAGTTACTCTGGTAAGTGGCCACAGGTCCTTTTAGAAGGCACAGGAAATATCTGCATTACGCTCACGTAGTAGTATAGCAGAAGCCTTCCTCAAGGGTGAGTAGCATATGCTTCCATCAAAGGGACTTAGATCAACACACTAACTCAAGCCTAGTGTTGGGTGATGATCTGTAACTACCACAGTGGCTCAAGTCAGGACTTTTTTCTGCCAGAGCTAGAGCGTGTTTTTGGATTTCTTTTGGTTTCTTGTATTTTGTTGGTTATACAAATCAAGTAAGGCTTTGGTGAGTTGCCTTTGGTGAGTTGCCTTTTTGGGGCCCTACATCCTGAGTTCTGGCCTCATCTGGAGCCTGCTGAATATTATAATGCTCACTGTCACTTAATTTTGTGGGATTAAATGCTAACAACCTGGCCTCCCACACCTCTGCATACTTCTTCCTCCCGGAAATCAGGGAACCTGTTTCAAATGGCAGCCCCTGCACCCGGCAGCATTCCTGATCTAGACTTTCCTCAAAGCAAGGATAAAGTGTGAGAGCCATAGTTAGAGGTATTTGTGGGAAGGAGGCCCAAAATAGACCCAATCCAGTATCCTGTCTTCAGAAATCTTTAAATCCCTTCCTCTACAAGGGACTTGGGGCCTTTAAGTTCCATTTCATATGGGCCAGCATTTGGTCCAGGTTTGCATTAGCCAACTCATCAAATTGTTAAGCCCAGCCAGCTCCTGGAGCAGCACAGAGAATGCCAAATCCCTGCTAAGTGACTTCATATCAGGAAGATCAGCCTGGTCCAAATTACATTTCCCCTTCCTTGATCAAGCGCCACAAAAATACATTCCCACAAATATTCCCCAAATTCTGGATGGTGTCAATTAACACATTTCTGCAATTCTGCAGGTGTCCAAGATTCTTTCCTGCACAGTCTACTTTTCACCCTCTTGGCCAGACTGATCCCTGCTTTCCAGCTGAGCAGCCTGGGTGGGTGGGGCAAGCAGGGAGTGTGAGGAAGGGTGTGAGCTGTTTGCACCCAGTGTTTTAGAGAGCTTTGATGTTCTCCCACATCCTCTCATATGACCATTCCACTTGTCATAATCCCACACCCTATCAATGCCTAACTTTGTAAGAGTGAAGCAGGGCTGTGAATTCAACAACCTGCATAACTGGGTACAAACTCTGGCATTTGGAGAACTCAGCCCTACTGCAAATCATGAGATCCATTGGTCATAGAAATGCTGTACATGTCATTCTGCGCCCAAAAAGGAGGAGGGGGGATTGATATTTGGGCTTGCTTTGTTGACTCTCCCTGTACATTATTCTATGCAGCTGACACAAAACATTTTATCACACAGCCTGGGCATTCCTCACTTCCTTACAATCAAACGGTGACAGATGCTACCCCTTCTCTGACAGCCTCATCCTCGGTGGTCTGCACATGTTCGGTACAGACACAATTGTTTCCTAACATTTTTGACCCATGGTTGGTCGAATCCATGGATGCAGCACCCATCTATACGTGGGGCAGACTGTATTGTCCTGATGGCTATAGCTGAGGACTATTTCATGAAGGCATAATTTTGAAAAACATAAATCTGATCATGCCAGTTCCTTGCTTAAAACTCTCTGATGGCTCTCCATCAGAAGTGACACCCAAATCCCTTCCCACGGACCACAAGGCCCTGCACACACTTGCCTTCACTCACCCTGTGTGTTGTCTTGCATTAGTGACTCAAAACTCACGAGCATTGCTGCCACTGATGATGTGATTTTTTCCAAAATAAAGAACAACTCTTGGTAAAGGCCCGAACAAAACAACTACAGGCATCTATTTCTACATAGTTCATTCTTAGAAAATCAACTGTAAAATCCTGTACAAAGTACTGTTGACATGTAAATGAAATTTAGTTTAGTATCAGATACTTATAAACAAGTTTTTCATGAAAAATAAATATCCAGTGAAACATCTGAATGTTGTATAGGACACATGAGAATTTTTTGTTGCACAGGACTGCCCCTGCATAAATTGCAGAACATCTAGTAAACCTGCCCCTGCCCATTAAATGCTGGTGGAGCCCCTCAATCCTTGTCACAGCAACCCCTCTCCCCCCACATCTCCAAAACACCTCCTAGCTGGCAGTACCGAACACTGTGAGAATCACAGATTTATAGAAAGGGCGTAGCTCGGAGTTTCTGAGAAAAAAAAAATTGGAGTATTTAATCTGAAAGGCTCTGCATTGTGTCTGGCATATAACAAGTGCTGCATAAATGTAAATTTACTTTATCCCTCCTTCTCGCCACCTTCTGGCCATAGATTTTCACTCCGACCAACAGGGAACATCTGTCATCAACCCTGGCAAGGGTTAGAAAGGTACACTAAGTATTTCAGGGAGTGAGGTGAGTAAATTAGGTAACAAGAAACACACACAACAGCCCACTCCCAGAAAAGCTGGCAGAGGCCGGGCACCGTGGCTCACACCTGTAATCCTAGCACTCTGGGAGGCTGAGGCGGGTGAATCATTTGAGCTCAGGAGTTTGAGACCAGCCTGATCAAGAGCGAGACCACATCTCTACCAAAAATAGAAAAATTAGCAGGGCGTGGTGGCGCATGCCTGTAGTCCCAGCTACTCGGGAGGCTGAGGCAGGAGGATCACTTGAGCCCTGGAGATTGAGGTTGCTATGAGCTAGGCTGACGCCACAGCACTCTAGCCTGGGCAACAGAGTAAGACTCTGTCTCAAAAAAAAAAAAGAAAAAAGAAAAAGAAAAGAAAAGCTGGCAGAATTTACATGACAGTTATACAGACTATTGACTGTATTAAAAATTGTAGAGCAACTTGATTCAAGATACCTGCACTTACTTTTCAGTGTAACTCTGTTCCCTCCCTGCTGTGAGGTAAACTATTAAGACTTAGAGAACCCATGGTCAAACCGTAAGATTATTCTGGGTAAAAATGGGACGTACAAGGGCAGGACCCTGCTGTCCCCACCCACCCTGCTCCCCATTGCTGGGCCGTGCCTGGTCTGGCTTCACGCAACAGCAGATAGGGATAAAGGCTTCCAAGGTGCTCTACGTAGACTCTCACACCAGACCCTTTGAACAGGCTGAGACTTTTGTCCGGGATATCTTCTGTCCTTCACTGCCTACACTTTACTAACCCGGCCATCTCTTCCTCATTTTCCAAGTTTTAGGATGTATTACCTCCTCCAGAAGAGCTTTCTTGGATACCGCAGCAGAAATGACTGTCACTCCCTCCTGCATGTGTGCACAGCCTGTGTACTTCCTTGTCTCACAGTATTTCCAATATTGTGTGCTTCTGTGCTTGGCTGACTCCCCAGCTGCTCTGTAAGAACCGTGTCTGGTTCATCTTTAAGTCCCTGACAACGAACTGAGTGCCAGGCACACAGTAGGTGCCCAGCAAAAGTTGACCTACCTCTTCCAGGCATGGGGCCTTAGAATAAACACACCACACAGTCATGTCATGAAGATAGTTCCCAGCACCATTATCCAGGCTATATATGGAGAATCTCATGTTTCAAAAGGGAATAGTCTATGGTCCAAAGGACAGTTTATTTAAAACAGGTGACAAGGTATAAGAGGAGGAAGGAAGGAGAACAATTCTAACATAAAAGCACACAGGAAGCATCTCAAACCTTAAAAAAAAAGAAAAAGGAGGGGGGCAATGGAGGAAGCTATGTCTCATACATATACAAACTGCTGACCTCAACTGATTATTTACATCCCAATCTTACAAAATAGCATTTCAAGTCAGCGCATAAGCCAGTGCTATTAGTTTTTGTTACAAAAAGTTAAAGCTACAAACTTCACATTTTTAACTGTACATCAGCAACAGTATTTAAGCTTTTGTTTTTTCCAAGTTGGTCCGAGTGCAAGCTGGTGGAAGAGATTCTTTTTCCAAACACAAACAAGAACATGTGTTCCAAAGACAATGAATATAATGATCCTGATGAAAACACAAACACAGTGCTTAAGAAAGGGTGGGGCGGGGTGGAGGTGTGGATTGGGCAGGAACAATTTTCTAGTAAATGAGGAGCTGCAATCTTTAGAGGCAACATGGTATGCTAGAAAGGACACTGGAATAAGAATCAGAAGACCTGGACTTGAATCCTGGCCCTGCTGTATTCTAGGCCACATGACCTTGAGCAACAGTCTTTACCTCTCTGAGCCTCAGTTTCCTCATCTGTAAAGTGAGGACAATAATACCTGTATCTCCCAGAGCTATTAAGTTTCAACAGATAAAGGGCTATTCGGATTATCTCTTTCTTCTTGAGTGAGCTTTGGTACTTTGTATTTTTTAAGGAATTGTCCATTTCATTTATGTTGAAATTTTAAGCATAAAGTTGTTCATAATATTGTTATTAGCTTTTTAATACCCATAGGATCTACAGTGATATCACCTCTCTCATTCCTGATATTGAAAAGAGCTACAGACTTTTAAATGGTATAATAAATTTCTGTTATCTGGTAGGTGCTCAATAAATGTTTCCTAAGGCAATCTGTTATGGCCAGTAGTGGGGGAAAAAAAAAAAAGAAAGAAAGAATGTTTCCTGAATCAAGATCTATAGTCTCAAGGAGTCAAGGCTGCAGTTCTTCAGTTGCTTCACATGAATGGATTTTTTTAAAGACACAATTAGGGCATCACTTCTTCGAAGCAGAGAACAATGGAGAGTCTCAGAGTTCCCCGGAAGCTTGAGGGGAGGCTCAGACAATGACTGAAGCTCAGAGCTCAGTGAAAGCAAGCTGATCTATCTTGAATTCAGTATTCAAGAAAAATATTACTAGGACTTGCTCCTCTGCCTTTTAGTCACTAGAAAACAAACACACCTTGTCAGGAAACTTCTCTGATCTAAGCAAAAGGGCTCTGTCTAGCTAGACTGGCGAGCAACAGACTTTGTTGGACCAGCACATTAGGTGCACGCATGCTTGAAACAAAATAAACTCTGGATCAAGGTTTATGGTCCAAGAATATTTACGGGGAAAAACTGAACTTTCTTTTACTTGGATCTAGCTTAGGGAGGGAGAAAGTGGGCTTTCTCTTCCCTGTCTGGCCAATGGCTAAGTTCTTTGTTTAAAAAAGAAAGAGACTGAGACAGAACTATTAATTAGTACAGCAAATGGCATGAGGGTATGCATGCTTAATGATTTGGTTTTTAAAACTCTAACTTGGCTGTCAGATTTGACTATTAATTCAGCTGTTTTGCAACCTAAAAATGCCCAGTTAGAGTTATTAGTCTATGCAAGAAAAAGTGGTCACTTTATTCTGCCTCAGGAAGGAATCTTTCCCTCTGAACCCATTTCTCCATCTGTGAAATGGAGATGAAGTACGTAACTCACGGGGTTATTGTTAAATTTGGACCCTACCTCGCTCAGTGCTAGGTGTATAATAGGTGGTAAGCAAATAGTAGCTACCCTTTATTATTCCAGCAAGATCCTCAAATTATCCTCTATTTTCTGTATCTGTCACACGACTACTTCAGTGGCCAAGCCCTAAAAACCAACAACTGCCTCTTGTATTTTTTTTAAAACTTGCTTTAATTGCAAAGAACAGAATCTGGCCACAGAAAAGGAACATTCCCTGCCTTTCCATTGATTCCTAGGCTTAGGGAGCAAAAGCAATTATGGAGTCAATTTACAGTGTCCTAAGGTGCAACCCAGTCATGGCTCCCCTAGCTGAGGGAAAGAGATATTAGGAGAAAATAAACAAATATTCATCTTTCCCAAGTGTCACACAACTTTGCTATGTGACTAAATGCCATGTGACCTTGAGCCAAAGTTGCAGGAGGATGGCCTGGTGCTGTCTTTTTGCAAAGCCCTCTGATCTGCTTCAGGTCCTAAATCTGCCTCCATGAGTGCCAGTCTACTATCTGGCAGATGCCACAAGGCTCATGGCTATGCTGGGACCGAATGATCTGGAACCTCTGAGGAAATTCTTCACAGCCAGGTCACTCACTGAAGAGGCAAGAGCAAGTTTCTGTCAGCAGGTTCTCTGGATGACTGGACCAAAACTGACACAGTCTCTTCCCTCAGAGAAGAGGCTGCTTGGCTCACTGGCCCAGGACTGAAGACTCTGAGTTCTAGTCCCAGCTCTTACTCGAACTGGCTCTGTGATTTGGGCCACGTCAGTTGCCCTCTCTAAGCCTGTTTTCCTAATCACACAAGAGGGTTAGGCCAGATGATTTCTATGGTCCTTTCCAGCTCTGACACGCTGTGTCTAGACTGAGCCTCCTGGGGAACAAATCTTAGTCTGAGTTTCATTTATCCTTTCCAGACCCCTTAGCAGTAAAAGAAAATAGTCACAGGTTTGAATGTGGGTCACAAAAGCAATGCCCTCTACCCCACTCTGTAAGGAATAAGGAGCAAAATGCCACGTGTGTGATTTGCACATGAACAATGAGAGTGTCAAAACCCTTTCCCTTTTGTGCACGGAGAACAGCCCCGTGTTTGCTGAGAGCTCCTGGTAGGCCTGTCCCCCCACTGGGTCATGTCTCCTCTTAAGGCACTGGGCGAGTGCAGATGAATGAAAGGCGCAGAAACAGCAAAGGCCAATTGCAGAGAGGATGCCAGGCTTCTCCTGGGACTCAAAGAGTAAACACGAACTTGAAGCTTGCCCTTGGACATCACCAGCTCCAGAAGCCGGTGGTGACCATACAAGGCTGAACCCATGGTGAAAGGACCTAATTTTTAATTGCAGCCTTGCAAAGGGTGAGGTTGGCTCCTGGGACTCAGTGACTCCCTAACAGCCTCACGGTGTCCTCTGCCCTCATGTTCCACAGTACCATAATCTTATGGAAAAGAGGCAAATTGTTTCAAACTGTACCTGTACAAAGATGCCACCACACTGAGTGGGGAATCTATTTATAATTTATATATATATGCATATTTATATATTTTTAAAAAGTCTTCCAGAAAGAACAATCGAAAGCTATTGGGAGAATAAACACAAAAAGACAATGTAAAACTTTCCCAGCTATCACTCAACTAGGAGTCTCTGGTTCCTGGGGTTTAAAACTCTGAGTTAAAAGCGCCAATATGAATCCTTTGAAGTAATGCACCTGACCAACATAACTACATCACGGCGGCATGCTGGCCATCAAGGTAGCCCTTCCCACTGGCGCATGTTCCTGAGTTCACAAAGGTGCTGTGGAGAAACAACAGAGCAGAAGTGCTGGCTAACAGGCGTGAGGCGTGCGATCCCGAATTCACCAAAGGCCTGGGGGCAGCCCGGCCTGGCCTTGCTTAGAAGTTCTGCTGCCGCCTCTTCTTAGCCTCGATGGCATCCAGGATCGGCTGCCGCTTGGACTGGTACTTCTGCCGGATCTCTTCAATCTCCTGCTCCATCATGGGGTCTAGGGCCAAGAGCCTCTTCTGAAGGTCCTCCACTGTCCAACTCTTAAGCTAGAAGAGAAGTGGAAAGGACAGTCACGACAAAGCCAAGGCTGGGGGCAGCACAGCAGAGAAGCCCGGGCCTCCCAGGCACCCAAAGGGAAGGGAGACAGAGGAGGGCAGTGTGGTTGGACCGCATGTGGGGTGGCAGTGGTTGGAAAGTGACAATTCCTTCTAATGAACAGCACACCTCAAAGCTTTCCTACACAATTTATTCCTGGAAGAGTTCTAAGTGCTAACCTCTGATTTAATGAGCTCTGACCAGAACCTTAATGAATAACACTTTCACCTCCCCTATCTTTTAAATTAATTAAACATAGATTGTTAGGACATTAAAATAACAGTAACTTGCTATATATAAAATAATGGCTGCCTCCCAGTTCTTGTCCTACTCATAAAGGCAAGAGCCTGGACAGTGGCCATCTCTCTTTCAGGACACCACACCACGGAGGATGGATGCTGACTAAGGATCAGATGCTCTCCCCCATCCCCTGCCTTTCCACACCCTCACTGCCTTGGCACTATCATGCTAATCACCACTAACACTGGGGGCTAATTATATGCCAGGCACCACTCTAAGCCTCTTGGGAATACAGACACAACCCATGGTAGAGGTGAGGGGAGGAGGTGGGTAGTTGGAGAAACCCTGAAACTTCTGAGATTAAGTTTCCATCACCCAGAGGAAAAAAGGACTTGATATATAAATTAATACTCATGGCCAGCACTTATATAGTGCTTTCTATGTGCCAGACACTAAGTGCTCTACATACACTGATTCATTTAATCTTCGCAACAACCCTATGATATGAAGACATTATCTCCACATTACCGATGAACAGGCCAAGGAAGAGGGTGGCTAAGTAACCTGTCCCTGGTCTCCTGGCTAGTAAGTGGCAGAGTCAAGACGCAAACTCAGGCAGTGTGGCTCCATGCTCTTAGCCAGTATTACAGAAGAGCAGACTAGCAAAGTTTTAGAACTAAACTTATGTTTAAAACATGGCTCTGCCTGTTAAATGTCATGAGATTCTGGTAAGTTATTTTACCAATCTCTCCAGGCCTTCCGCATCTATAGAAAGGGGGCAGCAGTGCTGCATCACGTGTATTATAAGAATCAAAGGAGACCGTGCTGTGGGGATCTTAGCATGGTGCCTGGTGCAGTGTGGACTTAAGGATGGCAGTGGGTATCATAGCCTCTCTCTTCACTAAAGCCCAGGAGTGCCCCCGTGTCCAACCTGTGTCTGTAGCTGTGGGGCAAGTGGCTCTGCTGCCGCACGTGTAGATCCCAAGCACGGCCAGTCTTGGCTGGTGGGGTGGGAATGAATGCTGACATTATCCACATCGGGTGGGCGAAACTTCAACCGGTTTAATAGGTACAGTGTTTCAAGAACTCAAAGGCTCCCCCAAGTCTTACAAGTGGTCTGCTGTGCCCATATTTAGAAAATCACCATCCGTAGCCCCTCCCGAGGCCTCAACAGGAAAGTGGTACAGAAGGTGGGTGAAGGAACCTCTTTCTGTCCACCCTTTCTTTTGGGGATAGGGTGTGAAGTGCTACAGTGGCCTCCCAAGAAATGGTTTAGTGACCTGTCACCACAGGAATTTTCCTTGGCCTGCTTCCGAGAGCTTGTCTGAGAAGTGAAAAAGCCTAATAGTTCAAGATGAAAGGTTCTTTGTAATGTGAGAATGGAAAGACTTGAGAATGTGGGGAAATGCTGGAAAGTTGGGCTAAAAAAAATGTACCTTCCTTGCCAGGCTGTGGTTTTATACCACCTTAGAGGTTGGTGTTCTTGGCCCAGGGACACCCCAAAGAGCGCTCAGCTTGCCTAGTCTTTAGCATTTCAATTCCTTTTCCAAAGAGAGAACTCCCAAACCTAATACTGAATGTTACTGGTAGGTAAGAACTTAATCTTTGGGATCTCAGATCCTAAATCTGTACTGGCTGTGTACCACTTGAACAGTAACTTTACCGCTTGAGCTTCAGTTTTCTCCTCTGGAAAACAGACAATAGTAGTTCCTCCACTCCTGGGCTGTACTGAGGCTTAGATGAGACAACGGGTGTGATGTTCTGAGCTCAGAACTTCGTTTAGTAATGTGTTGGGCAGATTCATGTAAGCATTCCATAAATGGTAGTTACCACTCTTGCTATTGTTGCTGTTATTCATGTCATTGTTATTGTTGACATTATTGATAAGTCCCTAATCTTCCATAAACAAGCTGCTCTTATAACCTCTGATTCAAGCTAGAATCAAGCAAATAAAAAAGAAAATATTCTACTTGATTTCATGCTAGCAATGCCCAAAGGCTGGCGCTTCCCACAAAGCCCATTAACTTATATACAGATTAACAAAATATTTTCCATCCATTTATTTATCAAATATTCATTGAACACCTACTATGGGTCAGGCACTGTTTGAGACACAAAAGATACTTCAGTGAAAAAAACGAAACAAAAATCATTGCCCTTGTGAAGCTTATATTTTAGTGAGGCCAGGAAAATAACAATAAACACAGTAAATTAGTAAATTATTCTTATATTAGAAGGTGCTTTGGGGAGGGGGAAGGAAAAACAGAGTGAAGGCAGGGGAGCTAACAATTGAGAGGGCAGACTTGCTTTTCATTCACCCATTAGGATGAAAAGTAAACTAAGTTACTGGAATTGCAACAGCTTTCTAACTCATCTGCAACTTTGGGCAAGCCCCTTCTCCCTACTTAGACCTCAACTTCCCCATGTGTAAGAGAGGGCTGACTGGATGATTTTAGAGGGTTTTCCAGACTCGATGTTTCTCGGTATAGGATCTATGGATCACTACATCAGAATCACTTATTACAAACACAGACTCCTGAGCCCCCACCAGAAGATACTCAGACTCCCTGGAGGCGAGGCATAGGACTCAAAGCAGCTATTCAGGTATTTCTTATAAATCTCAAATTTGAAAAGTATGATCCTACATCTTCCTTCTTGTTTATCTGTTAGTAAAATTCTCACAAAAGTAACTGCTGCCTGTCTCTGGTCCAAGGCTTCTTCCAGGGTTCCAATTTCTAGGCAGCTTTGCTGTCCTTGATTCTAATCCGGGGGCAACATTTGCCCTTGCTTTATCTCAGCCACCTTCAGACTAATTTACGGTTTCCATAAGGCCTTTGGGGCTTAAGTTACACCTGACCTATTAGAACACAGCCAGCAAGGCACTGCTGATGACTCGGTCACACCATCCAGATATGGATTTTTGTGAAAATCAAGCTCAGACGATGGTTTTATGGCGCCAAGTATAGCATTTCACCTTCCTGGTCCTTGGTAGCATAAATAAGTTTCAAATGGTATCTTGCAGTAAACTGTGGTTCTACAGTTTTGCAACAGCCAGCATCCCAAAGAAGCAAATTCTCAAACTAGCCATGCAGGTAGCTTGAGCTATGTTCACTAGGCAAGGGAAATATCACCATTTAGTATCTCATCTATCCCCTAGGATTAAACGTCCTCTCTACACCGAGAGTCCCACATTTATATCTCTAGCCCAGAATTCTCTGAACTCCAGATTCATACATCCAAGTCAGATGCTACTAGATCATCTCAGCCCCTGATTATCTCATGGAATCTGCAACTTAACACAGCCAAAGCAAAACTCTTGAGCCCCATCTCTCCCTCAGCCCCAAACGTCTTCGCATCTTAGGAATGCACCAGTGCCACCATCCTTCCAGGTGCTCAGAATCACCCCGACCCTTCCCTTTCCTTCACCAGCAGTCCTATCGATCTTATCTCTGAAATACTGGCACCACTCAAACCCAACCACTTTTTTTCCACCTCCATCTACCTCATTCCAGGCCACCATCAACTCACAGCAACAAACATAATTAAAAATACACAAATGAATCCAATCACATCACCCTATGCTTCCAACTGCACTTAGAATCAAATCCAACTCACCAGAGACTACCAGAGCCAGCCCCCACCCCCCTCCAACTTCATGGCCTACAGCTGTCCACTGTGCTGGGGACCCTCCAGCCACACTTTATTTCAGACCCTCAAACAAGCCACACATTTTCTGGCCTCAGTGATCTAAGGAGTTAACGATCCTTTCGCCTTCATAGCTCAGGCCCAGTTCTTCCTTATTCTTTAGGTGTTAGCTCAGATGACAACTCCTTGGAGGATGCAAGCCTTTTCTGACAATCTTATCCAGAAAGGTTGCCTCTTCTCCATTACTATCTCAGTCCCTTATTTATTTCCTTCCCCCCAAATCGTGCACCTTATAATTATTTTTACCTATTATTTTTACCTTCTTTTACTTGTCATCTCTCTTACTAGACAATAAATTCTATCGTGGAGTGACCTTGTCTCTCTTGTTCACTCTGCTAATCATAATACTGGTTGAAGAAATGAATAAATTGCCCTTCATTTCTAGTCAAGTAATAATGAAAGCCACCGAAACCAATGGAGCGAGCTCACACTGAGCAGCACCATGTGCAACAGGGTAGGTGCTGAGAGGACCCGGTATAGAACAGGAAGTAAGTTCTGCTCTCAAGGGACCTTTAAACTTAAAGGTGATTCCCACCAACATTCTTTTGAAATCAAAAGAAACCTCTGCTCACCTAATGAAAATGTCTTTTCTTTCTTTTTTTTTTTTTTTTGAGACAAGTTCTCACTCTTACTCTGTTGCTCCAGCTAGAGTTCAGTGGATTATAGCTCACTGCAACCTCAAGCTCCTGGGCTCAAGCGATCTCAGCCTTTCAAGTAGCTGGCACTACAGGCGTGCACCACCATGCTCAGCTCATTGTTTGTAAAGATGGGGTATCGCTCTTGCTCAGGCTGGTCTCAAACTTCTGGCCTCAAACAATCCTCCCACCTCAGCTTTCCAAAGTACTAGGATTACAGGTGCTGCGCCAGGCTTGTTTCATGCTGACTGATAAGAAGCAGATCTCTAGTCCTGGGTCAGTCATCTCTAAAGGCATGCCCATTTTAATTTTTTTTTTTTTTTGAGACACAGTCTCACTTTGTTGCCCAGGCCAGAGTGAGTGCCGTGGTGTTAGCCTAGCTCACAGCAACCTCAAACTCCTGGGCTCAGGCAATCCTCCTGCCTCAGCCTCCCGAGTAGCTGGGACTACAGGCATGCGCCACCATGCCCGGCTAATTTTTTCTATATATATTAGTTGGCCAATTAATTTCTTTCTATTTATAGTAGAGATGGGGTCTTGCTCTTGCTCAGGCTGGTTTCCAACTCCTGACCTTGAGCAATCTGCCCCTCTCAGCCTCCCAGAGAGCTAGGATTACAGGCGTGAGCCACCGTGCCCGGCCCCCATTTTAATTTTTTATTCAGACAAAAAATAATTCCCACTATAAGAAACTGCACTTTGAGAAGAATGAGATCATCAGAAAATTAACAGACACGATCCTTCCGGACAAGATGAAATAAATGCCAACCCTAGAGCCACAGCCTCATTACTTAAGGTGGATTATGCTAAAGGGAACAGACCAAGCACAAGGATTTCTGACTCTTTTTCTGGGAGAGGTCACACAAGGAGGGAGAAACTAAAATAAGCCTCTTAATCACAGCTATTTAGAATTTCCTGACCACTTGAAGGCTAATCAACACATCGGTCTTGGGTAAATGGAAAGGGATGGGCTCTAGTCTGAAAGACTCCTGCCAACATCAGTAACACTGCTGATGTTCTGTGGTCGCACTCACCCACTATTATCTAATAAACACCTAGACTTCACTCACCATTGCCTTTTACCCAGGCCGACGATGTCGCAGGCCTGTCAAAGGACATCAGAGCAAGTAAAGGCAACAACATGAGCATAGATGAGATTTCTCTGAAAACATGTGGCCTCTGGAAATGTGTTTTATCTTAAAGTTGACCTTTTTAAGTCTAAAATTCAGCCTCATTGTAGCCTGCATTCAGCAGGATACAATGCTGTCACACTCTTGGATTCTACATATAGACATGGAAGAAGTATGCTAATTACTTCAGTATTTGCCGTGTGTTAGGTGCTAAACTAAGTGTTTTACCTGCACTAGTTTATTTAATCAATCTGTAAGGTAATTATTATTATTATCCTCCTCTTATGAGGTCAATGGGGATAAGAGTAGGCAAGTAATTTAACCAAAGTGATACAACACGGAATTGGAAGAGACAAGGAATTGGAAGAAAGCTGAAGGGCTTCTGGAAATGGGGCCATGTAAGTGAAAATGTGGATGCCTGGAAGAACTGTGAATTTAGGTGACATTAAATATGTCAGACGGCCCTCACATTCAAAAAATACCACTAGTGGTGATGAGTGACTTTAAGAAAGTGACTTGTCCTCCCTGGGATTTAGCTTCTTCGCCTATAAATTGGGTGTGCTGTCCATTTTGCTGCCTTTCTTCGTGTGAAATTACCAGGTATTTACTACGTGCGTGGCACTGCTGAGGTGCAGTGGCTCGAGGTCGCTGAACGTGATTCGAATCAAATCAACCAACCTGGCAGCTGTACGAGGCCAGGAACACTGCTGCGCAGCATGAATATAAAGGGCAACGTATCTGTCAGAGAAGCAGCTAAGTTTAGGGGGCAAAAGTACTGGCTTTAAGTCAGACAGACCAGAGTTCCATAGGAGGTCGGCCCTTGGTAGCTGGATGTCTTTGGGTAAATTATCCAATATGTGCCTTGGTTTCTTCATTTTTCAATAGAGGACAACAGTATTTATCCTACAAGGGAAGCTGTGAGGTGTGGAGGTATTGGTAAAGTATATAACATAGTGTCTGGTGCATACCAGAAAGAAAATGGGTAAGTGGGAGCTACCGCCTTAAATCTGTTTTTTTAGAAAATGGAGGAAATATGTAACATAAATAGTAGCCACTATTGCTGTAAGATGAGCTCACAATATGGACACATACCACAGACACAGAGGCATCTTCTAGTGAACTCTATGTGAGAAACCCCAAATCACATCAATCTGGCTTATTTCCTCTGGCCCAGACCACACCAAATCCTCAGACTGCCTGCATTAGTATGAAGATGGAAGGCCAATGGGAACTGATTCTTCTCAAATAGCCTCAGCAACTGTGAAATTCTGAATTACATCGTGTCAATTTTGGTTGCATAACTGGCCTGCAGACCAACTGGGAAGCCCCAGCTGATGTTTCATCACAGGAATTACAGTGACAATTAGCGTACCTTGACTCAGCAAGGTCAAGTGAAACTCAACACACAAGAACGTACAGCAGAGTCACCCTGCCTTGGCAATGAGGCCCACGGTAAATGCAAGCAGGTCTGGCCCGTATCCAAGGTACAGTATATAGACCTGTTTCAAGGTTCTGCTGCTAGAAACCCTCACACCTCAGAAGTCTATTGTGCAAATGGTGTAATGAGATGTCCCTAAAAACCTTCAAGGAGAGACTTGCCAAAGCTTTTAAGGACAAGCTTCAATTCCATCCATATTGTACATGAACACTCACAATACTGCCTCCAGTGTCACAAACAGGATTTCACAAACACAACAACCTTTCTGGATGGGTGAGTCAAACCGATTCCCTATCACACGTGACATTTTATTGTGACCAAGAATGAGAAGAGGCGGCTGGGCACGGTGGCTCACGCTTGTAATCCTAAGCACTCTTGGGAGGCTGAAGTGGAAGGGTGGCTTGAGCCCAGGAGTTTGAGGTTGCTGTGAGCTAGGCTGACACCATGACATTCTAGCCCAGGCAAGAGAGGGAGACTCTGTCCCAAAAAAATAAATAAAAATTAAAAAAAGAATGAGAAGAGAAGACACCTTTGGAATTTAGCAAGGTGACAGGGAAGCTTGATAGATGCTAACAAGTCAAATGAAGCCACCAACAAGCCATCCCATACGGTCAACATCAGCCACAAGAAAGCCAGCAAAAGCATAATAAAGAAAACACACAAGGGTCAGTCAAAAGGCATCTAGAACATTGATTTTAGTTCCACCGAAGATATTTACCCTTTCTTGATGTGAACTTGTCTCTATCTAGGAGTGGATTCTAGGCTGGGAAGAGGTGACTCCAGTAAGATGAGATTCTCAGGTGATGCAGTAATGACGAGGGAGAAGGTAGCTAAGCAGAAAATCAAGGAAGCTGGCAACCAAATCACAACTTGTGTGGATTAAGCAAGAACCACACCATCAATTTCAGAAGATCTTGCTCCTCAAATGAACCTTGTAAGAATTTTAATGAGAGATTTCCTCTGATTCAAATTATGGTCATGCCAAATTATTCTTCCATCAGTTCCCTATAACATCTTCCTAATGCTCTTCCAATAAGGAGGAAACACAGCAAAACCATTATTGGTTAACGATTACTTTAATCCCATTTGGGGTTTATGATTACTTCAAATCAACACATGGAATTCCTGTAATCAAAATTCCAACCAAAGAAAACATGACTGCATGTATATAAAATATTTACCAGGAAGACTGGGGTGAAATGCAGACCATAACCCTGGGTAGAACAAAGAAATGTGACTCCAAGTAGGCATGGCAATGTAATGACAAGGTCTCATAGAAGACTGGCCTCAAACAACTGAAGACTTGGCCCACCAAGCCTCACACCTAGAGAGGGCTCAGTAAATACTGTATGTACGTGTGTGCATGTGTACGTAAAGGATATGACTTGGTAGATGGCAAAAACAAAAACACAAAAAGCAAAAGTTTTCTTCTTTAAATCACAGTATTTTACTATAACACAAAGTGCTTGCATGATGTTAGTTGTTTGTAAACACAGTAGTCCCCCAACCATGGGTGGGGAGGATGTGCTCCAGTGGATGCCTGAAACTGCAGATAGTACCAAACTCCATCTAAACACTATGTTTTCTCCCATACATACATACATACCTATGGTAAAGTTTAATTTATAAATCAGGCAAAGTAAGAGATTAACAAACAAGGAGGCATTTTACAGTTTCCCTTTGGCAGATCTGAATTGCCAGCATCACTACTCTTTTGCTCTGGGGACATTATTAAGTAATACAAGGGTTACTAGAATGTTGACACTGCAATACCGGGTCAGTCGATCTGATAAGCAAGACAGCTGCTGGGTGACTAATAGGTAGGACGGTGTGGATATGCATGCTCCGGGCAGGATGGAGCAGGACGGTGTGAGATTTCATCACATTAATCGGAACCTCACGCAATTTAAAACTTCTGAATTGTTTATTTTTGGAATTCTCCATTTACTATCTTCAGACCACAGATGACTGCGGGTAACTGAAACCACAGATTGGGGGAGGGGACCACTGAAATTGAAAATCATTCTTAAACTTACAGGACAAAATTAATTTTTGCATGCTTAGAATTTACTCCAACTCTATTCTGGCATGAACTTTTACAATTTACTCTAAAAAATCACATTGGACCTATTTTGTTTTGTTTTTGTTCTGTGAGGTTTATAATACCCTTTGGCTAAAGGTAATACACTTTTGACCTAACTAGAGTTTTTCCTATCTTGACTCTGATTCTCCACAAGGAATCACCATATCCCCAAATAAAAAAAAAAAAAATTTTAAAGGGATCCCCAAAGGTATTACATTGCTAATAATAAGCATTACATCGTTAACTATAAAGATGTAGCCAGCACGCACTGTGTCAGGGTCAGGGATAGGATGATCGAGGGGTGTGGATGAGTAAAAGTGGGACAGGAAAAGTACATGGCAGGCTCCCTTCATGCTAGACGTGGAGAGAATTGAGGTAGGTAAGTCATGAAAACAAACTATAGTCTGAGGCATTTAGTAAGTGCCAATGATCATGAACAGTAATTAGAGCTACTCTTAATTGAATGTTATGTACTAGGCACTGTGCTCAGTACCTTACATGCATTATCTCAAGTAATCCTTGCAACAGTCCAAGAAATAAGTAGTATTACCCCACTTTTACAGAGGCAGGAACTGAGGCTTAGAGAGAGAGAAATATACCCATAGTCCCAGAGCTTGTATCTGGATAAGTTAGGACATGAGCTCTAGTGCCTCTGCCTGCAAAGCCTGGCCGACTCTGAGTCAAGGCAGTATGTGCTACAGGAACTGGGAAAAGTATGAATCCCTGTGGTCAGTCTCTGAGAGAAGGATCTTATCTTTTTATATATTTATAGTACAGAGAAGTGGTTACTCTGATTCAGGGAAAGGTCTGAATGTTAGAGCTTTTAAAAATGAAACGCAAGTTTTATTTCTTGTAACACATTTGAGACAGAGAACTATTTAATAATAAAATCAGGTTAAATAAATCAAAAAGACTTAAGAGCTCATCTGTCAATTTTACCAATAACTACTCAAATCTCTTCAGGTGTCATGTTTTTCCACGCTCCCTTGCTTCTGCTGAATCTAATTCTGTCTTCTGCTTAGGGGACGGCCTATTCAACCCACAGCTCACCTCAAACTCCAACTCCTCTCTCAACCCCAATACTTTTTATTTTATGAAAATGGAAGCTATTTGAAAGCAGAGATTATATCTAAGATATTTTCAGAGAGTCAGGACAGCAAAAAATAATTCTTAATAAATATTTAATAAAGAAATATATATTTAATCCTTAGGCCTCTACTTGAAAATGACATACTAACATTTTACTGAGTCCTCTCAATCACTGGTAAGACACTGAGCTTTCAGAAGCTTTGAAAGTATGTAATCAATACATAAGCCCAGGAGGATAATATAAGTTTGTTAAATAAGGTTGTGTCAATTACTCAAAAGTGACCGATACATGCCAAAATAAAAAATGAACAGCTCATCCAGTGTCTTGATTGAAATAAAGTTACAAGGAAAAATGAACATAAAAATTCACTATAGTTCTGGTTTATGACTGCTCTTTAAAAAGAATTCTATTTTAAGAGTACAGTAGTCCCTCCTTATCTGTAGTTTCAATTACCCTTAGTAACTGAGGTCCAAAAATATTAAATGGAAAATTTCAAACTAAACAATTCATGATTTAAATTGTGTGCTGTTCTGAGTAGCATGATGAAAGCTTGTGTTGTCCTGCTCCATCCCACCCAGGAGGTGAATTATCCCTTTATCCAGCATATGCACGCTGTACACACTACCTACCCGCCCATTAGTTACTTGGTAGCCGTCTTGCTTATCAGAGTGACTGCTGTGGTATCAGTAGCAGTGCCTGTGTTCAAGGAACTCTTATTTTACTTAATAATGGCCCTAGGTTGGGTGTGGTAGCTTACACTTGTAATTCTAGCACTCTGGGAGGCCAAGGCAGGTGGATTGCTCGAGGTCAGGAGTTCAAAACCAACCTGAGCAAGAGTTAAGACCCCGTCTCTACTATAAAAAGAAAGAAATTAATTGGCCAACTAATATATATAGAAAAAATTAGCCAGGCATGGTGGCACATGCCTGTAGTCCCAGCTACTCGGGAGGCTGAGGTGGCAGGATCGCTTGAGCCCAGGAGTTTAAGGTTGCTGTGAGCCAGGCTGATGCCACAGCACTCACTCTAGCCTGGACAACAAAGCGAGACTCTGTCTCAAAATAATAATAATAATAATAATGGCCCTAAAGTGCAAGAGTAGTGATGCTGACCATTTGGACATGCCAAAGAGAAGCCATAAAGTGCTTCCTTTAAGTGAAAAGGTAAAAGTTCTTGACTAATGATAATTTTAAAAAATCACGTGTGAGGTTGCTAAGACTACAGTAAGAACCCATCTTCTACCTGTGAAATTGTGAAGAAGAAAAAAGAATTCATGCTAATTTTGCCATCGCACCTCAATCTGCAAAAGTCACAACCACGTTGTGTGATGAGTGCTGAGTTAAGATGGAAAAGGAGGCCAAGCGTGGTGGCTACACCTGCAATCCTAGCACTATGAGAGGCCAAAGCAGGAAGATTACTTGAGGCCAGGAGTTCAAGACCCGCCTAAGCATGAGCAAGACCCTATCTCTACAAAAATTAGAAAAATTAGCCAAGGATGGTGGCTCATGGCTCTAGTCCCAGCTACTCAGGAGGATCGCTTGAGCCCAGGAGTTTGAGATTGCTGTGAGCTATGATGACGCCACTGCACTCTAGCTCAGGAAATGGATAGACATCCTGTCTCAAGAACAGAAATAACAAAAGACAGAAAAGGCATTAAATTTGTGGGTGGAACACATGAACAGACATGAGTTCCAAATGATGGCAATTGGGTTTGGTACTATCCATGGTTTCTAGCATCCACTGGGGTCTTGGAACCTATCCCCTGTGGACAAGGGAGAACTGATTAGCTATAAAGTGATGTATAAATTTCACACTTAAGGAAGCCAATCTGTGATAGAAAACTTTTAGGAAGTTAGTAAACACACATTAGACCTCCTAGAATAATTATTAATGCCTACAGAAAACAGAGTACAAGAACAGAGGCGAATGTGCTGCTCTTGATGTCTGAAAGCACTAAAGGGAGACATCAAAAGTAACCTCATTCTTGTAGGGATATTAATCTTTCAGAAGATACGAAAACCTAAAACACCAACTGCACCAAGCTGCTATTTTAATGTAGCTTAATAATTCAGGAAAAGAGCTAGCTAATCACATAAGAATCTGTGCAAGCTATACCTCTATACACTTTCTTGGACTGGAAATTTCCAAGACAGTAAAACGGCCAGGCTTCTCTTCCTGCCAAATAAAAGAGGCCCAAAGAATCCCAAGCAAAATCTGAAAGCTAAAATGCAAACTGATCTCACTTTATTTAATAGATGCAATCTTAAAAGTTATCTTCAAACTAAATAGGATCCAATTTTAAATCCACTAAAAGAACAAAATATTTACAGAAAACTAATCAAGAATGCAAATTAAAACTTCCTGAGTAAGCTACTTTGCAGGCCTACCTTTTTGTAATTTGGACTTTCTTAAAGTAGGAAAACTTACAAGTAAATGGCACTCAGTTTCCAGAAAGTATATAAAACTCTGTAAGCCCTACTGCTGGGCACTCCCATATAATGAAGGGTCAGAGACTCACAACCTAAATATGCACACAGAAATAGCCTCTCAAGCAATCCTGAGGAAAAAAAGAGAATTCTGCCACAAAAGCAGACAAGTCCTATCTGCAAGGCATGTCAGAATCTTTCTGCAATGGCCATAAAGTCTTAAGATCTGGATCCCTAACAATGTCAAAAACATAAGTTAGGTTTAGATAGGTAGGTATATGTGTGTAAGACTTTAAATTCTGCCAGAACCACATAACTCTTATAAAGAGGTTTTTATGATTTTTTTTCTTTTATTTTTCTGGCTTAAGACTGACTAGAAAAGATGGGTTTAATCCTTATTATATAAATACATTAATATGTATATGTCCTAGATATTTTGGGATAGTCCTTTATTCTTTTCAACAGTGTTTAATTGGTATAATAAAATGTGACTTAATTTATGCCATGGTAATAACTTTTCAAATGTGTATAAATTCATAAACCAGAAAAAATTCTTTGCAAAGACCATGTGTCTTAGTGTTTCCGTTCAGAAAGTAATGATCACCATACTCTAAGCAGTAATCATCTAAGCTCAGGGTTAAAAACATTTTAGCTTCTCTGTTATTAAATTATTCGTTAAAATGTGCATCCTAGATGTTTTCTTCAGGAGCAAACATATTGAGGAAAGTAACTGCCTCCAAGCTGAGGTCTGGCTTACAACTTGGAATCTGTGATTCCAATGACTGGAGAGGAGAGAATAGTGACAATACCATGATTTGTATATAACACAGATAAGTTCCATGGGAAGGTATAGTTACATGTGTCTACAAACATATTCTTTGTTACTTGAAACTTTGTAATTAATTCTAATTTTCATAAGCTCTTTTCCCCTAATGGAGGGTCTGATTGTTAATAGGACAATCATATAGGTATTACTGCTTTTGACTTGATGGTATTTCTTTTAAAAGGAACAGAGAGAAGCTGGGCATGGTGGCTCACTCCTATAATCTCAGTTAATTGGGAGGCTGAGGCAGGAGGATCACTTGAGGCCAAAAGTTTGAGACTAGCCTAGGCAACATAGTGAGAATCAATCTCTTCCAAAAAAAAAAAAAAAAAGAACAGGGAGAGTATATCTGTTATTAATTCATTGCCTGTAAGCTGCAAATGTACCCTTCTATAAATACTCTGCAATAAGCACTACTCCTTTGAAGAGTGTATTATGTGAAAGTTTCTCAGTAAAGTGCTGGAAAGAAGAGGCTGTCCTGAGTGTCCTGCCACATCCTAGAACGTGGTCTCTCTGTGACCTTGCTGCCTCAGCACAGCCTAGCCTTTCGAAAGTTCTTTTGACATGAACACCAAAGCCTCCACGTGTCTCATGCTCTGAAGGCCTCCTGCCCCAGCCAGTGCCCAGACCCTACTACATGTTCATATCTTGCCTGCACTCCAGACAGCAGGCAGGCTAGTCTCTTGCCCAGAGACTTTGGACCAACAACAATCTAGCCAAACCAGAGAACTCTTCTGCTATTCCATGGGCTGAACCACACCTTCTCCAATGAGGTCCGAATCCCTGGCAGTTTGTCTTTCTTTGGGTATACTCCCTCACTCCTAAGAAAGCATACAGAGTTTCCTCATATCTTACAGTTATTCTTTTATCATTACACTTTATAGTAAATGTCACCTGTTTAGCCTATTGTGTGGTTTGTATTAATATCTCCTGAGTGGACCTAGATTGCTACAGGGAAGAAAGGTGTAAGTTACTACACATGAGCACTAATGTCCACCAATGGAAAATATCTCCAAAATGCCAAAACCCAAGCAAATTATTTAAATTTGAAAAATGCCATGATACTTTCAAATCCAGAATAGTCTGGTATGTATATTTTCAGCCCACATACAGAATTAAAATATCCTCATTTTCTCCCAATGAAAATTAATGGTGAATAAATGAATTCTGGTGTATCTATACAATGGAAACCACTCAGCAATAAAAAGGAACAAATTCCAGATATATGCAACAACAGGGATGAATCAAAACAGTATGCTAAATTAAAGAAGCCAGACACAAAAGGATATACTGTATGATTCCATTCATATGACATCGTAGAAAAGATAAAACTACAGAGACAAAAAACAGGGCATAAAGGAATTTCAGGGGTGAAAGAAATGTTCTATAGCTTGACTGTAGTGGTATTTATGCAAATGTATCTGTCAAAACTCATCTAACTGTACACTAAATTAATGGGTGCAAAAATACCATCAGATAGAATGAACAATATTTGGCAGCACAACAAAGTGACTATAATCAACAGTAAGTTAGGGTATACTTCAAATTAACTAAAAGAATGGAATTGGAATGTTCCTAAACATAAAGAAATACTAAATGCCTCCTGAGGTGATGGATACCGGAATTACACTGATTTGAATAATTTACATTGTATGTTTGTATTAAAATATCACATGTTCCCTTATAAGATATTCAACTATTATTTGGCCATAATAATTAAAACTTTTTAAAAAACTGTATACTAAAAGGAACAAATTTCATGGTATATAAATTAAACCCCAATAAACCTGACTTTACAAAACAAAACAATTACATATCAAAAATTGTGGAAGGTAATAACTAAAGTAATATCTATAGGGAATTTTATAGCCTTAAATGGATATATTAAAAAAAGATAATTGAAAATTAATATGCTGAATTGTCCAAATAAATGAAGGCAAAAAACCAGAATAAACCATAGAAAGTAGAAAGAAGAAAATGATAAAAAGTCAGAACATAACTTAAGGAATTCAAAAGTTAATGCACAATAGCAAGGATCAGCAAAACCAAAAGCTGGTTTTGGCTAAAAAAAAAAATTTTAAAACCAGATGAGGTTACTCGAGAGAGAGAAAGAGAGAGAGAGGGAGGGAGGAAGGGGGGAGAGAGAGACAGAGACGAGAGAGAGAGAGAGAGAGAGAGAGAGAGAGAGAGAGAGAGAGAGAGAGAGAGAGAGAGAGAGAGAGAGAGAGAGAAAGAAACAAAGAAACAAATA
The DNA here is from genome assembly GCF_040939455.1 of Microcebus murinus. Classification (NCBI taxonomy): domain Eukaryota; kingdom Metazoa; phylum Chordata; class Mammalia; order Primates; family Cheirogaleidae; genus Microcebus; species Microcebus murinus. The sequence continues at coordinate 40,566,164 of NC_134119.1, read as the reverse complement.
ACAGGAATGAAAAGCAAGCTATAACTACAGATACTGCAAATTTTAAAATCTAAAACTTGATGCCAAAAATTCAAAAATAAAGAATTTGGATACAATAAAGATTTCTTGGGGTGGTGGTGGTGGGGACGACCCAGATTAATCTGTAATGAAACCAAACCAAACCAAGGACTATGAAATCTGGACCACAAGGACAAAGTAGAATGAGGTAGACTGTTAAAAACAGGTACTCAAACGACAGAGCCTCAGAAGATGAAACAATCTTTGAAAATAGAGACGACCATGATTACTGAACAAAGGTGTTTTCCCTCTGAGCCAGAAAAAAAGAAAAAAAAAAGTTAATGCCCAACTTCCAGTTCCAGCAACATGGCAGATTACTGAGATAACTTCTGAAACTTCCCTTCTGGGAGAAAAAGGGGATGCCCACATTGTGTGTATGCCACCTCCACCCCTTCTTAGGGTGTATCATTACTCTCAGTAAATCAGGTTAGAGTGAACACCAAGGGTATCCTACAGAGAGAAAGGACAGGTAGGACAGAGGGCAAGCAGAAGCTCTGCTGCATTGCCCTGGTGAGAGGGCAGGAGCCAAGGACCTACTATGCGGTGGTTATAGGAATAATAACAATAGCAACAATAAAAGCCAGACTGTTTTTTTTAAACATTTACTGACTGTTCATTTTTAGTAGCCTTAAGCATTATACTAAATGCTTCACATGTATTAATTTCATTTGATCTGCACTAAATCTTACAGCTATAATTACTAACCCAGTTCTATAGATAGGGAACTTGAGGTCTGAAGAATTACATAATCATCTAGGGTTACACAGCCAGCAAGTGGCAGAGATCAAAACTGAATCTATTGGACTCTCGAGTTTATACTTTTAATGAAATATCACCCAACATCTACCGCTGGTTAGGTGCAGCCATGCTCATATCTCAGTTAAATAGAGAGCGAGACCCTGAAGCATGGACACCAATAAAGCCCACATGCTGGGCAGTGTTAGAACACAAAGAACCCACAATTTATCTGCTTGCGATGGTAACAATGAGCTAGCACAAGGCTGGCAAGTTCTACTCAAGCCAATTTATCATAATATCAAGTGGTCAGGGACAAGAGATGGTGACTTAATAGAAAATCTATACAATCCCAACTAATCTTTTGCAAAGTCTTTGTGAGAAATAAAATACCACACGTAGAAGTTCCCTGGGGACAAATTTAGTCTGAAATAAAAAAATATAATATCTTTAAGACAGAGCTTAGAGCAATGATATGGACTACTTCCAACTCAGAATTCTCCCTTGTTCTCAGAAACGACCAGAGGTGGTCAAAAAAATGTTGCACGATGCCTCTTACTAGAGATCATCCTAGGACCTGGGACGCATGCCCTTTGAGACTCCTTTCAATCATGAAAGTCTATATCACTCTTTGACTGATACATAGCTTACTGAGAGAGACAACAGCTTCTAGAAATTCAAAACATGCCAATTTGTCACCTCTGATTCCAGTGAAGCCACATGGAAGGGATTTCAAAACAGTCACACCTAGGGCCTAAGGTAGCAAGATACATATTTGCTGCACTTCTCAGGATCCAATTCTGAGCCATTCTGGAACGAGCTCTTTGGCTTACCATGTAGCTGAGATAAAAAATCATCCTATTTTAACATCAGAGAATAATTGGCCATAAGAGTAAACTTTAAAGAGGGCTGCCAAGCAGCCATGGATCAAGCAGTCTCAGAACCAAACAAAGGAAATGGAAAACAGTGTCAAGCTCACACAGGCAAACACCATTTTAAGTAACCTCCTGGGGTCACAAACCACAAGTATTCAAGCCTTGCTCTTAGTGCCATTTCAATAACTGAGTTGAACACCAAGCTCAAATCAGCTAGCATGATTCACTGGCAGAACCAGGCTACTGTGGTTCTGAGACAAAGACGACATTCATTAGCCATGTGGTTTCTCAGAAAGCATATCTACACAGCAGGCTTTCCTGGCAATTCTGGAAACATATGTCTTTTTCTGACTGCTGTTCTTGGCTAGTTTTCTAAAAGGAAAGAGTACAAGATCTCATTATATTCCAAAGTACAAATGAATTCAGTCTCAACATACTTTAAACCCAGCTTTACAGGAAAAATAAGAAGTTGAAACAAAAATAGTGTACCCTGTCAAGAACAATTTAGGATAGTCTTCTCAACCAAAAACTGCTCGGCATGATTACCCAGGAAAGATCCATTAACATGCAACTGGTGTTTATCCTGGCCAGCTCCTGGGTATTCACATGGTACTGTCGGGTCAGAGACCTAAATACTAATCATAGTCTCCATTCATCTTTCTCCTAGCACAGGAGTATGAAAAGAAACTGGTCAGAAAAAGGTTAAAACGCAAACAAGCATGGAGATTGTCCGGAAAGGTGGTAAGAAGAGTCTGAGGGCATAGAGTCTAATGGTTAAAATGGCTTAATTCACATACTCAACAGGCAAAAAAACCAACAACAAAAGCAAACACGAATCTCCAACCCCTAAACCTCTTGTTGACAGGAAAAGAGCCTGGCTTAATAAGCTAGAATTATCTAAAAGCAACTCAACTCTAACCAAAAAAAGCCCTAACTACTAAATGCCAAATAAAAGAGAATGATTCAATCAATCAAAATAATATAGTATGTTATGTAATATCAAAAATGATGCTTTTTATAAATGTTTTAAATGATATGAGAAAATGTTTAAGATATGTTAAGTGGAAAAAAACAAGCTATTATACCTACAGAATGATCTCAGCTGCAGAAAATAATATATAAGTATAAAAAACTAGAAGGAAATATGTTAAAATATAAATTATGATTATTGCTGGGGGTAGTGGTAGAAGAAATGTAGGAGACAGTGTCTTCTTCTCTCTCTCTCTCTCTCTCTCTCTCTCTCTTTTTTGAGATAGGGTCTTGCTGTGTAACCCAGGCTGGGATGTAGTGGCACAATCACAGCTCACTGTAGCCTTAAACTCCTGGGCTCAAGCAATCTTCCTGAGTAGCTGAGATTACAGGCCTGAGCCACCACACTCAGCTGACATTTTCTTCTTTAAGATTTTCTTCTACCTCTAAACTTTCTATAATGGGCATGCATTCTTTTTACAAATGGGGGGGGGGGAATAACACTGTAATATTCTAGAAAAGCAAACCAACACTAAAAAAGAAGAAAAAAACCCCATTTATTAAGAGTTTACTGCAGGCCAGGAACTGTCCCAAATGCTTTACATGCATTACAGGTTGAGTAACCTTTATCCGAAATGCTTGGGACCAGAAGTGTTCTGGATTTTGGATTTTCAGATACTCAACCTGTATCTCATTTGATACTCATAATAGCCCTATGAGATAGGTATGACTTTATCCATGTTTGACAGATAGGAAAGACAGGTAACATAACAAGTGGAGAAGATGGGCTATGCACCCTAACGGAATGAAAAACCAGTGTTAAACCCAGTGGTTTTAACCACCTGTGTATACTGCCTCTCAACCACAATGGCAGAATCTGTCTCCCTGCCTGCAAGCCTGACCTAAAAACAAGCCTCAATGATATAATCTACTTTTAAAGGACATATAATAATTTAGAAGGATGTGATCAAGGCACTAAGATATTCAGGTAAATTTTCAAACTAGAGGAACTTAACAGCTCCTCTAAAGAAGCTATAAAGGAAATCTACATGCTAGAGCAACACATCACTGTAACTGAAAATAAACCAGCACAAATTCAACCCACAGCTAAATTTCACAATACAAGAGAAAGCTAGGAATAACTGCCAAAGAGAAACCCATGATATCCATTTATCAAACTGCCAAGAAAAAAGACAAATATTTAAGGATATAATTATGAGGACATGGATAGAAAGGATCTGAATTTGCCCCCCAAAAAAGTCCCGCAGCAATAAGAGGCATGGACCACTAGAGACTGAAGAAGAGAAAGAAACTTAAGAGAAAAATAAAAAATATTGTTATTGCTATAAGTTGTCTGCAATCAGCTTAGGAAGACCCCCTTACTTTTTTTTTTTTTTTTCAGTTCAGCATTAAAGACCTTTTGCTTAGAAATAATCAATTTTGCTTGGCAAAAAGGCACCAAGACACACAAGTACTTTGGATCAAATTCTGCAGAATCAGCCTATTTGAGATGCATTAAAGTTAATGCCAAAACCAATATGGTGTTCTGTTCACAGTTCCTTGCTAGAGGTTTTAAAAGCAGAAAAATATTGAAACTCCAAGTCTGACGTAGAAACTTTTTACCTGCAAATACAAACCACCTTTAGATACTAACTAGAGGCTATCAAGATTCGATAACTCCAAATTAACCATGTATTTTTTTAAATCTTTGGTTGTTAGGAAAAGTGGCTGTTTAGAAAAATATAAAGCTGAGTTGGTACCTTACCTTTATACCAAGACAAATTCCAGAAAGATTAGATGTTGAAAAAGAAAAGGAATCTAAAACAAAGTATGGATTAATATTTTTGTAGGACCTATAATGTCCTACAAATATATTAATGTCCTAGAAATATACAATGTCCTAGAATGTGAAAAACTTTTCTAAACATGACATAAAATTCCAGAAACCACAAAGGAAAAGCTAATAAATCAAAATATATAAAAATTAAAAATGTCTAAACTGTTAGACACCATATACAAAGCTTTAAAAAAAGTAGAAAAATATCTTTACATATATTACAAGGTTCATAACCTTACCTGATATATGAGAACTCTTTAAAACCAACAAGGAAAATAAGTGTATTGAAAATTAGATATATAACACAAACTAGCAATTTACACACCAAAAACAACAGGAAAACCTAACAATGAGTATTCACAATTTCAAATTTATGAACAGTTTGACCCCATAATTCTACTTGCAGGAATTAATTCTAAGGACATGCCATGCAGAGATATTCATTAAAACAATGTTTATTGACATTAAAAAGCTGAAGTCCACCAAATGTCCATGAATTGGGGATTAGTTAAATCAGAGGTCACAAACACAAATGTTATCAGAGGTTGGCACAGGCGGTAGAAATAAGCTCCACAGGCCAGTTGCAAAACAATAAACAAACAATGAACAGGAAGTGGTGGGATCTATGGTGACTGGAAAGCTATTTACGCATTTCAGTAATTCAAACTGTAAAAACTGTACATGCCACAGGCCAAACTGGCTGTCCCTTCCCCAGTCCCCACACGCTCCCTCCGAGGGTTATATGTGTAATCTATAGCCATGGGACAAGTACTGCTGCCTATTCTCTGTGACAAGCCTAAAAGGGTCCCCTTACTCTGAATGCTCATCTATTCTATCACATTTGAATAGCTACAAAAGAGTTCACTGATGTGGCAACAAAGACTGTCAGGATTGGACAAAACCTTAAAGGTCACCTAGTTTAACAGGAAACTCCAAGAGGCTACAGTCATTCAGACTTGCTTAGGCCCAGGTAAAGAATGTAGAGGGGGAGGGAAAGACATGGAAAGTGATGGAGTAGAAGGCCAGAAGTCAGGGAATGAGGACCAGACTAGGCTTTCCTGTGGGATTTTCATTTTCCATAAGAACAAAACTAAGATGGGAAGGGGGCGGGAGAATAAAAAAGGGTGAAATCTTGTGTATCACACACCATCTATATCACTGTACGTAAGACTCCATATTTAGATCAAATTCCAGGAACTCTCAAGAACTATTCTCATATAAAGGGCTGAATTCATAGTACCACTGTTAAACATTCCTTTAGCAGTAAACTTCTGGGCAGCTGTTACCCTTATTAACTAAGCCGGCACAGGGAAGAGTTGCTACAGATAATGTGACAGATTGTATATGGTATTTTTATTGCAAGATCTTAATTCATCCCAGGAACTGTTTTAAATTATCCTAGAATGGTTGTAGTTTATAATTACAGTCTTAGCAGCACTTCCAAAAGTGGAAAACCTCCACTCAAACCTGGAATGGAACGTTTCTCCCCAACTTGTGAAAATAACTTTATGCTTGGTCCTGCCATATCTGGGAATGGATAGCAAATTTTCTGACTTCACTTCATTTTAAACTCCACTCCCTTAAGATTTCTGAAATTCAAACTAGATACATCCATGTCTGCAGGCTCCAAAATCTTAGAATAGTTTTTGCCATGATTTTCCTAAATACAGAGCAAATGGAAGTGACTGGTAGGGCTATGAAGTGGGTCCAAGTCTGCCCTTCTTCCAGCAGCTGGTCACTTTCTGAGTCAATGCTGTGTGCAATGCGAGCTCAGTTATGCAAATGGGAGCACTGGACTCCCAGATGGCTCCCAGATAGGTCTCTCTGCCTCTCTATAACCACACACACTTACTTGAGTTATTTTACACTAATAACTGTACCAACAGGATTAAAATTGTTTTGAAAAAGAAAAAAAAAATCAATGCAGGAACAATCTAGGTCTTACAGCTTCCAAGCAGGCACAGAAGGGAAGCAATGTGGTCAGAGAAAACATAAAAGGTCTGTCAATGTTTCAATTAGCATGCTTGATATTTAAACCCTAAGAAGAAGAAAGTCCTAATAGGATTAAGCTCATTTTAGGTATTAAATAAATGCCTCAAAGCAAACCATGTTTGATCTAGGAAGTGCAAGCTGCCACAGCAGAGCTCTCAACAAAACTGGGAAATAAGTGTTGGGGCCTCCTCCTACCTCCCTCTGCTTGGGTGGCCTACCTCAATATCTTTAACTCTTTCCTTTTTCTGGTAGTTTGTCCATCTCTCCCACCTCAAGTGTTAAATGAGTAAATAAAATTTACTGCATGCCTACTCTATCAGATACTATGCTAAGCACTATAAAAGCATTTTAAAATACAATCTTCTCAATAATCCTGAGATAAACATGATTAGTATCTTCATTCTAGGTTGAGTGATTTGCCCACCATCTTCTATCCTCACTTTGGTCTCCAAAGCACCTCTTTGCATTTTAGAAGGACAGGGAAAAAACCTTACATATGCTGAGCATCATTTACATGCTTTATACAGGCTCTCTTGCTCAGGCCCATACAATCCCTATGAGAGAGATGTGTTAGCTCCATTTTAAAGACTGGCAAACAGGTTGGGCGAGGTGGCTCATGCCTGTAATCCTAGCATTCTGAGAGGCCGAGGTGGGAGGATCCCTTAAGTCAGGAGTTCAAGACCAGCCTGAGTAAGAACGAGACCCTGTCTCTACTAAAAATAGAAAGAAATTAGCTAGACAACAAAAAATATATAGAAAAAATTAGCCGGGCATGGTGGCCCAGGAGTTCGAGGCTGCTGTGAGCTAGCCTGACACCATGGCACTCTGTTGCCCAGGCAACAGAGCAAGACTCTTGTCTCAAAAAAAAAAAGACTGGTAAACAAAGAGCAAGAGAGTTTGAGGTCTCTTGAAGACTTTAATCTCACCTTTAGCAGATAAAGAAACAGAGTTCCAGAAAGGTTAGGCGGCTTGCTTAAGGACACAAAGCTATAAATAGTTACTGTAGAGCTGAGACCTGATTCCCGATCCACTGTTCTCTACAAGCTGTCATTCTGAAAGGAACCCACATATTAATAATAGAGTAGGAACACCAGGCACTTTACTAATGTTTTATGTACTATATCCAAGTGCAATCAAAGGGATTCCCAACATTGCAATTCCAGTCAATGTTTTTCTAATAATGTTTAATCAAAAGAGGGAAAAAAATCTAAATTCCACATCTATCAAATTTATAGTCCAACTAATGCAGGCGTCCTCAAACTACGCCTAGCACATTTATCCAGCCCTCCGGGTGTTTTTGCCGCCACTGCCTGTCCTGCTTAGCAGCCGACTTGTCCCGGGCCCACAGTGCGCACTCTCCAATGGTCTGAGGGAAAGTGAACTGGCCTCCTGTTTAAAAAGTTTGAGGACCCCTGAACAAATGTGTTCCTATACACACAGATGAATGGATATTACAAAAAGAAAGTTTTGCAAAGAATGTATAATGAATTCAAACAACATAATCAAATAACGCATTTCTGAGCACCTGTGTTCTGTGGCTGTTTGCCAAGTGCTGGGAACTTTGGAGAAATAAAATATGCAGCACTGGAATTAGATGAATGCTCACCACTGGCACGTATATAACAGTTCTCACCTTATTCTGAGAAAAATAATGGTCTTGGCATAGAAAATGTGGATTTAAAGCCTGACTCTACCATATGCTGTGGTGGGACAGGTCACCTAGTGCCTCTAAGTCTTTCTGTCAAATGAGTGGGAATAAGATCCACTGTGCAAGGATAATGTGAGAAGCAAATGGGACAAAACATTCACAGGGACTGAACACAACAAGCACTCGATAACTACTTTCATCAATTCCTTCTCAAAGTCTATAATCTAGCTTTAAGAGAGCAGGTGTCCTTGCCAATAAAATTTAAAATAAGACAAGATAATGAGCAATCAGTTTGAATATTACTAAAAATATTCACTATCAGTGGAGTAAGAAAAGCAAATTAACAGAAAAGCTATTACTGATAAGACAATAGACCGCAGGGTATAAGAGAAGAAAAACTAAGAACCGAGTGCCTGAATGAGACTGACAGGCACACTGTGACAGAGACATCACCAGAAAATATGTCAAATGTATGCTGTCGCCATTAAGATGCCTCTACAATAAACACTTTTGTTTTCACCAAGGTTACAGTTGGTCGAAACCAAAAATGTTCTTAAAATAACAATGTCTTTTTGGTCAGCATGACATTTTCTAACAGCACAATTACTGTGAAACCTATGGTCACAAAGTAAATAAGAAACAACAGCAAAAGAAGGTAAAAATTAAATTGTTCCCACAAGAGAAATTATTTACAAAACAATTAATGAAATGCAAAACTTGTCAATTTGCATGGAGCTCTGAATAGCATGAAAAAACCATTTTGAGTCAATAACAAATACTCCTCCAATGTCACAAAATTCCTGGCAAGACCAATAAACCTGAAAACATTTTTCCTGGTTATTGTAGTTCCTATTACATATTATTTTAAAGATTTTTTTTTTTTTTTAACATTTACCTCAATAATGACTACATAAGAAAGACTATTCTTTTTCCTGGTTTATAGGATTAAGTACCCAGTATATGCTCACAGTGGTTTCTGTTTGTATTTGGTTTTGTTTTCATGTGAGAAAATGCCTAAGAGTTCATAGGGACAGGAAGCAACCTGAGAATTTGGATTCGACACTTAATTCTGGCACTAAGTAGGAAAGATGGCTCTGTCTCTGGACTCCAGTTTTCAAACTATAAAAGGGAATTAGAAACCCCACCGGGCTCCCTCACAGGAACATGGTAAGCATCACCAAATGAAAGGACAAAATATGAACGCATCTGTAACTATCTGAAATGCAACATGAACCTAAAGTGACAATAATTTTACTACCATCAGCAATCAGGCATACCAGAAGTTTGGACTTAACTATTCCCTTGGCTTTCCCCTGCTTTCTGGATTATTTGTCATCATTCCAAGAGCTGATGATTTTTTTTAAAGGTAAAATAAAGTGTGAAATAATAACATAATAAGTAGTAACATTTAATATACAATGAACCAAAAACAAACATAAAGCAGCTTTATAATTCTCTAATAGAATTCTACCATAAAAAAATTCTACCATAATTCTGAAAGTAAACTTGGTCCAAATATCCAAGCTACATTTCATTTGATCCTTTGTCTGACCCTGTGGGACAAGTATGACAGGTGGTATTACGCCTGAGTTTTACAGACTAAAATCCTGAAACTCAGAGTAGAGCAACTCATCCAAGGTCCCAGCTAAAGCCAGGGCCCTTCACCCTTCTTCTGAGTTAATTTAACGTTCATTCTACTTGTCCTGCGTTATGAGGTGCCCCTATTTTCAAGGAAATTCACTTCACACAATGTCAAACTTGTAGGCTGGTAATTGTATCATTCCTTTTACACAGCTCCACCATAAGGAAATTCCAGAGAAGAGACTGGGCACACAAGAAGTGAAAGGGCGGCATCTACTGGCAGAAGTGTGTTGCTGCAATCAAAGTAATCTGAGAGCTTGTTCAAGACTGAAAATACCAGTAATGTCAACAGTTCACAAAAGTGAGTGGAAAGAAAAACCATAGTGACAGAGGTCCAAGGGCAAGCAAGCAAGCAAGCATTGAGAAGTTCTAAAAATGATACCTATGATCACTTTGGTGATCAATTTCAACCACAAATAGTTTTAATTCCTTTGTTTTACAGCACTTTTCAAATCAGTCCCTTTGGGAGCAAGTTTTCTTTGGGGAATGTAGCTGTAGTTTTATAATGGAAGTCAATGGCAAATCACTGGGGAAAAGTTTAGGTAACTGAAATTCACATGCTATGAACAATGTTTCAAGAAAGGAAGGGAAAGTGGAGGAGGAAAGGAGGAAGCTGACGTTTGTGAAGTACCTACTGGTTAAGTATCCCTGATCCAAAATGCTTGGGAACAGAAGTGTCTCACACTTTGGATTTTGGAATATTTGCATTATAATTAACTGTTGACATCCCTAATCCAAAAATCTAAAATCTGAAATGTTCCAATGAGTACTTGCTTTTGAGTGCCATGTCCATGCTCAAAAGTTTGGATTTTGGAGCATTTCGGATTTCAGATTTTCGGGTTCAGGATGCTCAACCTGTATTGTTGCAGGTACTTTATATGCATTTATCCCATTTAAAGCCCACACAGACACAAAATATATCCTAAGGTTCTAGTATTACCTGCATTTTACAGTTGAGGAAAATGAAGCTCAGAAAGAAGAAACTGGCCCAAAGCTACTCAGCAAATGGCAAAGTCAGGATTTGAACCCTGAATGCCTGACTCAAGTGATCTTAACTACCAAATACACACTGAAATATCGCTTTGGTACACATAATGTCCATACAAAGAGACACAACTGCAACTTCATAAAACCTTCTAAACAAATGTGAAATCTAACATTTTTCAGTCAAAAAACTTGGATGTAAATAACAACCTGAGTTGTGTATTTTTCTCAGTAGCAATACAATAAATTACCATGAAACTTCCTCTTTGCATTATTTCCTCAATACTACTTAATCCCTACATTGTCAGTTCAAAATCTCAGTAATATCAGCATCGAACTCCAACAGAGACATGAAGAAAGGAAAAGAGACATGCTTTCCATTCAAGAAATATTATGCTTGGTGTAGATGTGTCATCAAAGACAAAAGACGTTTAATTGTGTTGTATTTCACTTGAGTAGTGGGGCATCAGGATTTCTATGAAGTAAAAGTGGTCCTGTTTGTTGGGAGAGGGAAATGACATAAGGACAACATCTTAGATAATGAAAAAGCTTCCACATCATGCTTTTCTTTCACAGGCACTGGGCCACATAAGCAGGTATCACTTTTCAGAGTTCTAACAGAGTCTCTTTGGATGGGGGGTGACCAAACTGGCACACAGTCTTCTCCCTTGCCTTCTCAACATTTCATGTCCCAGGAATATGGATTACTGAACTGTCAAGAGTCTACGTGAGAAAAAAATGGGTGGTGAAGCTGAGAAGAAAGATTGAAGAAAGTATCTTTGACAGCTCAAAGGAAGAAGAGTAAAAAATACACATCTAGGTGAATGAGATCATAATTCAAAGTCATGTTTGTGGATCTAGTAATACAAAAATAATTTACCTTCACCTCAGCTAAAAACTAAAAACTTTGCTTTCTAGAACAACTAATTTACATTTTAAAATATTTTTCAGACTTTGGAAGCTTCTTCATGAAGAATAAACAACACTGAGCTTACAGTCATTTCTCTTTCTCTTCTCTGACTTCAAATTATAGCAAAATTTAAAAAAATAACTGAACCAAATCTGGCCTTGGTTGTAATGAGATTCAAACTCAAGAATTTTCAGAGTGTGGTTATAGCAATTAGGAATTCTAAGCCTCCAGGTTGTTAATTCCAACCTGGCTATGTTTTGACACCTGGGGCAGGCTAACAATGTTTGCCAGGAGACTGCTCACTCACTCTCCTGAATTAGAGTCTTAGGGGCTAGTTCATAGAAACACACCAGTCAGTGGCAAAGAGAAACTTCTGAATCAATCTACTCCCTGCAAAGGTAACAGTTATAAAAAGTATCATTCACTATGAATAGGTTTACCAAGCAATTAACTTTAAAACCACTGCAAACAACCTAAATGTGTATCAACCAAAGACTGGCTGAATAAGCAACAGTACCTGCTCAAAATAGAATACTGAGCATCAGGAAGAAACGAATGAGGACTTTCTATGCTGCTATGGAGTGATTTCTAGGATATACAGTTAAGTGAAAACAGGAATAGAGGAAAGTATGCATAGTGCACTACTGCTACTTCCGAATGGGAGTACAAATATACATGTATTTGTGAGTGTGTGTGTGTATATATACACAGACACACCCCCAAAACATACAACAAAAAAGGAGAGAAAAAACAGAGGGGATTGGGATAAAAGCTAAATCTGAATAACTTTGTTTTGTGGATTTACCTTTGGAACCATACAGTTTACATTAAGCAAAACAATAAAAAAGCAGTATCTAAAAACAGAAAACAAAATGAAACAAAAAATCTATTTGCATATTTTTGTTTGTGGCATAAACACATAGAAATTATCCCAAGTACCTTTTTTTTTTTTTTTCCTGAGACAGGTTTTGCTCTGTCACCTGGGCTAGAGTGCAGTGACATGATCATAGCTCACTGCAACCTCAAACTCCTGGGCTTGAGCGATCCTCCTGCCTCGGGCTCCCAAGAAGGTGGGACTACAGGTGCAAACCACCACACCAGGTCTCCTCTTGCTCAGGCTGATATCAAACTCCTGGCCTCAAACAATCTTCCTGCCTCAGCCTCCCAAAGTGCTAGGGCTATAGGCATGAGCCACTGCACCTGGCTTCCAAGTAGCTTTAACATACAATAACTTGACTGCACATCTCTACTGGGAAATGCCCTAAGGATAAAGAGAACTGCAACACAAATCTTAAATTGTTTTCAGTCATAATTGTTGGTGGAAGTACAGGCATTGTGATTCTGAAGCTGACATTTATAGTGGAATGTAGAGCAAATGAGTAATTATATTGGTATTGCTGGGAAGTTAAGATATTTGACATGGGGGGGGGGGAAGATTACAGGTGTAGGATCAAAGTGGTTAAGTAAAAAACTGGCAATGTTGCTAGGTAGCCAGGGGCCTAGGTACCGAGATGGGGTTTGAGATTCTCCCTGGACTTGCCGTCATGGGCACGTGCTTGATCATCCCCGGAGTGGCCACTGCGTACATCCACAAGTTCACTAACGATGGCAAGGAAAAAAGAGTTGCCCATTTTGTATATTATTGGAATTTGATGGAAAGAGATAGGCGCATCTCTGGAGTTAATCGTTACTACGAGTCAAAGGGTTTGGAGAACATTGATTAAAGCAGCATTTTCCTGATTGATAAAAAAATAACTCAGTAATGGTCATCTACTCCTGCTAGAAGGTTATACAGTGTATTATGTAGCATGCAGTATGTTATATAATGCTTAATAAAAATAAAATGACAGAAAAAAAAAACTGGCAGTGTTCAATCTATACTAGAAATAGCATAAGAACTCATTAGTTTGTAATAAACGTATTTCCTAGTTTTATCCATTCAAAGGCCTAGAAAAAAATGACCTAACTGCAATGAGCACACATTATACCCAGACTGTGATCTCTAAATATCATTTCTCACTAAAAGGAACCAGAGTTCCTTCAAAAAATGGCTGTTTCCAGATTTGGAGTAAGAAATAGACAAGATGAGCCTGGAACATTTCATCGTACTAGAAAGCAAGGAAGCCCTCAAAAACTACTGGGAAGTAAATTGTACCTCAATAAACCAGATTTTTAAAAAACTACTGGGTTTTATCAAGATGGAACAATTTGAACATAAGGAAAATTTAAAAGACTGAAACACATCTAAAATCCATGAATTCATAATAATTAAAAAAAATCACTAGTTATCTTTCGAGAATGCTAGAGATCAACTCATTTTGACAATGATAAAAAGAAAAAAATCAAGTACATATTCTGTCTTCTCTATATAAATTATACCTGAGAGTAGCTACATAAACAATGAAATGCTGCTTCATGGAAGTATTTCAGTTAGTAAATAGAGAAGGAATGATTAAATGTCACCATTTGTAACCTCTAATGGCATGTAGGCAATGACCTTCAGTGGCTTTTAACAATAGAAACAGAGAGATGACCATATATCCAATCATTATGAATCTCCTGATGGAAGTACATACCCAGGAAATATCCTTGCCAGAAAAAAAAAATTGAATCTGAGTCTGATCAAAGCTTCTAGATAAGCAGTTCTCAAGAGTAGCCTGTGGACCCCTGGGAGATCCCTGATACCCTCTAAGGGAACCTGTAAGATCAAACTATTTTCATATTAATCCTAAGACATTATTTGACTTTTCTACTGTGTTGACATTTGCACTGATGGTACAAAAGCAGTAGTAGGTACAACAGCTAGCCTTAGTATGAATCAAAAAGTGGCACCGAATAGCATTAGTAGCTAATATGTTCTTCACCACCACAGGCTACAGCTTTAAAAAAAACCCAATTCCCTTAAGAATGTCCATGATGAAGCAGTAAAATGTATTAATTTTATTAAAGTTCACTTCTTTTAATAGTATCTATGATGAAATGAAAAGTCTTAACAAAGCACTTCTGTTATAACTGAAATACAATGGTCATCTTGAGGCAAAGCACCTGTGCAATTGAACTATGAGCTCAACCAGCTGCTTTTTTCGTGGAACACCATTTTTTACTTGAAAGAATGACAAATTGTGGTTATTCAGGCCTGGGTAGGTAGCAGAAATTTTCTCAAAAATGAAAAAAGTGAGCCTGTCACTTAAAAGGAAAACAACTGATTGTGTTTTTTCCCAATGATAAAATTCAAACTTTCAAACGAAAATTAGAATTTTGGAAAACTTGAATCCACTGCTGTGAAATTCACAGCTTCCCTACATTTAGACACTTTTCTGGTAAGATATGGTCATAATTTCAAGGAATGTTACTTTTTTTAATATTGTATAATGAAATGTTCCAACATTTAGAAGATCTGTGTAACTCAGCAGACCAGTGTTATCCAAATCACCAATGTGTGTTACAAAATCATGTGTGAGTAAAAGTTCCATTCAAAATACAAAACAGACCAATGAACTTTAATATGCAGAGTGAGAAAAGTTCACTGATATAATTTTAGATTCTACATTGCCACTTATCTTTAAGAAATCACTATTTTTTTTTATTTTTTTTTTTTGAGACAGAGTCTCGCTTTGTTGCCCAGGCTAGAGTGAGTGCCGTGGCATCAGCCTCGCTCACAGCAACCTCAAACTCCTGGGCTCAAGTGATCCTCCTGCCTCAGCCTCCCAAGTAGCTGGGACTACAGGCATGTGCCACCATGCCTGGCTAGTTTTTTCTATATATATTAGTTGGCCAATTAATTTCTTTCTATTTATAGTAGAGACGGGGTCTCGCTCTTGCTCAGGCTGGTCTCGAACTCCTGACCTCGAGCAATCCGCCCACCTCGGCCTCCCAGAGTGCTAGGATTATAGGCGTGAGCCACCTCGCCCGGCCAGAAATCACTATTTTTTGAGTTTCGGTACAGAGTCAAAGGACAGTATCCACAATTATCTGAAAAAGCTATTAAAATACTTCTCTCTTTTCCAACTATACATCTTTGCTAGGCCAGTCTTTCTTGATAAACTTCCACCAAAATAATATATTACAGCAGACTGAATGGAAAACAGGTATGATAATCTGTCTTCTACTAAGCCATTCAGATTTTTTAAAATGTAAACAATGCCATTCTTCTCATTTGTTTTTGTTTTAGGAAACATGGTCATTTATCATAAAAAATATTTATATTAACATATAATTAGTTTATTATTTAGTGAATTAATAAATTCTTTTAAATTTTTCTGTTTTAGTTTCTAATTCAGTAAATACATCCCACATAAACAAAAGCTCTTTGGGGTCCTCCATAATGTTTACAGGTGTAAAGAGGTCTTAAGAAACACTGGTCTAGATCAAACTACCAATTTATTAGACATTCAGGGAACCTATGAAACAGCATCACTTAGATGTAATTAGTATATCCAGAATGTGGGAAACTATATGGGATAACAATTGGGTTTAACAGGCCGGGCGCAGTGGCTCACGCCTGTAATCCTAGCTCTCTGGGAGGCCGAGGCGAGCGGATTGCTCGAGGTCAGGAGATGGAAACCAGCCTGAGCAAGAGCGAGACCCCATCTCTACTATAAATAGAAAGAAATTAATTGGCCAACTAATATATATAGAAAAAATTAGCCGGGCATGGTGGTGCACGCCTGTAGTCCCAGCTACTTGGGAGGCTGAGGCAGAAGGATTGCTTAAGCCCAGGAGTCTGAGGTTGCTGTGAGCTAGGCTGACGCCATGGCACTCACTCTAGCCTGGGCAGCAAAGCAAGACTCTGTCTCAAAAAAAAACAACAAAAAAAAAACAGTATCACAAAGTATGGGGGCCACAGGGTTGCAGGAAGGAGGGGCTATAAATTAAAAGCAACTTAAGAGATATATCAACCAAATGCAAGGTATGGATCTTATTTGTATCTTCAAACAAACTGTAAAAAAAAAAATTTATATATGAGGAAAACTAAACAGTGACAAGGTATTTTATGACATTAAGGAAATTATTCTTTAAACGTATGATAAAGGTATTATATTTTTAGAGGGGTCTTTTTTTTTTTTTTTTTTTTTGAGACAGAGTCTCACTTTGTTGCCCAGGCTAGAGTGAGTGCCATGGCGTCAGCCTAGCTCACAGCAACCTCACACTCCTGGGCTCCAGCGATCCTCCTGCCTCAGCCTCCCGAGTAGCTGGGACTACAGGTGTGCACCACCATGCCCGGCTAATTTTTTCTATATATATCAGTTGGCCAATTAATTTCTTTCTATTTATGTTAGAGACAGGGTCTCGCTCTTGCTCAGGCTGGTTTCGAACTCCTGACCTCGAGCAATCCGCCTGCCTTGGCCTCCCAGAGAGCTAGGATTACAGACGTGAGCCACCACGCCCAGCCTTTAGAGGGGTCTTTAATCTTTTATAGATACCTATAAAATATTTAGAATGAAATATGCCTGGAATTTGCTTCAAAACAATAAAGAGGTAGGGACAAGAATTAGTGGAGGTGAAGAATAAAACAAGAACAGTTATGAGTTGATGACTGTTGTAGCTGAGTGATGGGAACTTCATCAGATTTTATCTTAGCAATGGAGGATGGTATATTTAACGACATGCACTAATTTTTTAAACTCATTTTGAAACAAATGAACAATAAATTCAAAGAATGTTTTGGAAATGTTCCTTTTGTCTCTATGAAATGGCAGATAGTTTCAAGTTGTAGATACCTGGGTTCCCAAAAAACATCAAGATGCATCCTTGAGAGTATTAACTTAAGCATAAGCAAATAATGCATCTCTGCTACCATACCAATCACCATTTTAAATTATAAATAAGGTAGTAATAATTCTCACCTCCCAGCAAATATCTAATTTCTAAAGTGTATAGCCAAAAGCAAAGAGTGTAACCTAACAACAAATGAATAATTGACTGTGTTCTGACAATTCAGTAAACCTTCTTTATAAACACCGAAAGAAATCTCAATTTACAATCAGATTTGGAGCCCTGATCTGGGAATGAATAATTAAGACAGTTTCAGAAATCATACGTTATTGTTGGCCTCCTGGGAAAAGCTAAGGGCTAAAATTTATTCTTTTTGCCACCAAAAAATCCATCTGAATGGCTTATAATTATCCAGGGAATCCAAATGAGCAATCTTGTTCAGATTCTGTTATTTTCATCAAATTAATTTTGAATTAACAGTTTAGTGGTTTTCTATCCTGATGGACCCATTATCACATGGAGGGATATTAGCTCTCTGTGCTGTATTAGGATTCTACTTTTAATTTCTCTCATAAACCAAGGAAAAATCTAAAATAGTACTAAATATTTCCAGGAAAAAATGGGTACACTAGGAACTAATTTACTTCATCTCAAGGTCTCTCCTTCAGTCCCTGCCCCCCTTTCCTCCCACACCCACACTCCTGTCTTCCCAGCCATACCACAGGCTTAGGGTTTCCACAGACATGCTTCATGTTTCAAAATACACTTCAAATGAGACTCTTGATGCCTTCCCTGAGGTTCTTGCTCTCTTTTCTGGGCTCCTATAGCACTTTTTTATACAGAGAATTTACCAGAATAGCTTAGAGAGAGACTATATAGTATACACAGGGTAAGAGGATGTGCTCAGCAGCCAAACTGCTTTGGTTCAAATCCCTGCTGTGCCACTATCTGTGTAAATGTAATCAATTACCCCCTGCAAGTCTGTTTTCTTTTTTCTTTTTAATTTACAAATAAAAATTGTATATACGTATCATGTACAGCATGATGTTTTGAAGTACAGTAGTCCACCCTTATCTACAGGGGATAAATTCTGAAACCTCCAGTGGACAATAAGACATTAATAGAACAATTATGTAACAACAACATACTGTTTACAATTCCATGGATAAATACTCATTCTTACCATAGATCTTAGTAACCTCAGTATATGATTTTTTCTTTCCATATTAAGTCTAGAACTTTCACCTTTTCACTTACAGGAAGCACTTTACAGCTTCTCTTTGGCTTGCCCGAACTGCAAGCATCACTACTCTTGCACCCTGGGGCCATTATTAAGTAAAATAAGGGTGACTTGAACACAAGCACTACAATACTGCAACAGCTGATCTGACAACAGAGTTGGCTGCTAAGTGATTAACGAGCAGGCAAAGTGTACAGCACGGATACACTGGACAGCGATGGTTCACATCCAGGGTAGGACAAAGCTGGACGATTATAAGATTTAATTACACACTCAGAATGGCACAATTTAAAGCTTGTGAATTGTTTATTTTTGGAATCTTCCACTTAGTATTTTTGGACTACAGTTAACTTCAGGTAACTGAAACCTTGGAAAGGGAAACTGTGGACAAGAGGAAACTATTTACTGTATGTACACACTGTGGAATAGCTCAATCAAGCTAATTAACATGATTTACTGTACATACTTATAATTTTTTGTGGCAAGAACATTTAAAATATACTCTCTTAGCAATTTTTAAAATACAATATATTGTTATTTAACTAGTCATTTTATTGTGCAATAGATCTCTTGAATTTATTTCTCCTCTTAAGCCTCAGTTTTTTTACCCATAAGATGGTAATAGTAACATTACCTACTTCATAGGATGGTTGTGAAGATTGAGCTAACATATATAATGCCTGGCACATAGCAAATTCTCAATAAATCTAAGCTATCACTACCACGACATATCAAAATCACTGGATTATTTTCTGCTACATTATGAACTCTCTCAGGGTAGTGATAATATTTGAGTTTAATTCAATTAGTTGAATTAAATATTGAATTAATTCAGAGACTATGTCTGAGTTTAATCGAAAACAGCATGCTAACTTTAAGCCAGGCAATTGCTAGGTGTTAGGAATACACAGACGAGTAAAAAAAATCCAGGCTGTCGAGGATCCTGCAGTCTTGCCTATTCACACATAGTACACACAGAGGACTTCAAAAAAATATAGATCTAATTAATATGAAGGAGCCACCTACCAGCAAATCTTTTTATAGTGTAAGTCATAAGAAATCTGAAAACAACTTCATTTGAATAAATAGGAAACTTACTTCAAAACCTAAGGATCCAAAAAGCTAATACTCAACAATACTTGCAAAGATAATAATTGGCTAAAAAGTACTCTTGGTTCCTATAGATCTGCAGAAGCACTGGCTAACTCAATTTAGACTAAAACCAGGAAACATCCAAATAGAAAGTTTAAAAACATATCTCTATTAGAAGCAAGACTTGTCAGTAAAACAAAAAAAGAAAAAAAAAAAACATATCTCTAATTTTTTTAAGTTAAGCCAAGTAATATGTTAGTACAGTAATACTCTCTCTGTAAAAGCATCTAAAACTAAATTTCTCTCCAGAGGCAATGACTCTTATCAAGTTATTTTATATCCTGTCTTTTTTATCTATGCAGTTGCATGTGTGCATATATATACAGAAATAGGTAGTATAGCTTTAATATACTCTTATACATACACACACGTATGCTTCTCAATTCTATTCTATAACATTGATCTATATTCTTATGCCAATATCACAATACTTTCATTATTGTGGTTTTGTGGTACATTTTGATATCCGGAAGTGTAAGTCTAATTTGCTGTTCTTGTTCAAAAATATCTTGAATATTTTTATGCATTTCTACATCCATATGGGAAATAAATATGGTATTATATCTGAAATATCTATCTAGGTTTTCAAATTTAATGACATAAAATTCTAAATTATAATCTTTGATCATTCTTTTAATAACATTCTTCCATCTCTAATAATGCTCTCTCTCCCCTATACCCACTATAGTTCATTGGTATCATCTTCCTTTTTAACTTGATCAAATCTGCCAAAAGTCAGGTACTTTCAAAGAACCTGCTTTTGGTTTTTTACAGATCAACTTTTTTGTTTGTTTTCTATTTCATTAAATTCTGCCTTTATCTTTATACTATTTGTTTTTTAGCTTATTTACACCCTTTCTTGTATCCTAAAAAGAAAATACATTTAAGTGTATAAATCTTCCTCTGAATACCATTTTTTGCTGCATCCCACAGGTTCTGAATTAGAGGAATCTGAATTTTGTAGGGTTCTTATAATTCATTTCTAAATAGTTTATAATTTCTGTTTTGATTTTATCTTTTTTTTTTTTGTTAAACAGAGTCTTACTCTGTAGCCCGGGCTCTAGTGCTGTGGCATCAGCCTAGCTCACAGCAACCTCAAATTCCTGGGCTCAAGCAATCCTCCTGCCTCAGCCTCCCGAGTAGCTGGGACCACAGGCATGCACCACCATGCCCGGCTAATTTTTCTATATATTTTTAGTTGGCCAATTAATTTCTTTCTATTTTTAGTGGAGATGGGGGTCATACTCTTGCTCTGGCTGGTTTCGAACTCCTGACGTTGAGCGATCCGCCCGCCTCGGCCTCCCAAAGTGCTAGGATTACAGGCATGAGCCACTGCACCTGGCCCTTGATTTTATCTTTAAAGTGAGAACTATTTAAAGATATACTGTTACATTTCCAAATGGGATAAAGTAGCTTTGGCTGCTTTTTACTGTTAATTTCTAATTTTACTGTATTATAGTCAGTGAATGTGGCCTATGATTTCTATGTGGAGATTTCTTTTTGTGTACTTTAAAACCAGTCAAATTTTATCAATACTCCAAATATGTTTTTAAAGTTTCATGTATATTAGAAAAGTTTTTCTATTTTCTGTTTTATCAACCTTGTTACTAGTGTTAGTTTTCTGTCTAACTGAAATGTCAATTTTTGAGAGGATATTTAAGTCTTCTTGATTAACTTCTTTAAAAACTATAGTTTTCTCATTGCTCCTTCTTACTACACATTCTTGGTGCCATCCAAGACATACTGTTTCTTCACTGTTCAGTAACACACCAACCAAGTCCCTTGCCACAGGACCTTTGCATGTGCTGTTCCTGCTGTCTAAAAAGCTCTTCCTCTGGATATTCACACAGTTCACATCCTCATCTTCTTACCAAGGAGGACTTCCTGAACTACTCTATATTTAAAAGCTACATACACTCTCTCTCTTTGGCTTTATATTTTCCATAATATTTACCACTATCTGACACATTAAATATTTTACTTATTTTCCTTCTTTTAGAATGAAACTTCCATGAGGGACAGGTTTCTGGCTGTTCTGTTCACTACTATATTCCTACAACAGTGTCAAATATATAATCACACACACACACACATAGGCACTGAATAAATAAATAAATATACAGATGATAAAAACAAATGAAGGTGACTCTAACATGGGTTCAATGACTAATCAATCAAGTAACCTCAGGTGAGTTATTCTGGTCCTCAAAGATCTCTCTCTAGATATCTAAGACCTCAACTATCATTAGGTGCATAGACTATGACATTCCTGCCATTTTACAAAAGTAGAAATTAGGTTATGGAAGAATGACATCATTTCCTCTAGGCCAGTCAACAGTGGAAAGCCAGGACCAGAAAGACCACCTGAAGTTCAAATCTAATGCTCAACTAAGCTCTTTTAGAAAAAAGGACAGAATTATGACAGCTGAATATCAAACTTTAGAATTTAAGGATATAAAAATAAAAAATTCCTAAAGAGAAAAATCCTTTCTAGAAATATTCAAAACAGGCATACAGACTCCTTAGCTTTCTTCCCAAAGTTTTTAATGCCTCTACTCATTAAATCCTTATAAACATTAATAAGAGTCTGTGGTTGAAAGAGAATAAGAGAATGTTCCACAGCAGAGAAAGGAAAAACACACCCAGTGTTTCATTAGAAACTTTGGAATAATTTATATTTATCCTCTTAAAAAATTCTGAATACTCCTCCCAGAGAGCCTAAAATTAGGAGAATGGTTAGCAGAACAACGACAATACAAAACAGTAAAAACTGTCTTCCAATCCAATTCTTAAATATAAAATCAAAATCTCAAATAAACTATTAAAGACAATTACATCTTCATTTGATGGAGTACTGCTTTCTTAATTTCCAACTGGACAAAAAAAAAAAAAAAAAAAAAGATGGCAAGTGAACAAAAGATTTTTAAAACAAAAAAAGAGGCCACTAATTACGGACCCAAGAACTGCCCAAATATAAGGAGCCGCTCGCTCATGGGGACAATCATAGAAGACTCAAACTGCACAAAAAAAACGCTCAAGTACTTTCAGTGAAATGACAGAATCCGATGTGCAATATTGCAAATAACTTCCCCCTGAAGATATAACCATTTATTTCCAACTACTTACAAACTCATAGTCTCCATCCTGTGGTACTTTCCAATCTGCAGAATTTTTCAGTGGGCCAGGCACACTCTTGCCAAAGCTGCTGATCTGGTTTTCCTTTTCTTTTTGTTCAAAATATTCCAGAAAAGATGGTTTTGCAGGCTGCATGGTCTCATCCCTTCCTGAAAACCAAGAAAAATAAAAAGTGAAAAGGAATAGTCTTACATTTTAGATAAGTTTAATAAATAGATCTATCTCCAGATGGGCTACAGTCTCTGGATAGATGGGTCTTTCTATTAGATAAAAGACTCCTTCTTCAAGAATCTATGAAACTACAAAAAAGGCACAAATACTCACTCAAAATATTTCTTAGAATTTCAGGAGGATGCAAGGCCCCCCAAAATATACACAAAAATGTCTCTGAGGTCCCTTTCTCTAGATAGAAAGGTTTGGGTGGTGCAATGATTCTGAGTAAGCTGCACATAATACATTTTAGGTCTCCTATAGCAAATAGTTTCTGTAATCTTTAGACTGAAAACAGAGATGCAAGCCAAAGCATTTATTTAGCATCTATCATATACAATATTCTCTATAAGCATTAGACTAGGATGACACAGTAGGATGACTTTCCTTGATAATCTCATGACCTAATTGGAATGACAAAAATATGCATAATTAAATCATGCTCCATCTACTCTATGAAAGATCATGTAACTTCTATTTTTTTTTTCTTTTTTTTTTCTGTTAACCAGAACATGTGGATAACTTCTAAAATACTATCTATAAATGGTTTACAATAAAATTAAAGGGAAAATAGGATAAAATATTACATATGCAGTATAATCTCAACTCTATAAAATTATATGCATAGGAGAAAAAAAGTCTGGAAGAAAATATACCAAAATGTTAACAGGGTCTGTCTCTGGCAGTAGGACTTTTTTTTTTTTTTTTTTTTTTTTTGAGAGACGGTGCCTTATGCTATCTCCCTGGCTAGAGAACAGTGGTGTCATCATAGCTCACTGCAACCTCAAACTCCTGGGCTTGAGTGATCTTTCTGCCTCAGCCTCCCAAGTAGCTGGGACTACAGACACACATCACCATGCCCAGCTAATTTTTCTATTTTTAGTAGAGATGGAGTCTTGCTCTTGCTCAGGCTGGTCTCCAACTCCTGAGCTCAAGTGATCCTCCCACCTTGGGCTCTCAGAGTGCTAGGTTTACAGGTGTGAGCCATGGTGCCTGACCACTACAACTACAGGTGATTTTATTTACTTTTTTAAAACATTTTTAAAAAGAGATAGTACTATATAGGTATTAAATAAATAGAATTAATGAAGATACATGTGCCCAGATCTTGCAGGTTAGGTGGTCATGGAAGACTGGTAAAGAGGAGCTTAGGTTGGGCCTCAAACCACCCTGGAGAACAGAATCAGCAGCTACCTTGCAGCCATTACCATATAAGAGCAGAATACAACAATTACTAGTTATTAGTAACAACAGCAAAAAGAATTGCTTTACCTGGCATAACTTAAAAACCTAGCTAACTGAGTGTACCTGCTTCATATGTTAAAGTATCTTTGTGCCTATGATTAACACAGAAGTTTTTTTCAGTGCTTTCCAGGAACATGTGAGTTTATACAGCCCTTTCCCACAATAACCAGGAAAAAGAACCAGAGGGTTGAGAACCTAAAGAAGTAGATGGGTAGAGGGTTAGAAGATAAAGAACAGCAAGTATTTCTCTTCAGGCATCCTTGTTCTAGGCAATCTTCCTTATCTCATGACACTTGCCTGGTCCAGTTTCAAGCCAGCACCCTGACTACCTCTTAAGACATTTGTCATCTTTCTCACTGTCACCACTGCCACGTTCAACAGCAGCCAGTCCCAGATTTGCCCACTTCCAGATGTTGCCAATAGCTTACTACACTGTTGCCTCTCCACTTATTGAGAATTAAACACAAAATTTGCTAGGACCAGTTAATGAGTACATGGTGTTTTGTGTGCTCTAGGTATGATGCTAGGTGATGCTTATGTTTATTTTGTTTAATTGTTAAATTAAATTGAAGGTATTACTTCATAACATAGTTCTGCAGGAGCTACAACAAAATAAGACTTCTACATAGTGGTGCCTCTCCTCTGAACCCAGAGGAGAGGACTGGCTCAGAGACAACCTGCAATGCTACACATAATCCTACGCATTAAAAAAACACTGTTCAGAAAACCTCCTAGAGGCCAGCATTTCAGTATACTGCCAATTGCTGACATATACAGTATATAAAATATCCTGACAAGATATACCAACCAGCTGAACAGAATGGAAAGTCCAGAAACAAAATAGAAAGTCCAAATGGCTATACAAACAATGGAATAACTATTTGGAAAAAGATTAAATTGAATCTTCATATCATATCTTAAGCCTGGAATACTCCAAATGGATAAAAGATCTAATTGTAAAAATTAAAACCATAAATACTAGAAGAAAACATGTGTGAATGAAATTTAACTGTAGCAGAATGGTTAGTTAAAAAGTTACATATATCAGATTACTAAAAAGCTAAAGTTGATTTTGGAGGCAGCACAACAGAAAAATCCCTCTCTTAGAATTTTATGTTATGTATATTTTACCACAATTTTCTAAAAATTAGAAAAAAATCCCAATCCTGCAGTTTAAAGATTTAGATTTTTGGTTCTGACTATATGATTTTGAGAAAACCACAGGTTCCCAATCTTCAAAATGATGACACTAGGTCAGGTTATTTCTAACTTCCCTTATAGCTTTGAAAATTTTATGACTTGGCAGTAGCATAGGAAAACATATTTATGCCCCAGTTATTGATAACTATTCAAAAGAAGTAGTCCTTATCTCCAGAGAGATTATGATATTTGATGCCTCTAATCTAAAATATGTTACAACTAGATGTGTATGGGCATAAAACAAAGACCAGGCCAAACTGAAAAATAGGGCTCAACAAACAGTTTAGTGACAAGAATGTCTCTTTAGTCTTTGGATTTCTTTTTGTCGTTGTTGGCTTGGTTTAACAGATGGGAAAGGTGACTCAAACTGTAATAAAGATATCATCTAGAGATGTAGATGATAAAAATATTTTATGTAACTAAAGCAGAAACGAATGAATCAACTAGTAGCGGAAGCCACTTCAACTGGCAAAAAAATAGTATGCATTCAAAAACAGTTAGGTGATCGCTGTAGTTGATGACTGCAGAAATTAAATGCCTCCGCCATAATGATTCTTTCCTGATGTGTAAGGTTGCTTCACTGATGGATTAAGGTTGTGTGGAAGACAGCATTCCTATAGTGACCAACATTTCCTCAAAAACACCATAATTAAACTGTAGCACCTGTTCTCAGTCTGATTTTCTACACCAGTAATAATCCTCAGTGAACAGATTTGTATTCCTACCACAATTAGTATCTAAGATAAACTGTTTTCAAAAGTGGCCACAATAATATTCTCCTGTTATCTTCATCCCTGAGTTGTGCCCTCCCACAATGGGCTGAGCTAACTAACTTGCTTTGGTCAGTGACACAATAGCAAATGTACAGCAAGAAGAAACTAAAAATTATGTGTATTCTACTACAATGAAAATAAATCTGAGTGAGGCTGCAAGATGGTGAAATACCATGTGGAGAGGCCAGTCAGCAGATGTCTCAGCTGAGGGACCTCATAAATCAGCCAGGTGACTAAAGAGCAGAGCAAACCAGCCCAAGCTGGAAGAACCGCCTAGCTGAGTCCAATCTAATTGCCAACCTACAGAATCATGAATTAAATAAAATGGCTGCTATTTTAAGCCACTAAATTTTAGGGTCATCGGTTATACAGCAAAGCTAACTGATACAGTCTGTCTGTCTGTCTGCCTGACTCTTTCACACACACATACACACATTCATACACATCACCCTAAACCTACAAAAAGAGTTTCATTCTTTGGGAACTCAGGTTCAAATTCAACTAACATTTACTGAATACCTTCTACATTTCAGGCTTTCTACTAAGTGTTTTCACATGATATTCTCATCCAAACTTTATGACCACCATATAAAGTAGGGAAGGAAGAGGCTTTACACTTATCAGGCACCTAGCAAGTGCCAGGCAATGTACTGGCAATGTACTATTTCACTTAATCCTCAAAGAATCTTTTGAGGTATGTATTTTTATCCCCTTTTATAAGGAAAGAAATTTGCCTGAGATTTCATAGCTAGTAACCAACAAGGACAGGATTTGAATGCAACAATCAGGTTTTAAGTTTGGTGAGCTGCATCTCATTGTAAGTTCTCTAAAATCAAAATAAAGATTCTTGACATGTTAGAATTGCCATTAAGTTAAGTGCAGAAAGAGTGAGGGAATGGAATTTTCCCAGTAACCTTATCTTTGAACTTTTCTTTCAGCACCCTTTAGCTAGATAGATGATCAAGTGTGCTGGACAGCAGCCTGACAGTGCTGAAAAGCATGAGAGAATCAGCCCAAGCTGATTAAAGGCCATGCTGTCCCCAGGGCTTCAGCTAGCTGGTGGGCTTTTTGTTTTGACTTGAGCTACGGTATTTTTTCAGATGTATCCCAGGAAATGAAGATGTTCAGTTGAATGATACAAGAAACCTAAAGCCATAGGGAAAACAGACTGAGCAAAGAAACCAACCCTTGAAAATAGTCACATCTTGCTCTAATTCTTTTATCTGATGTAAGAAATACATGAACTCCCATACTATGACTAGCCTATTTTTCGTTGTAAGCAGCATTTGTCAAGCTAAATGGACAATCTGTCTAAGCCCACAAAGGAGTGAATTCATAAGCAACTGTATCTTCTATTTATTTTTCTTTGAAAAATGCTATACAAAAGCAAAAAGATTCAACAACCCAGATATCTATCAAGTGATGAACAGATAAATGAAATGTAGTATATCCACACAGTGGACTATATTATTCAGCAATAGAAAGAAATGAAATATTGGTACATAAAACAACATGGATAAACCTTGAAAACATTATACAAAATGACAGAATCCAGACACAAAAAGCCACATATTGTATGATTCCATTTACATAAAATGTCCAGAATAGGCAAATCCATAGAGACAGAAAGTAGATTAATGGTTGCCTGGGAATGAGAGGAGAATGGGAAGTGATAGATAACAACAGGATCACAGCTTTTGGGGGTGTGATCAAAAAGTCTGGAATTCAATAGTGGTATGGTTAGAATACCTTGTTAAATTCCTTAAAAAAAAAAAACCAACTGAATTCTATGCTTTAAAATGGCAAATTTTATAATATGAATTATTTCTCAAAAAATAGTAAAGCTTTAAAAATTAGATTACAGTGATGGTTGTATTATACGACTCTGTGACTATACTAAGAACCACTTTTAAATGAGTGAATTGCATGGTATGTGAATATATACCAATAACTCAATTAAAAAAAACATCAATACCCCTTTCTTCTACTATTTATTCTTATTTCTGGATTCATATGAACTATAGCACAATGTCAGGGTAGTTAGAGGTGGGAAGGAGCTTGATCAAAGATTAAAGCCCACTTTTCCACTGGAATGACTATTTACTAGACCTTAAATTTATGATCTTCCATCTCAAACCTTCATTTTCCAAATTGTCGCTAAGTAAACCACAAAGGTCAATTTACTCTTTCCTTAATTCCTCTAATAACTCCTTTCTACCTAAATAGTAATTAATTCTGTTCAAACTAGAGAACTGGGCAGAGCCTGCATTTCCTTTTCTGTTTCATGCATGAATATTTGCAAGAAAAAAACCACCAGTAATCACTCAAGGTTTTTCTGGTTTATAATGCTTTAATGTATATTCTTATCATACGCTTTTTAAAAAAAATCTAACATTGTTATGTGTGTGTGGTTTTTGGGTTTGTTTTTGTTACCAGATACTTAAGCACTTTACATTAATGAACTCACTTGATTGTACAAGTTATTATCCAAGTTGCTGTGTGTGACCATAAATATTCCTTTATTTATATCCCAATGTTTTTTGAAACCACTAAGAATCACTAGAATCATAAATTACAAGATTCCCTGGAGCCTGGAACAACTCTTCCAGTTAAGCAGTTTAGTTTTGTTAATTGCTTCTAAGTGAACTGACTCGATTTCTGGGCAATGGTGCTCTAGCTGTTTTAATTCTGGTGCACTGCAATATATCTATTCAAAAACATCTAAATCCAAGTTTCAAAGGGTTACTAACTACAGCAATAGGGGCAGCCCATCTAAAAAGATACAAAAGGTTCACAAGTGAGAATGGTTATCACAAGAATTACCTAATTGGTCTCACCTTTTACAGTCTTTTGAAACTCCATTATTTCACTTTCCTGATCTTCACGTATTCTATTACTAACAGAATCAAGTTCAAACTCATTACTTTGGAATTCAAGGTCCTCCAAAATCCAGTCAACACCCACAGATGCTTCAGCCAAACTGAATATTCAATATACATTTCTACCTTTCTGACTTTGTGCCTGCCTGGAACATCCTTCCCCAGCCTTCCTGCATATCTGAGTCCTTGCTTTCCTTTTCACAAATCCTTCAACACTTTTCTGTACCACTTACCCAGCATTTGGCCTAGTATTTCATTACCTTCATATGTAGAGGTCCTTTCTTCTAATTAAGTTGTGTCATTATCAAATACCACTATCTGAAGCACCCAGGGTAATGTTCTATACATGTAAGGAATTAGAAAAAACAGTTATTATACAGTAGGCCTGCTGTAAATATTAGATAATGATAACGACAAATGTCATTTTCCCCTTTTATTCTCCAAGTTCCTGCTCAGCAGTTAATATCTGTGTTAGTTTTTGTACACTACACAGTAATGACACACATAGTGACTACTTAATAAATACTTCTTGGTCGGCATTATTTATTTTTAACAAATACTGATTCCAAGTTGATATTTCTTAGAGCATAAACACTAGAAGAGAATCATCTCCTTTTTCTTTATAGATCCATTTAAATGGATATTTGAAAATGCATCTCCATTTTTTTGCTGAACAAAAGAAAGAAGGTCAGAATAGTTTCCAGGGGTGGGGAACCTGTGGCCTCAAGGCCACATGTGGCCCTCCAGATGCCCAAGTGAGGCCACTCAACCAAATTTAAACTTCACAGAACAAATCCAAAAAGGATTTGGATTCAGTTAAAAGGCCACACTTAAGGATCCAGAAGGCTACATGAGGCCCCAAGTCTAACTTAGACTACCAGAGAAATATATTCCACTAATTCATCAAGACTGACTTATCAACCTCTTAGGTATAACAAAGTATATCTTTTGAAATTTACTTTTCTTTGTTCTTTATTATTATTATTATGCTACTGCCCTCTCTTGGAAAATATATTTCCCCTATGGCTGTTGTTGGCTCTTCTTTTACCAATATACTATACTGGAGCAGCTATCTTTCCAAAAATATAGGCCTTGAGCCCTTCACCCAAGTCACACTGAGATCTGGTACTTTGATATCCTAATATGTGGTCTGGCAGGGTGTTCTGAATGAATTTTCAGGCACCAAGAGTCTGTGCTTTTTGGCTCATCCCAAAAGAATCAAGAATGTTAATGGTTTCCAAAGATAAAAGTGGGCCCAACATCTGGACACAATAAGAAAAACTGCACAAACAATTAGGATTTAGTCTCCACTCTGGCAGGATGACCTTGAATTATTTGTGAAACTGTGAGAAAAGTCTAAGTACCAAGATGTCTGCTCTTCTATTGTAAACCTTACCCAGGAGGGAGCTTCTGATAAAATGCACAGTGAACCACAGCGATTATCTTTCAGAGATGGAAAAAAACCCAGTTGGTAATAAATTTCACAGTATTAAGATAAGAGTTTGAAACTTTACAAAAGAAGGCTCATGTGGATTCAAAGTCTGGCCTTCTTTAAAATCTGTCATCTTGTATTTTGAGCTATTTAACAGATTCTCAAAAACACATATATTATTGCCAAGGAATTTAACACACACACACACACTCTCTCTCTCTTCTCAGTACATTGGCAAAAATACGTTACTGAAACTGACAAGCGGCCTTCCTTTAGCTCAACCATTTTAATGCCAGCACTGAGACATACTTGAGATGACACTTAGAAAATACCTTTAATACCAAGAGTAAAAACAAAAAGCACAGTTATCAAAAGAAAAGGAATTAGGATGAAGAAAATTGGCCCTGGTTGAAGGAATGTTTAGTTTAATGAAAAAAACCAGTCTCATACTAGAAGACTCAACAAATACTTATTATGAGCATTTATCCACTAAGTATTTTACATGTTATTATCTCATATCATCTTGACAAAAACTACAAAATCAGAACTTTTATGCTCTTCGACCAGGAAACTGAGGTTCAAAAAAGGAAATAACTTGACCAATGAGACTCAGTTTATAAGACTCTGAGTAAAGTTTCAAGCCAAAGACTCTGATTCCAAAAATCAAAGCTCATTCCTCTACTCCCTTTTCCTTCTCTTGTCTTTACTCAGATATATGATTCCAACAAAACCAAATGTTATAAGTTGTAGATGTGGTACGTATAACTGCACTGATGCTATCTGAAACTCTTCTATCATGCTGGGAGTGGCAAGCACATGTGGACACTTAATGTTCTCTGATGATCATTGTTAAAATCCTGAAAAGATCAGAAATTAGACAGAAGGCTTTTGTGGTAAGAGAAGTGTTAAAATACTTCAGTACTTTATGTTCTAATTACTTGCAAATGCTATAATCCAAGAGAGACAGAGAGAGAGAGAGAGAGAACACAAGGCATAAGGGAGGCAATATTATAACAATTCCCTTCAAACAATTCCAGGTATAAAGAAAATGGGCTGTGAGTCAAGAATTTCTATCTTATGCAGCTCTGAAATTAGTATCTGATGGATGGTGTTGAAATAAAATCATTTCAACAAGAGGCTGGCCTTTAACTTGCTTTTAACATGAGGAAACCCATAGCAACAATAGGTGCCTTCATGAACCTCAGGACTTTCTGGAGAACTATAAATACATGTTTTTACATAACACTATCTCAGTAATTTAACTAAAATATGCTTCTCAGTTGCCCTAACTTAATTATGCCACTATGCTTTAAAATTCTTTTCCAAAGAGATTAATATGGCATTGCTCTAGAGGAAAAATCAGAATTTCACTAACTAAGCACAAATTTTAAAGAGAAATCATCTTCTCAATCCCTTTAGTTCACTCAGTCTAATTTAAAAGGCTTGAGTCAGGAGAAAGAATCATCCAATTAGCAATCCAAGTTCTGCCTCCCACTGGCCTATTAAGCTTGGAGATGTGATGGGGAGACCAGCTGATATGCATATCTTGGGAATGCAGTGAGGACAAGAAAATCATGACATTATACCCAATGAGTCTTGAGAGGGAAAACCACCGCATGTCAAATCTTTAGCAGATGGGTACACATTATTACAAGTGACCATCCTTTGGCCAGTCATTTCCTCGTATGTGGCAAATACATTTAACGTAACAGCTAAACTACTGATTTGTGCAAATCAAGCTATCTCAGTTGTTCCAAAATGTTTTTGATTATCTCTGCCTCTGAAAAAAATCTTTTTTTTTTGCTTTCAAATATATAATTTACTTACAAAAATGTTTTAATAATGTTTTTGAAAACCTAGATTCTACTTCTAGTACAAACTAAATCTTCTCACTTTACTTCTAAATATTAATACCCTATTTGATAAGGATCAAATAAAACACATAACAAATTCTCTTCATTTAAAAAATATGTCTGCTTCAGAATGGATAACAGTGAAACTTTTTCTGCATATTAAGACACAAAAGAGGGAAAACTTAATATAACAACTTAATATAAAACAAAATGCACTAAATTTCATCATTTTTATAGTGCTACTAATGGTATTCAGTCCCAATACATTACTTTGGATGGCATATATTAATAACAATAATTAACATTTTCCCAAACCTCTATGATACACTCGATTTTCTGAAGCACATTATTTCTATCAACATTGATGACAGAAATAATACCTGAATCGATTAGTGATAACCAACAACCTCAAGATAGCATTTTATTAGGGAACTCTTAAAAGAACCTCTCAGTTTTTGAATTATTCCAAATTAGCCATAAAAATCAATAATAGTCATTAGTGTTAAAAGCAAAAGGTTTTTAAAGTTTGGCATTTGTAATAGCAATAAAAATTATAAAGCATCTGAAAATAAATTTAACAAAAAGATCTAAAACATCTTTGTGGATAAAAGTATAAAGTTAGGTGGAGCATGGTGACTCATGCCTGTAATCCTAGCACTTTGGGAGGCTGAGACGGAAGAATCACTTAGGCCCAGGAGTTTGAGACCAGCCTTATCAATACAGCGAGATCTCAACTCTACGAATATAGATAGATAGATAGATATAGATACATAGATATATAAATTGGCCAGATGTGATTGCACATGCCTGTAGTCTCAGCTACTCAGGAAGCTGAGGCAGAAGGATCACTTGAGCCCAGGAATTTGAGGTTGTAGTGAGCTATGGTGTTGCCACTGCACAAAAGCCCAGGCAACTGAGTGAGACCCTGTCTCAAAACAAAAAATTATTAAGTTATCTAAGAATGTAGGAGATAAACCAGAAGGAAAGATAAACCGTGTTCATGAATAGGAAGAATTTACATCATAGAGACGGCAATTCTACCTAATTAATCTATGTATTCAATGCAATTAAGTCAAAATCCCAGTAGTATTTTTAAAAATTTGATACACTAATCCCAAAATTTATGTGAGAATAGTGACATAAATTGGATGGAGTAAAGGAAGCAAGTCTTTCAGGTGGAAAAAATGACTACAGCTCATACTAGAAACAAAAACAAATTCCTGATATATTAAAGAAAGTCTTAAATGTGAACAGTAAAACTTTACAACTTTTAGGAAAAGGAGAGACTATTTTTAAGACATCTGGTTAGCAAAGAATTTTGTAAAGATGACACAAAAAGTATAACTGTACAAGAAAACTTAAGACAAATGTGACTTCATGAAATTGAAAGTTGCTAAGAAAAGACTCTGCAAAATTAAAAGCATGAGCCACAGCTAGGAGAAAATACAAAACACATAACTAGCAAAAAAAAAAAATAGTATCTGAAATATAAAGAAATGCTGCAAATCAATAACAAAAAGACAAAAAAAAGGAAAAAGGGCAATTCCCAAAGAAAACATTAGACTTTTGTGTAGTCAACATAGAAATAAGATTAAAACTGAAGAGACTAGGCAACAAAAGCTATAAAATGTCATTATTAATATTTAATATATAAAATAACTTTCTAGCCAGTTCTACACAAGAATTATTAATTTCATTTTGAAAGCCGATGATACTTTCAAAACTATTATGCATGGTACCATCCTGCAGAAAGAAAACACCAATTCTGGTTAAGTTCACTGAGAAATCTGGGAAGGGAGAGGAAAAGTTACTATTTTGAGATGTTGTAGTTGACTTCAGTCTTATTTGAACTTTGCCAAGTATGAGGTATCCAATCTCCTACCTAACTAAAAGCCTTGCCCTAGTGTTGCTGTGGTTACTTAAAATATATTTTATAATAAATAAATAATGGTCTTGATCTAGAATAAAGCCTACCATAGAAAGGGGATTTGTGAATTCAAATAGGAACACAATTATAACCCATAATTTATTACAGAGCTCCCTCTGCTGGCCCAGAAAAAGCATGATGATCCTAACACTGACACAGACCCTCTCAGTCTCTTCAATAATGTGCCCTTCAGTTCTCCGAGGTAAACAAGGTTCTTCTAGAGCCATTATTCAAAAATCAAACAAACAAAAAAGCATATCTAGACCAACAGAAGAAACTTTCAAAAATCCCTAATCTATTTACTTTGAAAACTCCTTTTATCCAAGACAGGGTTTTCAAAGTAGTGTGGGCCATGGTTTGCCTCTACAGTTCTTACAGGTATTCTTGAGCTCACTTATAAAGCAATCAAATCCCACTGGGCTCAATCCCTCACTTCCAACCACAATCTGACTTCTTACTGTAGATTCAGATATATGCTCCCAAAACAAATTCCCTAGCTGTAACAATATCAATTAGCCTATTAGAGGCATGCCACCTTTGAAAACTGTCTGCCCTTTACTTCTGGAAATCCTGGGGACATATGTAGAGTAGCTCGTTACTGAAATAACCCACAAGGAGAAGTATATTACTACAGGCTGAGACTTACCAACATAGGAATGATAACATAAGCCTTAGTCCTAGCCCCCAATAACTTGATAAAGGGCCTCTGCTGGAAGCAGTATAACATCATGGTTGAGAGCATAAACTCTGAAATCAAACATATCTGGGCTCCAAGCTTGGCTCTTCTATTACTCATTATGTAATCTTAAGCAAGTTACTTAATCTCTTTGCAATTCAGTTTCAACTGCTGTAAAACAGGGCGTGATTAAATTTACCCCACAGCATGACTGTAATGATTAAAATATGTGAAATGCTTATAAAGGATTCAGCATAGTGTCTGGTATATACTAAACACTTAATCATTAATAATTATTATTAATGGTTATAACATCCATCCTACTGAGTATACTAAGTAAATAACATATATAATAAATGTTTCAAACAAACAAAAGACATCCCTGGAATCTCACTGAAAGACATCAGACTTACCATTAATTTTGATGAGTTTTATATTATAGATCTAATGCCCATGAATATAGGGCTAGGCAACCAAAACAAATCAGAAGTTCAGTGCAATGAAAATAGCACAGATTCTGGAGTGCTGTCAATTCCCAACTCCACCACTTACTAGCCATATGACCATAAACAAGTGATAACCTCTCTGAACCTGTGCCTTATTCAGAAAGCATAGAAACATCATCTCTGTAGAAAGTTAAGATGACCAAATGAGCTGAAGTGCTAGAGGGCTCCTCTCCTGCTCTAAACACATAGAAATTCAAGACTTAAAATAAAAATACAGGCCAGGTGCAATGGCTCATGCCTACAATCCCAGCATTTTGGGAAGCTGAGACAGGAGGATTGTCTGAGGCCAGGAGTTCAAGACCAGCCTGGGTAACATAGTGAGATCCCATCCTACAAAAAATTAAAAAGTTAGCCAGGTGTGATGGTGTTTGCCTGTAGTCCTAGCTACTCAGGAGCTCAGGTGGGAGGATTGCTGGAGCCCAGGAGTTCAAAGTTGCAGTAAACTATGATCATGCCACTGCACTCCACTCCAGTCTGGGCAATATAGCAAGACCCTGCCTCTTAAAATACAAACAAACAAAGAAATAAAAAAGCCCATAACACTCAAAACCCAAAAAGGAAAATCTTCAGATGCCAAAATCAAGAAAGGAACCCACAGCATTGAGCTGAAGGTTTGCCACCCATTACTACCTCAATGAAAGGATGTACTTTAAGAAGAAAATGAGCTCAGAGGAAAAGAGAGGGCTGAGAGAAGAACATGTAAGCAAGGATACCAGCTGCTCAATATGTTCATAAGTCTAAGTACTGACTATACATAGTTATTAGAGTAGCTAATGTGTGGATTTAAAAAAACCTGAAAGAACCAAAACAATAGACAACAATAACAAAATATGGGAGAGGCAGCTTGGAAAAAAGGCAAAATGTTTTAAGATCCTTTTTCTTATTCAGGAAAAGGACGGAGATATTAACTTTGCAATTTATTAGAAAAATAGAAAGTTAAGTAGGCATATACTGATGCAGATACTTTGCCAGCAGGTGGCAGACAGTAGGGAGAGGGGATCAGAATAAGGATGGGGAGATTAGGGAGGTGAGAACTCAGTCAATTCAACAGAAGGAAAGAAAGGAGAAAAAAGTAGCAAAAGAAAAATATGGTGTATAGAAAGCACAAAATAAGAGAGTAGAACTAAGTCCAAATATAACCGTAATCACATTAAATAGATGAATTAATTTAAAATATAACTGATAAGAATAATCCATACACATCAACATTACATGTCAACATTGTTAGGATGCTGTTTTAAGCAGGACTTAAAGGAAAATTTGTAGCTTTAAATTTATCAACTACAGGAAATAAAGTTTGAAAATCAAAAAGCTAAGTGCTAAATTTGAGAAACTAGAAAAACATAATAAACTCAAATGAGAGGAAATGGTTACCTATGGTGAAGAAAGGAGAGGAATACAACTGAGGGAGGGGACACAGAATTAGTATTTCCATTAAGTACTTAGCATTTCTAAGGTTTTAATTTCTTAAACTGGGTGGTATACATACAAGTATTATTGTATTCTCTATTCACTTTTTATGTCTTAAATATATCACAAACACAAGAACACTTGACATCCAACAGAATGGCAAAAGGCCTGGCAATGTCAATTCTTAGAGAAGACACAAAAAATCGGAATTCCCATCCCCTGCTAGTAAGAGTATAAATTATTACAGTCACCTGGAGAGCAATTTGAGGATTCTAAGTATAAATGAAAATAGGTATACCATAAGACCTAGCAAATCCCAGTTCTCAGCATATCCCTAAAAAAATTCTGCCTTGTCTTCTAAGAGACATGTACAGAGACATGCTTATAACAGCAAAAAGCTACAAACAAATGTCCAGCAAAAGGGAAATGTCTAAATATTAATACAACGTGCTACATTCTCAGTGTATGTATCAACAAGGATACATTCCACCTAAAAAAGCTCCTTGCTGGAAAAAAAAAGCAAGTTGTAAAAAGATAAACAATAGTATCTTTTAAAAAGATAAAACAGCACTAAGTATTGCTTACAAATATATATGTATGTAGTAAAAATACAGAAACAAAGCATGACAAGTTATGTGTCAAATATATGATTATATGATTAGAAAGAGGTTGGGAGGGGGTTTTAACTTTATCAGTAAAGTCATGGGTTGATTTATTCCTTAGAAAATCTAAAAAATATCAGTATCTATTAATTCTGAGTAGTCAATACACAAATTTTTGCTAGATTATTATTTGCATTTTTTAAACCACAAATTGAAAAAGAAAAATAATATCCATCTTGTTGTTGGGAGAGTAAACTATTTAAATGGTTCATATAGGAATGACACGTGGGATCTAACAGAAACTTTTAAAATGTGTGTTTTCCTTATTATCAAACAAAAAAATATTCAGGTAGGCAATTTGTAGGATGTTTTGTCCTGCATGTGTTCTACAGAAAAGTGAGAAAAATTACTAATATATTTTTTAGACCAGCACAATTGGCTAAACTTCCACTTGGCCATTAAGGTTTCAGCTGAGATTTCACTCTTGGATTCCACTCAATGCTGCCCTGGCCGACCCTTATCTGGGACCCCACATGAGCTGTCCTTACCCCTACCTGACTGCTTACCACACTGCACTCTAACTGCCTGTTGGTTCCTATGAGATTAAGGACTGTCACATCCTGGTACCTGCCACAGTGTCAGGCACAAAGCTATGCTTAGTAAAGAGTTACTGAACGAAAGGTTTCTTTGGAAACATCTACTAAAGAAATTAAAATAGTCTTTGCAGAAATACATACTAACTTCACTAATAATAGAAGAAATACAAATGAAAACCAACCATGCAGCATGTCTCTCACATATAATTATGTGGCAATATATCATGCTGGACAAGCTATGGTGACAGTAGGATATTCATACACTGCTATTTCCAAATATATAAACAAATTTCTATCACTTTCAGATAATTATATTTTTTTATCAGATATCACTAGAATACCACTATTTATTCTATAAATGTACAAAAGAAAGAGAAGAAACTAAGAATAAAGGTGGCTGTTACTATCCTCATGGAATATAAACTGTTACAAGCCTTTTAGAGGACAATATGAATATGGCATATGGCAATATATATACTAAATCATTTAAATAATTCTGGAAATTTTTCCTAGGAAATACTTTTAAAAAGAAGAAAAATGATAAGATATTCCCTGCAGAGTTATTTATAATAGTGAAAAATCAGAAACATCAAAATGCCCAGCAAAGGGTAAATGATTTAAAAACTCTGCTAAGTGGGATAAATATTTAAAAAGACTATACAGTGACATAAAAAGTGTAGTTAATACTATGGTTAATAAGTGAAAGATAATCAAAAACCAGATTATCTATGCAAATTATAACCATATAGGAATTATACATGCATGTGGTCAAGAATAGTTTCTTTGTTGGAGAGACAGGATTTGGGAATAAATTACTTTCTTTTCTAACAGCATACTAATATTGTGATAATACTATAGGTATAATAATTTTTAATAAAGTAAATGAGATTAGAAGCAAATGAAATATCTAACTATTCCAAGACAAGAAATACCTTTTTTTTTTTTGAGACACAGTCTCACTCTGTTGCCTGGGCTAGAGTGCCATGGCATCAGCCTAGCTCACAGTAACCTCAAACTCCTGTGCTCAAGCGATCCTTCTGCCTCAGCCTCCCAAGTAGCTGGGACTACAGGCATGCACCACCATGTCCGGCTAATTTTTTCTATATATTTTTAGTTGGCCAATTAATTTCTTTCTATTTTTAGTAGAGACGGGGTCTCGCTCTTGCTCAGGCTGGTTTCGAACTCCTGACCTTGAGT
Organism: Microcebus murinus; assembly: GCF_040939455.1. Lineage (NCBI taxonomy): Eukaryota > Metazoa > Chordata > Mammalia > Primates > Cheirogaleidae > Microcebus > Microcebus murinus. The sequence continues at coordinate 40,526,768 of NC_134119.1, read as the reverse complement.
GATCATCCCGCCTCAGCCTCCCAGAGAGCTCGGATTATAGGCATGAGCCACCACACCCAGCAAAGAAATACCTTTTTTAAAGAGGTCTAGAAAATACAGTCTGCTCTCAAAAGGTATCCAAAAAGTTCAGAAACAGTTCTGAACTAGATGGCCTACATAATAAATTATAAATCCAAGAGTCTTCCCACATTCATGTTAAAGTTTCTTTAAAATTACAAACTAAAATTAGATTCTACAAAACAAATGCAAATAATAATAGTGGTATGTACATCTTTTCTTGTTAAATATTGTATATAGGAAGTTAACAGTTAAAAATGTTTTTAAAGATTATTTTTTTAGAGATTCACGTTCACAGCAAAATCGAGAGGAAGGTACACAGAGTTCCCACGTTTCACATACCCCTGCTCCCACACAGGCACAGCCTTCCCCAACAGTTACCATTTTAATTTCCAAGGATAAACATTTCATACAGGTTCAAAGAAGGCACTAGATGAAAGCCTATTTATTTTCACAAATTTTAACTTCCAGAAATTTCAGTTCTGTATCAGCCATGAATTAAATAATTTTTATAAATGTGTCTACTATTTGAGCTACAAGGAGTAATAAAAGTAAATTTAATAACTCTTTAATTTTACTGAGGCCCATAGAAGGAAAGTGAATGCATCTATATAATATAGTATTCCTTCCCTCCTATGAATGTACCATAAATTATCTGACCACTCATCTGCTACTGAACATTTAAATTTAATCCACATTTTTTTTACAATTATAAGTAATACATTTGGAAAAATTCTTGAATATGATTTGTCAATTATTTACTTAGACCAGGTGCCTAGAATTTACTTACAGAGATGATGAGCCTGGGCCCCAAAAGAGAAAAAAGAAAACCTTTTCCCTTCAAAAACAAAGGGGTCATTATAAATATACATACTATGACCTGAAAGATGAAAATGACAAGAGATGCCTAAGAACCAAGGTCCCGAAACTGTCTATCCCACCCACAATAAACCACCTGCAGTTCCCAGGAACTCACCAGTCTCTTGTCTCTAGGATCCTGAGTACGCTGCTCCCTCTGCTGGAGCATCTCCACCCACCCCGTGTGCTGCCAAACTTCCTGCCTTTTCCCTCCAGGAATTTTTCAGTAATCCCCAAAGTTAAATACTCTTCCACTCTGGTTTGACAACACCCTCAGGTTACCCCATCTTAGAACTCATTTCATACACTGAATTATAATTAATGGTCTGTCGCCTAGACTAGACAATGAGTTCCCTCAGGACAAGGACTGTTTCTTCTTTCCCTGCTGTGTCCTCAGCACCTAGCAAAGTAGTTGGGATGCAGTAGGCACGGAAGAAAAATTTACTGAATGAATTAATCATTTACAAAGAAGACAGTCTAAAGCAGGGCTAAGCAAACTTTGTCTGTCTATAAAGTGCCACACAGCAAATATTTTAGGCTTTGGGAGCCATATGGTCTGTCACAACCACTCATTTCTGCCTTTGTAGTGCAAAAGAAGTCACAGATAACACGGAAATGAAGGTACATGGCTGTGTCCCAACAAAACTTTATTACCAAAAGCAGGCGGCAAAACAGATTTGGCCCACGGACTATAGTTTGCCAATCCCTGGTTCAGAGAAAGGGCCTTTACGTTTTAAAAAGGAAGGAAAAAAAGATGATGAAAACATCATAGAGACTTAGTGCTTTAAACCTATACAAAGTTTAAGCCAAGCTGTACCTACACAACTCAACTATTATTATTTTATACTCCCAAATTCCTCTCCTCTGTGAGTTGGTCTGCAGCGCACAGCAAAAGGGGAAGGGCAATAGCTGAAAAGGAGAGCATGGCACTCTAAGATAGGAGCTGGATGCCAGGCCAAAAAAGGATCAGCCAGATACCAAAAGCAGCAGAGATGGGTTTAAACAAGAAAGGACTTGATAGAATTTTTAAACTTATAAGATCTTGAATTCACTGATGTAGTGCTGGTAAACCCAGGTTAGACACACAAACTATCATGAAAATAAACTGAAGATATATGTACAGGAAATAGCTCAGAATTTCATTACAGCTTTGAGAGGAAATATGCATCAAAACAATGTGTGTGCTTGCCTCCACAGCTCAAGGTAAAGAAGGAAAAATGACAACATTCAACAAAAGAATGTTCATTCACTTTTGGAATCTGCTGTTCAGGTTCAAAAGCAAAATCCCTTCGCAGTGTTGATACTTCTTTGCCTCAGACTCCACATGCCATCTCTCCCCTTCCCAAGCCTCCTGCCTCCCCCACAAGCCTCCAGTGCTTTTACTCCTTTGGTTGTGGCAATAGAAGAGGGGGCTCAAGACCAATACTGTATGGACCATGAGAACCCATCCTCTCTGAAATGTGCATGATTTGTCTGAAAAGTTAGTGGATTTAATCAGAGCCTTACTTTTCATAGTCCCTTCTTCTTCCTCATCCTCTGCATTGATCACCATGGTGCCCAGCTGTGATGGCAATGTGTCATCATGCTCAATCATGGTATTGGCTCCATCACTCATGGTGCTGGCTACTCGGACAGTACCCATGTCATCACCCACTGCTCGAACCATCGTGCCAGAATCCAATTCATCCTCCTCCTGTAAAAGGACAAAAATCTCAAATTGGAACTAATTTGATAAAAAGAGTTAAAAGTTTTCTAAATTACTATTAGTGCAAATATTTCTGGATTTCACACTTATTCAGGTTCTAAACTCTGTTTACAGAACTGAAAGCACTCTTATTTAAGCAAAGAATATCATAAATTTGCCCATCTAACCCTAAAGACCCCTTCCTCTGTCCCTTTTAATAGAGTATTACAACATAGATCTAAGAAGCTGATGTGAACACCCTTGGAATCTCAAAGTTGTGAGGGACTCTGTAAGTAAGTGTAAAAGCTACACATTGAGAACAGATCTTAGATTCCCCAAAAGGGCATAGAAAAACCAAGTCCAGACCTGAGTGCTCTCTCTCCAAAATAAAAAGTTAAACTGAATAAAAGTTATGTGGCAAAAGAGTGAAATTTAAGTGTTTTCGGAAGCACAGGGAGAACAGGCAGAGACTCAGCAAGCCTCTAGCATGCCTTGCTCCAGGTTAGGGCACCGTCACGCAAGAAGAGTCTCCAACTCCAGGCTCATCCATCATCTCCTACTCATCTTACCTGGCCTGGCAATCATGAAATAACAAGCATCAATGCCTGAGACCCACAGCAAGGCCTACCACTCACTGAGTTTTCTTCATCGTCCTGGTCCACTTCCCGCTGCTGGGCTTCTTGGCGTTTCAGTTTCACATCCATGGCTTCGTTAATTAAGTCTCGCAGTATTGACACTCCTTTGGCACTCTTGACAAATGGGTGCTTAAACAAGAAAGTGGAAAACACTGGAGACAGTTTATATGGTGACAGTGCCACAGTGCCTGGCACACAGGAGGTACTTGATAACATTTACTGAATCAATCAGTGAACCTAATCTTTCTCTTTATGCTGCAGGCAACAGCTAAACCACAGTCACTTTATAATTCTGTTCTCTGCAAGAGTCCAGTTAAGATAGACAGACAGACAGACAGATAGATAGATAGATCGAACTCTGAGCAGATGCACATTCAGGCTTTGCCCATTGTTTTCAGCCTGGCTGGAATACCTATGCCATTTCTCTATGCCAAATCTAGAAAAATCTCAATAGGGTATATCGCTCCCTAGAGGAAGTTCTATAAACATGCTGGGAGCATGTTGTAGTTGTCACAATGTCTAGAGGGGACAAATGGCATAGGAGGCAGTGACACCAGCAATCCTGCAAAGTGTGGAACTGTCTCACAAAACAATGAACTGTGGCACATTCTGCACATATTTCAAATGTCTCAGATTGTATATGCACTTTAGTAGATAATTTCAAATTTTTCTTTCAAGAAATATGCAAAAAGGCCAGTGATTAGGGAGATGAACTTGGAGGGGAAGTTTAATGGAATAAAGACATTGTTTAGAAATAACTGAATAGGCCAGGAGCAGTGGCTCATGCCTGTAATCCTAGCACTCTGGGAGGCCAAGGCAAGAGGATCACGTGAGGTCAGGAGTTCGAGAGCAGCCCAAGCAAGAGCGAGACCCCATCTCTACTAAAAAGAGAAAAAATTAGCTGGGCATGGTGGTGCCCGCCTGTAGTTCCAGCTACGCAGAAGGCTGAGGCAGGAGAATCACTTGAGCCTGGAAGTTTGAGGTTGCAGTGAGCTAGGATGATGCCACTGCACTCTAGCTAGGGCAATAGAACAAGACTCTATCTCCAAAAAAACCAAAATAAATCAATGAATAATTTATTCATCTCACTTATTCTTTCTGTTCAATGTACTATAGTATTTCCATTCCATAAAAGTAATGAGAGTTTTAAAATATATATATTGGTTATAAAAAGGAGCATTGGGTCTGAAATGTTTGAAAACTATTGGCCTAGCCTAGTAATAGCAGCAGATACTTATCAAATCCATACCACATTATCTGCAATACATGTAAAGCATTGTTCCAGGTTATATATCACTTAATCATTACAACATATGAGGCAGGTACTTTATACTCATTTTATAGATAAGAAAACTAGAGAAACAGAGAGGCTAAGTTACTTGCCCAAGGTCACAAAGCTAGTAAATAGAGAGCCAGGATTCAAACCTGGGCAGTCTGACTTCAGAATCCAAACTCCTAACCACTGAGCATACCATAGCTGCCAAAGCTCAACCATCCTTTACGACCCAGGCACAGAAGCTACCTCCTCCTGGAAAGCACACCTAGCATCTCCAGTCCAAAGTGGCCTCCTTTCATCCTGAGCTCCAACAGCACCCACCAGTGATCTCAATTCTTTGTCAGAATTGGACAGACTTGATGGCCCCCTGCTTTACAATCAAAAAGACTCAGGTTCTAACATTGGTTCCGCTATTTACCAGATGAATGACTCTAAATGAGTTAACCTCTCTAAGCCCCTCCATTTTCTCACCTCTAAAATGGAAACAATACCCACCCCTCACAGGGTCTATGTGATGATTAAACGGCATAACACGTGCAAAGCACGTGGCACACAGCAAGTGCTCACTATATGTCAATTTCCCTTGCTCTAATCCCATGCAACCCTGTATGTTCCTGCATTATTGTCTTGTTTGATGATTTAATATTCTTTCCAAGTCTTTCTACTCAAATAGACTCAAACCTCCCTAGAGGCAGAGAATGTCTTATACTTCTTTACTGTCTCCATGTAGGTGGCGTAATGGCATTTTTCGGTCAGCATGTGAATGAAATGGGGAGAGGTGGCTTCGCGGCGCAGGGTGATTCATACCTGTAGGAGCTGAGTGGCTGTGGCTCTCTGGTCAGGGCTCTTTACAAGACACTGCCTCACAAAATCCGTGAAGTTATCTGACCACAGCTCTGGCTTTCGGAATGTGGGAGGAGGGTTTGTAGGAATCATGAAGATTGCCTAGTTAAAATAAACAAACAAATGAAAAAAATATTTGGTAAACTAAAACTGAAGCTGTGAAAATATGTCTGGAATTACATTTGAAGCTTGGTAAAATTATTTTTCACATCTTCACTGATAAGCCCATCCAAATTCCAACAGAAGTCTAAGCATTTCAAGAAGGAAGCATGACAATTAGAGAACCTGATATATCTCTCCTTCTCTTTCCCTCTCATATGCAGTCTTGTCCCCCCAAACCTCATGTCAATTAAGCTTTCTTTTTTTTTTTGCTAACCACAGTATGCTGCCTTTCAAAGTGGAAAGGGTCTAAGAGTGTCCTTACCCTGAAGGTAACCTCAGCCCCACAGTTGTCAAGTTTCCCGCCCCCTTAAAAGTCACAACCAGGCCAGGCACAGTGGCTCACACCTGTAATCACAATACTTTGGGAGATTTAGGTGGGAGAACTGCTTGAGGCCAGGAGTTTGAGACTAGCCTGGGCAATACAATGAGACCCCCAAATCTCTATGGAAGAAAAAAATGTTTTTAATATTAAAAAAATACAAAAAAGTCACAACCACCCCAGATGTCAACAGTGATGAGGTCATCAACCAGAAGTTCCAAATATCACAAGGGAGTCATTAACCTTGAAAGCCAAGCCAAATGAACAACAACAACAAAAATTTTGTATTGGCCTACTACATTACAGTTAAATTCTACTATTTCAAAAATAAGACTATTATTTATGAATAAATAGAAGTAGATGAAGGTTGGAGAGTACAGAGCCTCCAAATGAACAGAGTCTGGGGATCCACAAACCAGAACTTACAGATTCAAACACCACAGGGGCCAGGCAGGGGAAAGACAACCAATGAACCAGGCTGGGTTTTAGTAACTTGAGTTAAAAAAATATAGTTTGCTTAAAAGTCATATATTGTACTTAGAAATAAAAATAGTTTGCTTTCCTTCTTATTACAAAGAAAACATTAGAGAAAACACTTTAATAAGTGGCAACTGATACTTGGTGACAAAATACGAAATCACGGATAAAGTACGAAGCTCATGTCCTATATAAAGGAGACAACTGTTATCCAGCTCCAACTGATGTTGCATGCCTAAACTATCAAAAGTATATGTGTGTGTATTTGTGTGCTGCACAAGTCAAACTAAGCATTTATATGGCCTACGTCCTGCCAGAGAGCTATCAATACACAAACTCTGGAACAGAGAGGGGCAGCTCACACTTAATTAGTGACTACAACTAGAGTAAGTGGAAGTATATCATCTACAATGACACTTCTCACTTACTTACAATTAATTCATTTATTGTTTGAAACACAACCAAGTAAGTCACTGAACTACCTTTCTAATGATCAGTAACTAACTCCCCCACTGGATCACTGAATTTCTGTCCATTTCCTTACCCTCATTGGATGGATATCAGCATATGGGGGCTTTCCTTCAGCCATTTCTATGGCAGTTATTCCTAGAGACCAGATGTCTGCCACACAGTTGTACCCAATTTCCTGAATCACTTCTGGAGCCATCCAAAATGGTGTTCCTATCACTGTATTCCGCTTGGCCATGGTATCCTAAAATAGAAAGGGGGGAGACCAACACTAAGCATTAAAACTACTAAGAAAAAAAGAATTTCCAACCATAAAACATGCTTTGAAATACACATAAAAACCATACTCAAGGCATGATCAAGAAAGTCACAAAAGAAATTCAAATGACCAAGGTCTCACACTCCTGACCTCAAGTGATCCTCCCGCCTCAGCCTCCCAGAGTGCTAGGATTACAAACCACTAAAAACTTTTACTTTCCATCCTGTATACTTTTGTAACATTCTTACAGCTTATATGAGCATGTACTACATATGCAATCAGACATATTTTTAGAGATATATAAACAGTCTCAGTTTGTGGATTAAAAAAGAATATGTGGATATAGCACATATTATGGCAAATAACCACTTACACGGTTTCCCAGAATGGCATGGCCTTACTGAAAGAGAACCTTCCCACAGTTTTTATACTTTAAGAAGAGTATTTTTAAACAGAACTAAATATGCAGAAGGACTTCCCATCATCATCACCAATGTTCCTTCTGGAATGCCTGTGAATTAGGTTATGCCAGTCAGGAGCAAATGACAGGTAATACTTTTAAATTGATCTCACTCTGTCAGTCCTATGTAAAAAATTAACACAGGAACTAACTTACTGCTTAGTCATTTCCTTAGCTCTGAAACTTCAAATTTACAGGGGTGTTTTCAAATGGTGATAGTCAAAGTTGTTTTCACTGGATTATTTCAATTAGAAGTGGATACTTGGAAAGCTAAAAATTTTTTAAATTAATAAGAGTAATACTAACCCCAACTAGATCTGTATTACAAAGTTATTATTAGTACAACAGCATAGCAACAGAAAATATTAAGTCCAGAAACAGACTGATATATATATACACATACATACATATATATACAACAGTCTTTTATATAAAAATTTTGAATACCAGTTTTAAACAAACCATACATATAATTAAAATGTCATTCAAAATCAGCAAGCAAAGATAGATTATGCAAAAGAAAAAACAAAACCAAAAAAAACAACTACTGGGCATCTGTCTAGTCATTTGCAAAACTAACTTAAATTCCTACCTTATACTTTCACCAAAATAAGTTCAAACAGGTTGAAATTTTAAATATTAAAAATAAACAAACAAATAAACAAAAACCCAGCCAGGCACAGTGGCTCACACCTGCAATCCTAGCACTCTGGGAGCCTGAGTCAGGTAAATCACTTGAGGTCAGGGGTTCAAGACCAGCCTGGACAACACAGCAAGACCTCATCTCTACAAAAAATTTTTTAAAAAAATTAGTCATACATGATGGCACCAGAGGATGTAGTTTTCAATGTGGTTTCCTTATTAAGATTGTAGTTTAGATAACACTGGTACTGCTTACTTTTGTGTTAACAACAAAATGTTTTGGGGAGCCCAGAAATCATAATACTGAATAAGCTTCTGATTTTTTTTTTAACATCAAAGCAATTTCTGTGCTGTTGCAATACATATGACATTCCCTAACATACCCTAGGCACATTTAAAATAAAAAATAAAAATTTTGCATAATACCAGTTCTAAACAAACTATATATATTCATTTTACCACCCAAGAAAACCACTTGATATATAATATTGTTGCAAATTTTAGTGTATACCTGTCAAGAACTGTTTCCATTTTTCTATATATGCTTTCACGTATATCTTACATATTTCATAAAATCAGATAATTCTAGACTTCCTATTTTGAAAACATAGGTTGTTGTTTTTTTCTTTTTTCACTGCCATGTACTAGTGAGGTAGGAGGAAAATCAAGAGACTGTATCCTCGAACCAAATGAGAGTGTTTCCAGTACAGTAACTGTCAGGTACTGCCTAGAAGTTGAATGAGATGTTCTGTCCTATTCCAGGAAATTTGTCTTCTTTTAATAAATATGTGAATGTAATTCAATAGAGTACTCTATCATTTCATTTTAGTTTTCATCTTTATAAAAGTTAAGCAAAGTTAAACTATGTGACCTGAACCCCAGGTAAGGCTCTAAAATAACCTACTGGCTCTTTTATAACCTACTAGTAGATTCTACAATTTTTTACTATCCAAGTATTATATTTAAAAAATATAAAAAAGGAATCGATTCTCAGGACAGAATTGAAAGTTATTAATACAAATAACATTTTTACTTACTGTGAGTTGACCTGCCACCCCAAAATCTGCAAGTTTTGCATGTCCTTCTGTATTTAGCAAAATATTTCCTGCCTTGATATCTCGGTGTATTTTTCTCATAAAATGAAGGTATTCCAGTCCCTTAAGAGTTGATTGTAATATTGTAGCTATTTCATCTTCTGTTAACTGAAAGAAGAAGTTCAAATTCTATCAGTTTACATCAGCACATTAGAAAAAGGAGAAAAAAAAATTAGATCCAATCTCCTTTCTTGAATATAAGCAGATCTTATTCAACCTGTGAATAGTATTTGACTGCTTATATTATTGATAGGCTGACCACTCCCTACAAGTTTTATTTCTAGACCAGATCTCTCCCCAGTCAGATTCATGTATTTGCCTACACAACATCTCCAACTGAATACCTAACAAGCATCGTAAGCATAGCATGTCAAAATCAAATTCTTTATTTCTGCCATCCTACCCTCCCTCCCTCCTACCCATCCAACATCCTTCACTCTTCCCACACTCCTTCCTCTCTCAGTGAAAGGTAACTTTACTTCTTCAGTTGCTCTAGTCAAAAACCTTAAGGTGATACTTGACTCTTCTCTATCTTCAAAATATATTAACAGGCCCGGAGCAGTGGCTCACGCCTGTAATCCTAGCACTCTGGGAGGCTGAGGCAGGAGGATCACTCGAGGTCAAGAGTTTGAGATCAGCCTGAGCAAAAGTGAGACACTGTCTCTACTAAAAAATACAAAGAAATTATCTGGACAACTAAAAATATATAGAAAAAATTAGCTGGGCATGGTGGCACATGACTGTAGTCCCAGCTACTCAGGAGGCTGAGGCAGAAGGATCACTTGAGCCTAGGAGTTTGAGGTTGCTGTGAGTTTGATGCCACAGCACTCTAGCCAGGGCAACAGAGTGAGACTCTGTCTCCAAAAAAAAAAAAAAAAATGCAGGTGTTAATTGTTTCATCAATACTGTATTATAGGGACCAAGGCCCTTGGCTGCCTAAAGGTTCTCTGAAAAAAAAAAAAATCACTGACATGGGGCAGATTGACTAATAGGAGAACAAGCATACAAAATATATTAATATATCTGTATTACCGTGTCCTCCATAATCACCCTGGTCCAAGTTGCCATCTTATCCTGCCTAAACTATTCTTCTAACCTCCGAACTGGTTTCATTGCTCCTGCCCTTGACTCTCTAGAATGTATTTTCCACACAGCAACCACAATGAACCTTTGAAAAGGTAAGCCAGATCTGCTAAAACCTACCAATGTCTTCCTAAGTCACTTGAAATAAAAGCCAGTCCTCACCAAGCTCTTACATGATCTGGCTCCCAGCTACCTGTCTAACTTCATCTTCTACCACTGTCTACCTTGCTCATTCTGTTTCAAACACAGGGGCTTCCTTGCTGTTCCTCCACACCCCAAGCACACTCTCCTCCATGGCTCTTTACACCTGCCTGTTCTCTTTGCAGACAATGCTCTTCATCCACGTGCCTGTACAATTTGCTTCTTACTTCACTGTCTCTGCCCAAATGTCACCTCCTCCAAAAATCAGAGTGGCCTTCTTTATTCCATTCCTATATCATTCTCTATTCCCTTATCTCACCTTATTTGTCACTGCGGCATATCACCACCTGCCATATTACACATTATTTGTATACCTATTTATGTCATATCTTCCCTCTTAGAAAAATGAGCTCCATTAAAAATGTCTTTATTTACTTTTGTATCCCTAACACCAATAAAGCCACGTGGCACATGGCAGGTGCTAAAAAAAAACTGTTGAATGATAATGAATAAATGAAAGCAAGGATGCTGGAGACTAGCACAGAACATCTGATCTGTTCAATGCTGACTCTGTGCATGTCCAACACCAGTCCCAAACAAACTCAATCTATCAACAAACTCTCACACAGTTCCCCTTATGACAAACAACTAACATTTGGAAAGGAGTGTGATGTGGCACCAAAAGTATAAGATTTAGCATTAGAAAGACCTACCGTGTTTCCTTGAAAATAAGGCAGAGTCTTATATTTATTTTTCCTCAAGACGACACCCTAGGGCTTATTTTCAGGGGATGTGTTATTTTTTTTAAGTACGGTACAACAATCTACATTTATTCAAATATAGTTAAGTTGTCTTCTTCTGGAACATCATCATAACTCTCCAAATCCCGAATTCCATCCTGAATTTCTTGCGACTCTATTTCCTTTAGAACCATTGGCCCCAGTCTCTCATGTTGAGCAATAGAGCGCTCATTAAATGAGCAGGGCTGGATTATTTATCAGAGATCCAGTGAGCACTGGGTCCAATCTGCACAGTGGAGCAGAAATGATCTCTCTGGACTCAGTAAGAAACTGCTTGCTGAAGCTTTCCCCCTATACCCTGGTGTTTGTGGGGGATGAGAGAGGCCCACAGTGCTGACGAAAATGGCAGCCACAGCTTTCCTTCTTTCCCCTGGGGACACACAATACCTAAAGGGGAGCATCCCACTCCTCGCTTCACTGAGGAGACTTTCCCCTCAAAGCCTCAGCTTGCAGCATGCGCAGGATGGCCAGAACATGACAGGGGGAGCCGACCTTGTTGGTGGGGCTGCCCACACCTTTCCCGTCACCTCTGGGATAGTAGCTGTCACGATGGGGCAGATGAGAAGGGCTGCTCATCTTCTTTACCACTCTGAGATGAAATGCATGGGTTGTGCAGATATGCTGCGTAGCCACGCCCATCACTAGGTCTTATTTTCGGGATAGGGCTTATATTGTGCAAATGCTTAGAAATCCTGCTAGGGCTTATTTTAGGGGTAGGTCTTATTTTCGGGGAAACACAGTAGCTTTTACCCTTGACTCTACTTTCACGTGACTTAAACAAGTTATTCAACCTAGTCTTAGTTTCTCAATCAAAAAAACAGGAATATAGCTTTTCTTTAAGAATGTCATGAAAATCAAGTGATACAAGGCATCATAATTTAATACCTACTACACTATCAATCAACAAATATTTAATAAGCACCTATTATGAGCCAGACACTATAATAATATTAAAAATAGCTAATCATTACTAAGTGTTTTATCTATGCTAAGCACCATTTTTGGAATCTCATTTAATCCTTATAACAACTAAATGAGGTAAAGGAACTATTATCAACATTATTTTATAGATAATGAAGCTGAGAACAGACAAGTAATTTGTGCCAAAGGTCACAGAGCTAATAAATTATAAAGCTTTCACTAAAGTCCAGGCAAACACTACAGGCAAGACAGCAGGTTAGAGTTTGGGGCACCTTCTTGTGGACAAAGAGAACAAAGCTCATGACTTGACTTACTGAGTCCTTACTCTAACGAACTGAGCTAATGAGTTCAAGCAGCACTGCCCAATGGAAATATAATGGAAGCTACAAATGTAATTTTTAATTTCCTAGTAGCCACATTTTAAAAAGAAACAAGAGCCGGGAGCACTCCAGTTACTTGGGAGGCTGAGGCAGGAGGATCGTTTGAACCCAGGTGTTTGAGGCCAGCCTGGGCAACCTAGTGAGACCTTATCTCCAAAAAAAGAAAAAAGAAATAAAAAAAGGAACAAGTATAATGTTGGTAATATATTTTACTTAACCATATTTATCCAAAAATATTATCATTCTGCCATGTGATCAATATAAAAGATATTTTTACATTTTTTGGTATAATAATTCTTCAAACTCTAGTGTGTACTTTATACTTACAGCGTATCTCAATTCAGACTGGCCACATTTCAAGTCCTCAATAACCACTGTGGCAAGTGGCTATTGTGCTAGACAGCACAGAGTTATAATATTTGGCAAAATAATGTATAATAAAAAAATCAGCACTTAAAAGTTATATAAACATAATAAACACTAAGATTTCAAAAGATACTAAAAGTGGCATCAAAATTGGTTTTGTTTTAAAATACCTAAAACAAAAGAACTTAATGCTGCATATACTAATAGGAAGCCCTAGAGCCCAATTTTTAATTTAAAAAAGTATTCAAGTTTTGGGACTTCTTTAAATACATCTTATGTGAGGATATTATTCCTAGCTAAACAACTTCTTATTTGATTAGGCAAACACACTAATCCTAAATAATGTAAATTAAGAAAAGGAGATAATGTATGGATAATCCAAGGTTATAACTGAGTTTTAAAACACCTCCACCTTATATTTTGCATAACACCTGACAATTTACAAAGTATATTTACCTATTAAATTGATTTTCACCACTTTTCATATATTTAATATGGGTATCATTATTCTTATTTTTCTTATTAAGACAAAAAGTCTAAGAGCTAAGATTTCCCCTGCTCTACTCTTATCCACCCACAATCTACACAGAAACCAGAGTTTCCTTTTTAAAACATTCATCAGATGGTTCATACACTTGCTGACTACCCAGCAATGGTTTCCTATCATCCTTGGAATAAATTCCAAACTCGTTCCCATGACCTATAATACCCAACATAATCTAGCCCTCTTTAGAGGAGAAAGAATCATGAGGTCTGAACCCTGGCAGAGGAAATCTGCCAGGCATCTCTGTACATACGGTACTAGGAGAATGCACATAAATAAGAGGCCAGAGAAAAGAAGATGGCATAAGAGACTAGCTCAGTTGCATTGTTCAAGAAGGTAAACTGAGCACACCACGAAACACTATCTCTCAGTCAACTTCTGGAGACCCTGACGTAGACAAAAAAATCAAGAACCTAAAGAAGAAACTGAAAGCAATAGAACAACTGAAAGAACAAGCAGCAACTGGAAAACAGCTAGAAAAAAATCAGTTGGAGAAAATTCAAAAAGAGACAGCCCTTCTGCAGGAGCTGGAAGATTTGGAATTGGGTATTTAAAGATTCAAAGAAAGCAAGTTGGTGACCAGAAATCAGTGCAAACACATCTTCTGTTAAACCCATTTGTGTACACAGGGTATTCATGTACCCATATTTAATGCTGATCTATAATTTTAACCTTTCATCCAAGATTCTGCATTAGTGTGAAGTTATTTAATAATGTCTACTAAATTGATGTTTACATCTTGCATCCTATATCATGTCAATATGTGATATAGAAAAGAGATACATGAATGTTTTAGCTAACCATGACAGATCAAAATACAAATGTCATTGTTTTTTAGTAGGGGTCAGTATTTACCATATAAATAAATAAAGACATTATAAGTTTAAAAAAAAAAAAAAAAAAAAAAAAGAAGGTAAACTTACCGTTTTATTTCGTAATCGAATGATATCAGACACAGAACCAGCCCCACAGTACTCCATAACGATCCACAAGTCTGTGTTCTTAAAATAACTGCCATAATACTTGACTACATGTGGGCTAGAGAGAGAAAGGCAATATAAATTAGTAGAAACAGCCTTAAAACATCTCTATTCATGCTATTAAATATATGAAAATTAATTCATCTCAGAAGATCAATTATTCATTGTTAAGGTAAAAATGGGCAACCTCCTGACAAGAATGTACAATGGCATAGCTTTTCTGGAGGGCAATAAATAAATATAAAAAATAGGTGGGATCTTTAACCTGCATTTCTAAGTCTACAACTTATCCTCAGAAAAGAATTATAAATGTTCAAAAATAAACAGTTACCAATATAGTACTGTTGATAAAAGTCAAAATTTAGATACCATCTAAATGTCCATCCAACATTAGGAAGTTTATTCAAGAAATAAAGATATAGGCCGGCCGCGGTAGCTCACACCTGTAATCCTAGCACTCTGGGAGGCCAAGGTGGGTGGATTGCTCAAGGTCAGGAGTTCAAAACCGGCCTGAGCAAGAGTGAGACCCTGTTTCTACTATAAATAGAAACAAATTAATTGGCCAACTAAAAATATATAGAAAAAAATTAGCCAGGAATGGTGGTGCGGGTCTGTAGTCCCAATTACTTGGGAGGCTGAGGCAGAAGGATCACTTGAGCCCAGGAGTGTGAGGTTGCTATGAACTAAGTTGATGCCACGGCACTCCAGCCCGGGCAAGAGTGAGACTCTGTCTGAAAAAAAAAAAAAGGCTTTCTGACTTGGGCCCGGCAGAATAGCTCCCGCAAAGAAGGGTGGTGAGAAGAAGAAGGGCCGTTCTGCTATCAACAAAGTGGTAACCCGAGAATACACCATCCATGGAGTGGGCTTCCATGGAGTGGGCTTCAAGAAGCGTGCCCCTCGGGCATCAAAGAAATCTGGAAATTTGCCATGAAGGAGATGGGAACTCCAGATGTGCGCATCGATACCAGGCTCAACAAAGCTGTCTGGGCCAAAGGAATAAGGAATGTCCCATACAAGATTCATGTGCGGGCCGGGCGCGGTGGCTCACGCCTGTAATCCTAGCTCTCTGGGAGGCCGAGCCGGGCGGATCGTTTGAGTTCAGGAGTTCGAAACCAACCTGAGCAAGAGCGAGACCCCGTCTCTACTATAAATAGAAAAATTAATTGGCCAACTAATATATATAGAAAAAATTAGCCGGGCATGGTGGCGCATGCCTGTAGTCCCAGCTACTCGGGAGGCTGAGGCAGGAGGATTGCTTGAGCCCAGGAGTTTGAGGTTGCTGTGAGCTAGGCTGATGCCACGGCACTCACTGTAGCCTGGGCAACAAAGCGAGACTCTGTCTCAAAAAAAAAAAAAAAAAAAAAAGATTCATGTGCGGTTGTCCAGGAAACGTAATGAGGATGAAGATTCACCAAACAAACTCTATACTTTGGTTACCTATGTACCTGTTACCATTTTCAAAAATCTACAGTCAACGTGGATGAGAACTAACCACTGATTATCAAATATATCAAATAAAGTTTAAAAACCATAAAAAAAAAAAGAAAGAAAGATATAGCCATATAATGGAACATCATGAACCCACAAAAAATGTTATAAAGGTATATTTGATAACATGAGAAGATATCTTGTTTATAAAAAAAAGGGGGGTGGGGCAGGCTACAAAATAGTAAGTACAGTAAGCAGTATTTAACAATGATGATTTCTCCAAAGGGAAAAGCAATATTTTTCTTTTCATTTGCATTTTTCTAAGAAGTCCTATGTAGTTTGTAGAAAACACACACACACTATAATCTATTATGAAGAAAAAGTGGTCAGGTCAGACCTGGAATTTTAGGTCTCAAGCTTGAGGAGAGATGCCAAACATGAAATTTCATTAAAAAAAAAAAAAAAAAAAAAAAATTCAAACATCCCATTAAAATGAAATAATCTGCCTGCCCTTAAAGAGCTACCAGCTTTATCTGGCTAGACAATTATCAGGGCCAAATAAAGTCACATAATAACTGAAGATGCTAAAACCAAATCATCTTCATTAACTCTCAGATTTTCAAACACCCCTTCTTTCTGGGAAAAATTCCAAAGACAAGGGAAGAAAAAAACACACAAACAAAATGAAAATTAACAGAGAAGTGGATGACTAAGTCTCTAAGGTAAAGGTCACTACATTTGCTCTCCCTTCCCTAAAATCCTGATAAGTACAAATATTGTATTACAGTATTTACATGAGTTAAATATTACAGGCAAGAACTACCGTGTATTTAACATTGGAATATGTTCTATGTAGTCTTGCATTGCCGCCTAGATTTTTCCTGTACATATATATGCTTAACCTGTCCAGTTAGTCCACAAACTCCCAATGCATAAGAACTCTGTATTTAGCTGTACTCCTTAGAGTGTTTAGCACAGAGTAGGCTATTCAAAATATCTCTTTGCTTAGAGACATTTCCATACCCTGTTTGGACAGAGCTCCTGTGTAGTCTATCAAAAGCGACTATGTCCAATTTGCCAACTAGAAAGAACTTCTGTAATGCATCTTACAGAGGAACTGTCACCTTAACCTGATCAATTCCAATCAAGAAAAATGGGAGTTTTATCTAGTAGATAGTAACCATAAAAGTAGAAAGAAAAAAAGGGGAGGGAGAGAGGGAAAGAGAAGAGAAATGGCTGCATTTACAAGTTTATGAGACTTAAGGGCTTCTGGACAAATTTCCTACTAGGTTGACCCACCTGCCCCAATGTTGAAGTTTTATACATAGGAGGTACTAAGTTGATCTGCTCACCAAAAATGCAGCCTCAACTGCAAGAATTTTTCACCCTCCTTCCAACTACCTACAACTACTTAACTTTGCATTTCTCTCGAATCTACATAGTGCTGGGGAAGCCTGCTGTGACCAGCCCATGTTGTCACAGAATTTCAGAGCAGACCACGTGCTTTTCTGCGGTCGCCTTTTGGCCTGACTTCCTGCTTACAAGCACTTGACAAATCTTAGTTCCTCAAAAATAAAACACTTAACTACTCTTAGCTTGAATAATTTTTTTTAATGTGAAGGAAAAAATAATAATACATAAATAAATACTCTCTTTTTATAGACTTATTTCATACCCTAAGGTTTCTAGAGATAAAAAGCATGTGAATTTTCTCTCCTTAGCTATCTCTGCCGAGATGTTTTCTCAATAGGAAATAAAAGAGATCATTATCAAAAAAAAAAAAAAAAAAAGCAAGCACCACCTTCTGTCTCTTCTTCCTAGTTTTTAAAAGGGGTTACTGAAAAAAAGAAAAAAATATGCAGAAATAGAAACTATAAACGTTTAGCTACAAAAACCTACAAACTTTTTCATATCTTTTTCTGAAAAGATGCATAGTGATTCCATTAAACTCTTCCTTCTGCAAAATATCTAAGTAAATGCATTTCTAGGTGTCAAACTCTAAATAATCACAGCAAATTCAAAACCACATTGTCTCCAAAGGAAGCCCACACAACTTTACCTGTCACATTGCTGCATTATAGAGATTTCTTTGATTATCTCCTGCAGGTCTGATTCCACAGGAACTTGCTTAATAGCAACAATCTGACCAGTCTCTTTATGAATAGCTTTGTATACACTGCCATAGGACCTGTAATTGGAGGAAGGAGAACATTTATAAAGTCAAAGCAACCCAAGAGATAAGAAGGGGCAAAACACAAGCAACTCATGGTTCTAATTTATATCCCTAGGTGCCTAATGATATATTAGATAATATAATATTAATACTATAAGTATATAGCTACACTTGCAAAACTAAGTCCTTTGGGGGGGGGGCGGAACCGTCAAGAGAACCACCACAAAATGGCATCTTAAAAGCTTCGCATTTAAACTTTAATGAATGTACTATTATGACATAATAACATAGTAGCCACCATGTATTGTATGCCTGCTGTCTACCAGAAACCATGCACCATCTCAATTCATTCTCACACAAAAAAAAAAAAAAATGAGGAAGAGGTAATTATCCCTATTTTACAGGTAAATATAAAGAAGTTCAGAGAGGTTACATAATTTGCCAAAGGCCACATAAGTGACAAGTGGTCAGTCCAGGACTGAACCTAGATGTTTTTCTGAAAACAAAGCTATGTTCTCTCCACATCTATACTGGGATACAATAATGAAGTGAAGGTCTTTGTTTTCTTGCATTCACTCTAGTACCACAAGATCTTTCTGTCCTTGTTCTTCTTACCTGCAATAATGCTTAAAATATTATGGAAACTAATTAAAATCTAAACCTTTAATGCTAGTATCAGGTGAACACTGCACATAGAAATTCTTTTTGCCTTCTACTCCATCTTGCCTTAAGAGCTTAATATGAAATAAGGTTTATGTATTCACTCAATTTGGGGGCTATAGGAGCACAGATTTGGAACATAAAGACCTAGAATTTGAGTCCTAACACCACTACATTATTGGCTACCATTTATAGACATGTTATAACTTTGTTGTGCTTCAATTTTCTCAACTGTAAAATGACAATAATACAAATTACCTTACAAGATAGGTGTTTTGGTCACATGAGATATCACCACCTTACACAGATTACATTATCATTAAAATCCTGGGCAGCTGTCAGTGAAACAATAGTGAGCAAACTGTCTTTCATATTTCCAAAACACACCTTTATCTTCACAGTGCCTTGGTGAAAAAGATTCACAATAACAGTGCCACCTAATATGTCAAATAGTAGAACACTCTAGCTTCTAAATAGATGCTTAAGAATCGTTTTAAACATAAAACTTTCGGTCTATGCAGAACACATAAAAAATTTCCATTCTATCAGAAACTCTTATATTTGTAAAACTAGTATGATCTTTAAATATGGTATCAAATGTTTTTACCAGAAAAGAGGCAACTGTTGACCCTGTGTGGATGACCCAAACACTGCGCCCCTTCTTCCTTACTAAAATAACCCCCTGATTTATTAGGGTGGTGATATGCTTGGTCTCAGAGGGATACATCATATTAGTCTAAGCCAGTCTTAGGATTGCTACTCCCTTCTACCAGTGATGGAACTAGTAGCAATCATATTACCCAGTTCTGGCCAATTAAATCTGAGGAGAATTCTGCTGAAGGATTTCTGGGAAAGCTTTTCTTCCCTGGTAAGAGAGCAGCACACAAGAAGGCTACTTCCCTTGCTACCTTGATTACTATAGTGTGAAGGATGCTGCTTGAAACTAATGCTGACATCTTGAAACAGAATTACCCAGATGCCAAACCATACTATCAAGCCAATTAACCATTCCTGTAATCTCTTGTCCACATATTTTAGTCATTAAATGCCTTTATTGATTAATCACTGTTAATGGGGTATTATTACTTCCATCCAAAGGCATTCTAGACACATCAGGTCCCATATGTCTGAAAATGCCTTTATTTCACCTTTCCTCTGGAATGAGTTTTGCTGAATATAGAATTGTCTGACAACAGCTGTCCCTCAGCACTTGCACTGCAGTTCTCCAGCATCTACTGTTGCTGAGAAGTCTGCTTTCATCAGATTATCAATTTTCATAGGTAACCTCTCCATACAATTAAGATTTCTTTATCCTTAACATTCTACAATGTTAGCGTAACTTGGAGTTGATTTATTTGGCACTTCATAAACTTCTTCAATCTGAGGGCTTAAGTAGTTCTTCAGGTGTGCAAAACTCTCAGCATTATCTCTTTATTTCTTCTCTTTATCTCTCCTAATATATTATTCTGGAATTCCTAGTAGATGTATATTGGGCCTCCTGAATCCATGCTGTTTTCTTGGTTTCCAATACTGTATTTCTCTGTTCTGCATTTTGTGATCAGTCTCATTTCTTTCAATTCACAAATTCTCTTTTCAGTTTGTCTATGCTACTGTTTATCCAATTTATTGGGCTTGTATTATAAAACTTCAATTATTGTAATTTCCACTGTCGAGATTCCCAACTTTTTATTTTCCACTGGGCTAACTGTTCATGTTAACAATCTGGTACTCTTATTTTAAGAATTTTATTCTTTCCTTTTATCTCTTTGGAAATCATAAATATATTCAATCCCTCTTCAGATTGCACCATTATTTCAAGGTCCTTGAGTGTGAATTCTCATTCTGCTGATCACCTCATGGCAGTGGATTTCCTTGCATGGATTTCATTTTACCTTGAATGATGTTCTTCTACACAATCACTGTCAGATGGTTTCATGGTTCCCTCAGCCCAGTCATATGGACTATACAACTTAAACCAGGCCTTATAGTAGGAGACTGGGTTTTTACCCTTTGAGACACCACTTGAATACAGTCCGGGCTCAGTGGCTCAGTTCCTATTATCAGACCAGTACCTCCACTTTTTCACAACCGCAGGCAAATGATACTCTCTAGTGGTGGTCAGGCAAATTTATTTCAGCTTAAGTTCATAAATGGGGAGCCTAGACCCAGACCACAAATCCACATAGGAAACCCAAATGCATTTTCCTGACAAGAATAGGGTACACTTTACCCTCCTCTTAATAGTACAGATATTTCTTTTCTATCCCTTGTCCATAGCTATATATTCTTATATTTTTTAAAAACTTATTTTCAATCATTATTCTTATGTATTAGAAATGGAAAGGAGAGGTCTCTGCATGACTCATTCAGCAGTCACCAGAACACTCTACACTCTCTGGATTGCAAAGAAAACTCTGAACAATTAAGATTCGTGATTCCACACACCACATTTACAGTAATCTGAGAGGACTTTTTTTTTTGAAGACTTTAGCAATCACTCCCTCAAAGGCAAGTTCCTTAAAACCTGAATCCTTATGACAAAAATGAAATGACTCAATGAATTACAACTGGTGGAGAGCAAAGAGGATGGATAAGCAGGTGTTTCATACCAGCCATATAAGGCAAGGCTCGATGTAGAAAAATGCTAATAACACAGTATCTAAGGCCAAACTAACCAGGTACAAGTCTTAACAACAGCACTCACTAGCTATGAAACCATGGGCAGAATGCTTTTGTTATCATTCTGTGATAAAAACTTAAATGAGTATTACACTTAAAACTTTTAAGTGTAATACAAAAAGGTGCTAGGCTCCAAATCAAAACATCTTCCAAGTGCTCTCCCCTCAACTTGGTCTGGAGCTTTGGCTCTACACTGCCACAGATCCATACGATTTCCTCAAAACACAGAACAACTGCAGCATCCAATACAGTCTGTGAACCATAGCTCATTTCACAAGACACAAGTCAGTGAGAGTTCACAATCCATTCATTCTCCAGAACAATTTAAGGATGACATAGCAGAATGTGTGTGGAAAGAAGTTCAGTTAAGGTCTTCCTTCAGGATTTTCCTAGTTAAATGAAGTTTGCTCAGCTTCATTCAGTCAAGATGACAGAAATCCAAGCATCTGTGGTATCATTTAAAAGAGCACCATGGTGACAGCATGGGAAGAAAGATCTGAAGCTTTATTTGTTTTCTCCCTGGTGATATCTTTATAGGGAAATTTCCAGGTTGCTTGCTGAAGACATCCATACATCTAAAACATAATTCAAAATTATTCATAATTAGCTTAGTTTGTCCTTACATTATATTCCTGATATATTCTGTCTATAGTTTTAACAATCCTCAAACCAAAGCAACCCTAACAGAGTTACTTGTAAGAACACCTAAATATACTTTAAGACTTAAGATTTAACTTTGATTTCACATGCTGAGGTATGAAAAATGCTTCAGTTGATATATTTAAAAATGAAATAGTTGCCACTTACTGAGCACTTACTATGTGACAACCATTGTACTTGGCACTCTACCCCTATTATTTCATGTAATAATACTTGCCACGACTCTATGAAGTAGATACTATTATTATTCCCACTTTATAGATGAGGACTGTGAGCCTTCAAAATATTAAGCAATTTGTTCAAGCTCACTTGTTTATTATGACCAATAAATAGGAAAGCAAGGAATTTTATTTTCAGACAGGGTCTCTCTCTATTGCCCAGGTTAGAGTACAGTGGCATCATTGTAGCTCACAGCAACCTCGAACTCCTGGGCTCAAGCCATCCTATTGCCTCAGCCTCCCAAGTAGCCAGGACTATAGGTATGTGCCATCATGCCTGGCTAATTTTTTTTTTTTAATTTTTTGTAGAGACAAGGTCTCGCTATGCTGCTCAGGCTGGTCTTAAATTCCTGGCCTCGAGCGATTCTCCCACCTCAGCCTCCCAAAGTGCTGGATTACAGGAGTGAACCACTATAATCTATAAAGTCTATGCTCCCACTACTATAACATGCTTTTCTTAGAAATGAAAGAAAGAAATTAGTTACATAGTCAATTATGCATACTATTCTTTATCTTATTCTGAGTACAACCTATGAGCATTGTTACATTACGGGCCATAGACTCACTGCCTTGAGGAAAACAGCAAGGATGTCAAGCTGAAAATGGCCGGCAAGAGACATAGAGGGACTATCATTGACCCATACCTTTAATGATGCCAGTCAACTGGCAGTCTTCAGATTCATCTTGAACTTGTCCTTTGGCAGCACAGTTGGTGTCAGTTTTTGCTTTCCTTCTCTGCTTGATCTCTTGCTGGATTCCAAAGAGTATTTTTCCAACTTACAAAAAGACGATGACTAATGCTTTTTACAAGGAGGTCAACTACGAAAAACTATTCTATGTAATTAGGATTGAGTCTGACATTATTGTGGCTCTACATTAGGCATAAAAAACACCAAACCCCAAAAATAATCTAATGATGCATAAAAGATGAGTTTTCAATAGCAGTCTTGAGACAGTAAATGTTTTTAAAGGTTTTAAAATATGTCAGGTCTTCTCTCCATCCAGAAGTACCCCTAAGAGATTAAACACACACACACACACGTATCTGCTGATATATGCATAACCTTTCTCTGAAAGATACACAAGAAGCTGCTACACTGGTTGCTCCTGGATAGCTGAGAGACAGAGGTAGAGGGCAGATCTTATTATTATATACATTTTTATAGCTTTTGAATTTGAAGTCATATGACTTTATTACCTATTCAAAAATTAACAACAAAACTTAAGTATGTCCCTAATACTATAATGTCCTGTTCTTTACAGAAGTAATAAATCATGATTAAATTAAAAGGATATGTAAAAGTATAAAAAAGTATAATGTAGGCCAGGTGTGGTGGCTCACGCCTCTAATCCTAGCACTCTGGGAGGCCGAGGCAAGCGGATTGCTTGAGGTCAGGAGTTCAAAACCAGCCTGAGCAAGACCCCGTCTCTACTAAAAAAAAAATCGAAAGAAACTAATTGACCAACTAAAAATATATATAGAAAAAATTAGCTGGGCATGGTGGCGCATGCCTGTAGTCCCAGCTACTCAAGAGGCTGAGGCAGGAGGATCGCTTGAGCCTAGGAGATTGAGGTTGCTGTGAGCTAGGCTG
Organism: Microcebus murinus; assembly: GCF_040939455.1. Classification (NCBI taxonomy): domain Eukaryota; kingdom Metazoa; phylum Chordata; class Mammalia; order Primates; family Cheirogaleidae; genus Microcebus; species Microcebus murinus. The sequence continues at coordinate 40,502,909 of NC_134119.1, read as the reverse complement.
ACACCATGGCACTCACCCTAGCCTGGGCAACAAAGTGAGACTCTGTCTCAAAAAAAAAAATAAAAATAAAAAGTATAATGTAAACTGTATTGTATCACAAAAGTCAATAAGAGGCACTGCCTATTACTAAACATCATTTCATCAGTATTTTATAAACTCATTCACAGTTGTGTGTTTCAAGAAGTCAACTGGCTCCCAGGCTGGGATTCTGGATCTCCTAGGAAGCTGTAAAGGTGGCGACAGTCCTTGATTTATTTACAGTATTTCACAAAGCTGCAAAAACTACAATGCTGAATTCCATTGTTTTTTATTGCAACAAAAGTTATAGCATACCAATCAGAAGTTATGAGCAGCAAATGTTAAAAATGTTGATGAATTATTAAAACTTAATTAGTGCTATCTTTTAAAAAGATAAAATCATACAAACCAAAGATTCTACAAAAGAGAAAACAACAGATGTCCTTGGTTAGGAAGACCAGGAATCACTAAATCTGTCTAAAATAGTGACTAGGGTGAAGTGGGGGAGGGCATTTCAAGCTGTAAATTTACCTCCCACCACACAGGGAGCCAAGCTGATAAGCAACATGCCTCTTTCTTCTCAGGTTTGGGAATTACTGCCATGAGAAAGGTTCACGTGCTTCTGGTGCTGGCAAAAAGGTTCACGTGCTTCTGGTGCTCAGGAAAAAGACTGAGACATTTATTTTCTTTATACTTACCCTTCTCCAAGTTTCTCTAAGACATCAAACACTTCTTCTGGTTGTTTGGTTAAACTATCTTCATCCAACTTTTTCAGCTGCCTGTGAATGAAGAAATATAAATACAAAATACATTTTACTTGCTAGTAACTAGAACATAAAATACATCCTTTGTTTTTACAATTAGCATCCTCGGAATTCCTCTACAAAGTCTTTACTAGTAAACAACAGCAAAGGCAAACTAAGATGCTTTTAAGGGACACTGATGTACTGTTCTACAGAAGGATTATACTTGTTCTGGGGCACCCTGATAAGCAAAATCAGGACCAGAAGGTAGAGAGATGCCAAGAGTCAGACTTCAGTTTAACACGAGTAAGAATTTTCTAACAATAAAACTTGTCCTGCAATGGTTTAGATTGCCTTAAGAGGTCCCTAGTTCCCCACTGCTGGAAAATCTAAACAGAAAATGAATTGTCATGTGGCTGAAATGCTGAAGAGTGGATTCAAGCAAGAGATATGTCCTTTATAATCCAGTTTTGTTTTTTTGTATTTTTTTTTTAAGAGACAGGGTCTCACTGTGTCACCTAAGCTGGAGTGCAATGGCCCAACCATAGCTCACTGTAACCTTGAACCTCTGGGCTCAAGTGATCCTCCTGCCTCAGTTTCCCAAGTAAGCTGGATCTACAGGGGTGGACCACCACACCTGGCTAATTTTTCTCCTTTTCTTTTTAAATACAGGGTCTCGAACTCCTGGCCTCAAGTAATCCTTCTGCCTCAGCCTTCAAAAGTGCTGGTACTGGGGGTATAGGTCAGGGTAGAGCATTTGACTGCAAAGTGCTTGTATTACAGGTATGAGCCACCACATCTAGACCCTAAAACCCATTTAAATCTTGAGAGTCCACGAATTAAAATGACATAATTATCTCTTCAGAAAAGATGTTTAATGTAAGGTTAACTATGAATTGAAACATAACTATGAACTGGACTGGAGGCCAAGGAAGACACGGGAGACCTTTGCTCTCCCATTAGCAAGTTTTTGGTTAATTTTGGCAAAATACATAAATTCTATAGGTATCACAGAAACAGAAAGTGGAAAGTGTACATTTAGACATGATCAAAAGTGAAAAATAACTAGGAAGCTGGGAGTTTCAAATAGTCTCACAAAGATCCTCCCACAAACAGCCATGTACCTTTGACTAGTCCCCAAAATCAAAGGTATATGGCTGCTCACAACTTCCAGATAGTTCAGATTTCTGTTAGATAATCATGACAAACATAGGAGGTTACAAATTAACAATATCTTTTAAAACTCTGGAATTTCTGAAAATTATTAATGAGCTTAAAGAAGGAGCTTGGTAAGGAATATTTGTGTATGTGTATGTGTGCATCGTCTACACAATGGCTTCCTGAAACTACAAAGGACAACGAAGAATAGAGAGCTCAGGAAATGGTGAAATATGGAAGTAGTCACACTGGGGATTTCTTTATAAAGAAAAAGATTTAAACTAGTTACACAGTATCATTATTGTAAGAAAAGATGTGAATCAAAACACACACACACACACACAAATGTATACCTTCCTAAAGAAAATAGCAATATCAGAAGACAAAAAAAAACCCTTACTGCATCAAGTGTGTATTTATCAATAAACTCTGATCTCAAAAGGATAATTTCACAGAAGTTTATAACTATCAAGGACTATGTACTTACTAGAGAAATAGAGAACTGTTCCAAGTCAATAATTGCCTTAACTTGACTATCAACAAAATGACTACAATGACCTTTGAAAAATCAAAAAGTCCTAAAAATTAAATTCCAATGACATCATAAAAACTCCCACCTTCAAAACAAAAAAGGATGAAGTGAAACTCCTCTTAAACTTTAGAAATGAAATTTCTATGAACTCAGAAGTTAGAATGAACATCTCACATGCTAGAGTTTTTTTTGTAAGGCCCTGAATTATAGCTGTATAAACAATGAACAATACCTCATTTCTCAAGTGTAATTAAAGTCTTATAAACAGCTTATATAAAGGAAGATCAAATGTGCTTCTTTGAAGTGTTGACTCTTGGTGGTTTACAAAAAGCAAAATTCACTGTTTCAACTACTACAGAGACCACAGCATAACAAAGGAAACTGCCACTGCCATGAGACAGCTGCAAGCCTCTGATAATACTTTGACAGACAAACTTTATATGACTGCTCAGATACTTCTTTAAAACAATCTAAGTGGCTTTTTGTTTGTTTTTGATCTGGGGTTATTTAAAACAACTTGAACTTAAGAGGTCTTTATATCTCTGGCGCCTGATAAACAAGAGGCAATCAAAAAATATTTGCTAAATATTAGCAAATGTAATGATGGGAATCATAAACTTCATCAGCAATCTTTGTTGAGTTATCAAAACAAAACAGAATTTCACCTAAAAAGTATTACTGGGTTATCAACAATTAAGATTTTTATGAAAAAAATCTTTTAATAAGTGACTCATAATGATATTTTATACCATGACTCTGGACAGAATAAACACTATTACTGAAACAGCCTGACTTTGATAAAGCAACTCTTCCATCTGGGACTTCCCCAGGTCCTAGGCAGTTTCAGCAGTTGCTCATAAACGAACAGGCCTGGGCAATACAGCCTCCATCAAATACTGGTGGATGCTCTACTCCTAAGTCACACAGCCACACATATGGCCAGCATCCCAGGACTGCACTCTACACCTTCCACCACATCATTACCCAATGACAACTCACTTTTAAAATCATTAACTCCTATGTAAGACATCAATCAATCTATCATCATTCACTTAGTCACACACAAATGTCACACTTATGAACACAAAGAGCATTTCCTGCATTGGGGTTGTTGGAAACACATGCGATCTGATTCTCTGGAAAGACATCTGTATCTTTCCTAACACAAGTAATGGTGTTTCGGAAGTACTCACAGGTTGAGCTAATTCTCAAACCTCTTTCTCCCAACACAGAACTTTTGTAAAGTTCATTTTATCTTTGTATGACGATCCCTCTTTCTACACAGAATTTGATGGGTTACAACAAACATATAAGATAAATTGATTAACTTTTTTAATGATAGTAACATTAATTGCTTCCTCCACTCCACCCCATTGCTTATGTTGAAGTCCTGGCCGGGCACGGTGGCTCACACCTGTAATCCTAGCACTCTGGGAGGCCGAGGTGGGAGAATCCCTCAAGATCGAGAGTTCGAAACCAGCCTGACCAAGAGTGAGACCCCCCATCTCTACTAGAAAGAAATTAATTGGCCAACTAAAAATATATAGAGAAAAAATTAGCTGGGCATTGTGGCACATGCCTGTAATCCCAGCTACTTGGGAGGCTGAGGCAGCAGGATTGCTTAAGCCCAGGAGTTTGAGGTTGCTGTGAGCTAGGCTGACACCATGGCACTCTAGCCGGGGCAACAAAGTGAGACTCTGTCTCAAAAAAAAAAAAAAAAAGAAGTCCTAACTCCCAGTACCTCCAAATGTGACTGTATTTGGAGACAGGGCCTTTAAAGAAGTAATTACATCATTCCTGTAATCCTAGCACTCTGGGAGGCCAAGGCGGGAGGATTGCTTGAGCTCAGGACTTTGAGACCAGCCTCAACAAGCACAAGACCCCCGTCTCTACTATAAATGAAAGAAATTAGCCAAACAACTAAAAATAGAAAAAATTAGCCAGGCGCAATGGTGTGTACCTATAGTCCCAGCTACCCGGGAGGCTGAGGCAGGAGGATCACTTGAGCCCAGGAGTTTCAGGTTGCTGTGAACTAGGCTGACGTCATGGCACTCTAGCCCAGGCAACAGAGACTCTGTCTCAAAAAAAAAAAAAAAAGAAGTGGCGGGCGCGGTGGCTCACACTTGTAATCCTAGCTCTCTGGGAGGCTGAGGAGGGCGGATTGTTTGAGCTCAGGAGTTCGAAACCAACCTGAGCAAGAGCGAGACCCTGTCTCTACTATAAATAGAAAGAAATTAATTGGCCAATTAATATATTTAGAAAAAATTAGCTGGGCACAGTGGCACATGCCTGTAGTCCCAGCTACTCAAGAGGCTGAGGCAGAAGGATCAGATCGCTTGAGCCCAGGAGTTTGAGGTTGCTGTGAGCCAGGCTGACGCCAGGGCACTCACCCTAGCCTGGGCAACAAAGTGAGAGACTGTCTCAAAAAAAAAAAAAAAAAAGTAATTAGAGTAAAATAAGGTCATTCAGGTGAACCCTTATCCAATATGACTAGTGTACTTACAAGAAGGAGAGATTAGGACACAGACAGGTTCAGAGAGAAGAACATGAAGACACAGTTAGACAGTGACCTATAAGCCAAGGAGAGAGGCCTCAAAAGAGAAAACGCTGCCAACACTTTGATTTCAGATCTCTAACCCCCAAAACTACAAGAACATAAATTTCTGGTGTTTAAATCACCATGATATTTTGTTATGGCAGTCCTAACAAAATAACACAAATCATAATAAAATTAAACTGTTGCAAATTAGGTAATCCACTAGTTACAAAGAGTAGGAGAGCAGGCAGTAGTCACTCAAAAACTCAGTCCTGGAATGCTCTTTTCTTGCACTTTTAATACATTTTTTAAAATCCAAAAGGTACAAGAATGAACATGTCAAGGTTTACTCCTTTGCCTGAGATTATACAACACAAGGCAAAGGGAGAAACAAAACTCATAGATTCCTAATCTTCTTTTCAACTAAACTAAGGCCTCAGAGAAAAAAATGAAGAACAGACAAATGTATTTCAAAAAGAAACATAACCAGAGTCCACTTATAATTAGATCACTATGGTGCCACAGCAAATATCTGCTAACACACACAAACACCTGTGAAACAGGGGTACTTCCAGAGAGGCATTGGAGTGAGACAATGAAGAGCATGGACTTTGGACCAGATTGCCTGGATATGAAAATCCCAGCTCTGCTCTTACCAGCTACAGGAACTCCAGCAAATCACTAGCCTCTCTACGCCTGTTTCATCATCTGTGAAATATGGATATAGGGATATCCATCTTATAGGATTGTTGTGAGCATCAAATGAATCAATAGTAAGTTGAACCATATGAAATTACTGTTTTCTAGGTCAAAAATTGTCAAATATCAGCAATGTCATATGGTTCAACAGGGGACATGGAAAGCACTTCAAACAATGCCTGGCACCCAGTAAGTGCTATAGGAGCGTAACAATCATTACTATTACAATCTCAGCACACCTACACTAGGGTGAATCTTAAGCCCATTCCAACCAGCTATTTGCCTTCTGCAATGTTTGTGCACTTCAAACACCCCCAAACTCAAACAACCCCCAAGAGTGCTGCCCAGGCTGTTAATCTCTTCCCTTCACCTCTCCTTGCCCAGCACTCCCACACACTGAACACTTCCTACTTTAGTGTTCATTCTGCTTCAGGAAGTTAGACGTTGTCTGTGCAAAAGAAGTTAACTACACTGCACCTCAGAGGAGCATGACTCCCTCAGTCTCTACTCCCTTTCTCCAGATATCCACAGGGAAAATCAATGATACAACTGCAACCAACCCAGGAATTCAGAATTTCTAGGATCAGCCACCTCCCTAATCTCGACCAAATACAATTCCACCTACCACTAGGATCTGGAGCTGATATTCACAAAACAAGAGTCCTGAAAAGGGCACAGTCTGGCCAGGACCAGTGACCCAAAGCAAAGAAAGAAACACGTGTCTCAATTCTTCTGGACCTCAGTTTGCCCATCTTGAAAATATCCTCTTATTTCCTTACCTATCTCCCAATGTTGGACTTTGAAGGGCTGAGGAGGATGTGGAGACAATTAAGAAGACACTCTGGACATCCGTAATAAAAGATGCCATCATTATCCTACAGTGGGGACACCACCAAGAGCATCCTCCCAAATGGAGTCCTCCACGAACCCCTCCTTTGCTAGATCCTCAGCCTTTCCTTGCATGTCTTTAGCCTTAGGCGCAAAGCTTTTCCGCTCAACAGATCGTCCCCCCACTGCACCCTTCAATTGGGACTTAGGACCCTTAGAAAGTCCACGCAGCCTTCCTCTTTTCTAGTTCTAGATCCATTGCCTTAAACAGACCTCTCATAGGCTCTCATCCTGCTTCAGCATTCCCCCTACCTCCGGGAGACCCTTCTTGTATAGCCTTCCCCCGAGTGGCTCCGGCCTCAGCAGGTACTCTCCCTAACTTGTCCCCATGTCCCTCAGCAGAGTGCCCCCACAGCGAGGCTCCTCCTAACCAGCCCCAAGTTTATTCCCCTTAGCCGGTGCTCCCTTCAGCCGGACCCCCACTCGCCAGACGCGCCCCCACCCCAACTCAGCAGGTGCCCCATCAGCTGGATCGCCTAGCCCCGACGCTCCCTGCCCGGCAGGAGCTCACGCGCAGGTGTCTCCCCTCAGCCGGTTCCCGCCTTCCCCTCCCACCGCCCCCATGTCCTTCGTCTGAGCCCAGTGGCCCCTCACCGGCGCGGCGGGTTCCTCAGCTGCACGGTCTCCATGGCGCTGCCAGCAGCCGCCCAGACCCGCTCACAGCTCCATCCTCCCCCCGAGCCTCCCTGAGCCCGCCCCGCAGGCCCACCCACACTTCCGCTTTCCGCCCCTACCGGAAGCGGCGCGCGGCGCGGGAGTGGAGCGGAGCGGCGGTCTAGGTCACGTGGCGGGTGGCGTGAGTCACGTGGTGCGACGGGGCGTGGACCCGGAACAGCGGAGCGGAGGAGGCTCTTGCCGGCGCAGTCTTCCCGCAGGCTGGAAAGCGTCAGCTATTTAGTCTTCTTGCGACGCTATTTGTCCAGGATGCTGAGTCCCAAAGCTGGGAACCCAGCTCTACCTCGGTCCTGGCCCCCATTTCTCAGACCGAAATACTGAGTCTTCTAACGAAGCGCCGACTTGATAAGAACTGACAATTCTTAATAAAGCAAGTTCTTCACAATTGAACTCTGGTCCCAAATGGTCCTCTGAACATTTTCTCCTTGAGAGTTATCAACGTGCAAATTGCCCCACCGTCTTTCCTGACAGCCTTCCCTTAGAGTCAGTTTGCAGACATTAAAATAGTTAACATTTATTAAGCATTTGCCATGAAGTACTTGTCTTCATTTATTATTTAATTCTCACAGCAAGCCTGTAAGGTTATCCTTATTTTTATATATTATTGATAAGCAGTGCCTACCACGTTCTCAGTGCTTTACTAATATTAACTCATTTAAAATTCCTAACAACCCTATACAGTAAATACTATTATTATTCTCATTTCGGAAGACCAGAGAGGTGAAGTATCTACCCTCCAGGTCATATAGCTAAGAATATAGGTTTGGGAACTTAAATCCAGGTCGGTGGGATTCCAGAGCCTACAACACCAAACTGGACAGTCTTGGATGTGTACCCTCCCGTTGGGCATGAGTGACAAACAAAAATAAGGGACTAAGACAAAGCTATCAGTCAGTGGAGGTTTATTAAGCCAAAATTTGAGGATGTGCTTAGGAAAAACACAAGCCGCAGCATCTGTGACTATTTTTTCCCAAGTGGGATTTAGGAGCTTGGTATTTAACAGGAGAGGGCATACAGAAAGAAAAAGGGGAAAAAGAAAAAGAAGGAGAGAGGGTGGGTAGTGAGTCGTATGGTTCTTGTGAGGCCCAGGAAATCTACATTTGATAGGTGAATTTTTAAAAAGGGAGTAAAGGAAGAATCAATGGTCTAGATGTCCCTGGGTAGGTGGAAGAGTGATTGATCTCGTGTCTGTTCTACACCTGGAAAGATAAACTTGTAATCAGTGTTGCTAGTGTGGAATCGTGTACTTGTTTATGGGAGGCCAGCAAAAATTTCCTTCTGAATGGTCTGTGGGGGCAGTCCTTGTAAATGATCTGGCTAATGCATAATGTTAGTAACAGCTATTCTTTTGGAAGGGGTGTTGCAGGACTCAGCCTCTAGGCTTGAGCTTCCCTTTTGTATAAGGAGTTTGCGGGGAGGGTGGTCCTGAGATTTTTATTTTACTTTGCAAGAGACAGACCTTTCTTTCAACTCAAAGCTCCAGTTCCAACTATTGTTATTCAGAATGACACCACCATGGATGAGTGTTAGGAAAATGGCAGATTCCACCCAACTTACCAATGGGGAAAGTTACAGGGAAAAAACTTACCCAGAGCAACCTTTCACTCTTTTTAATTATTCTACTTTTCCCAAAGATATACCATCTACACAACTTAACACCTGAGCAAACACCCTTCAGGGCCATTCAGGTATGGCACACCATGGGCCCAAAACTGGATAACCAAAGTCATTCACCTGACACAGGAGGAAAATATTTACTGAGAAGTTACTATATGCCAGGCACAATCCTGGACTTTCTCTTAATCCTCAAAACAGCCCTATGAAGTGAGAAAATAACTTTTATCAGAGGAATGTGAGTCTTTTTAAATTATTGGTCCCAAAGGGACAGTGAGATAACAATCATGTTCCATTTCCCCAGAGCTGTGCATTCATCTACTGAAACTGCTTGCTATTGCCACGAGTAACTGTAAATTAACCTAATAACACTATAACCCACACCCTATGGCTTAACAAGCCACTCACTAATCAATGCTATTTCTGTAAACGAATGAAAATTCCTGACAAACAACTTTTGTATATCCACTCCCTGTCCCCACTTTTTGCCTTTAAAGGCAAAAAGAGTAAGTATTCAGACTATATATTCAGAGCAGAGTATATATTCAGAGCAACTTGAATCTATGTTCCCAGGTTGCAAACCTTAAGTTTGACCCAAATAAACCCTCCACTTATATTAATTTTCCCTGAGCTTCTTCCTTCTAGGATGATAGAAGTAAGTATTACTGTCCCCAGTTTGCAGACAAGGAAGCTGAGATTCACATGTGCACAGCTAGTGAGAGCAAAGATTTTAACCCCAGATTGTCCTGACCCCACAAACTCTTTGTTTTATTTGCCACTTTACTGGAAATTTCTACAAGCCAGACATGGTGGCTCATGTCTATAATCCTTGCACTCTGGGAAGCCGAGGCGAGAGGATCGTTTGAGCTCAGGAGTTTGAGACCAACAAGAGCAAGACCCCGTGTCTACTAAAAAAAAAAAAATCAAAATTAGCTGGACAACTAAAAATATATGGAAAAAAATTAACCGGGCACAGTGGTGCATGCCTGTAGTCCCAACTACTCAGGAGGCTGAGGCAGTAGGATTACTTGAGCCCAGGAGTTCAAGATTGCTGTGAGTTAGGCTGATGCCATGGCACTTTAGCCCAGGCAACAGAGTGAGACTCTGTCTCAAAAAAAATTTTTTTTTCTACAAACGGCAGTGGGAACCTCAAAGTAAAAATCAAGAAGAGTTTCTACAAAGCTCAGGAAGCCATCACAGGGCCCTCCTGTAAGAAGTCAATCCTCTGTCCTCCGAAATCTCCTACCACTTTTCCTGTATTTCTCCCAGTGCACATTCTAAACTCTACTTTTTTTTTCAATCGTGCTACTTCTGAATCTACATTTCATCTTATGTTCTGGCCTTACTGGCAACTGGATTTTTTTCCTCCTTAAGGGGCAGTTCTGTCTCTAAGCTCCCACTGTGCCCACACTCATCCCTGTAGATGAATAGGTATTAAATAAACATTTTTTAAAAATAAATATCAAGCCGGGCGCGGTGGCTCACGCCTGTAATCCTAGCTCTCTGGGAGGCCGAGGCGGGCGGATTGCTCAAGGTCAGGAGTTCGAAACCAGCCTGAGCAAGAGTGAGACCCCGTCTCTACTATAAATAGAAAGAAATTAATTGGCCAACTAATATATATATATACAAAAAATTAGCCGGGCATGGTGGCGAATGCCTGTAGTCCCAGCTACTTGGGAGGCTGAGGCAGGAGGATTGCTTGAGCCAGGAGTTTGAGGTTGCTGTGAGCTAGACTGACACCACGGCACTCACTCTAGCCTGGGCAATAAAGTGAGACTCTGTCTCAATAAATAAATAAATAAATAAATAAATAAATAAATAAATAAATAAATAAATAAATAAATAAATATCAATTTACCATTACACAATGACAAACATCCCTCATTTGTCCCTTTCCCAGGATTATTCCAAAAGATGGCCTGACATTATGATGGCCCTCTGCTTTCAGAGTGTTCAGTCCAACACTGCCCAATAAAAATTTGTGATGATGGAAATGTTCTATATATGTGCTATCCAAAATGGTAGCTACTAGCCATATGTGACTATTGAGCACTTTGAGGCTAGCATGACTGAAAAAATGAATTTTTAATTTAAATATAATAGAGTATACTATCAGCCAATTATAGTATGACACTAGCTTAAGAGAGAACCAATGAGCAGGGTTACTGGAAGAGTTATTTTCCTATAAATCAAAATCCTCATGCTTCATTCACTCAACACTTACTGAGCTCCCTGTCCCTAGCACTGTGCTAGGCTCTGGGTATTCAGTTGGCCCTTGAACAACATGGGTTTGAACTACACAGATCCACTTATACACAGATTTTTTTCAATAAATATACTCAGCTCTCTGTATCAGAAGGTTCTGTATCTGTAACCAAACTCAAATGGAAAATACAGTATTCCAGGATACAAAACCTCAGTATACAGAGGGCTGACTTTTTGTATCCAAGGGTCCTGCAGTTGTGTGAGTATGCTTGGATTTTGGTGTCTGAAGAGGTCCTGGAACCAATCCCCAGGGGATACCAAGGGAGGACTATATAACAATATTCAAGACATATGAGTCCTACCTTTCTCCAGTTTACTGTGTAGTGGAAGAGATAATTATGAAACAAATAAGGAATTAAAGTAGTGATAAATGATGATAGAAAAATATATGAGAACCAAACCAAATCTAGTAGATCAGGAAAGCTGCTGAGAAAGCTGGGATATTCATTCTTTCGTTCATTCATTCAACATATACATATCAAGTGTCTGTTCAGGGCTAAGCACAGTACCAGGTGCCAGGCAATGAGCAAAATAAAGTTCCTTTCCTCCTGCATCTTACATTCAAGTGGGAAATATAGACAATAGGCAAAAAAGAAATACGTATTTCTGGTATTAAAAGTGATAGGAAAAATAAATCAATACATGGTATAGAAGGCGACAGACAGATACAGCAGGGTGGGGCATAACTTTAGATCAAGTAGTTGGGGAAAGCCTTTTTGAGACTTTGAGCAGAGAAGTAACTGAAATGAGATTGTACGTCACACTAATATTTGAAAAAAGAATATTCAAGACAGAAGGAACAGCAAGGGCAAAGACTTCTGTTAGAAAAGCAGCAAAAAGTGTGCATGTTTGCAGCAGAGTGAATAAGAAAGACAAAAAGCAGGAGATAAGAGATGTAGCCAGAGCCATATTGAATATGGGCCATGGTAAAGATACAAAAAATTGCCAGAAGTTAGTTAGGTGTATCAGTTAGCTATCACTGTGTAACAAACTACCTCCAAAGCCAAGTGGTTTAAAACAGGAAGCATTTTCCAGTTTTTGTTATTACAGTTTAAATCTGTTTCCATTGCTTTGTTTTCCATACGGCACTAATCACGAAATCTGCTCAGGACCTAATCGTCTGTCAGGCCCCACCAGAACGTAAGCTCTATGAGAGCAGGGCCCCCACCTCCCTCCCGGCGACCCCCACAGCGCCCCAGCACCCCAGGGCGCCCAGCGCAGCACCACCCCACCCGGCGCGCTGGGGGAGCGCAAGTTCCAAACTGAGCACGCGCAGAGGGCGGGCCGCCTGCGGGCTCCCGTCCGCCAGGCCCCGCCCCCGCCTCGCTCCGCCCCGCCCCCTCGCGGTCAGGTTAGTGGTCGCAGCCGAGGGCTCGCTGCCGGTGCTTCCGCCCGGACGCTGTCCCGCACGACTCCGGGCGGATAACGGAGGCGCCCCCGCTCGCCGGCCCGGCCCCGGGATGGCCCCCAAACACCCAGAGTCTGTGGAGTCGCTCCGCGCCGCCGGCAATGCGAGCTTCCGCAACGGCCAGTACGCCGAGGCCTCCGCGCTCTACTGCCGCGCGCTGCGGGCGCTGCAGGCGCGAGGTACGACCCCGCCCCCGTATCTCCCCCAGCCCCGCCAACCCCCGTCCCCCGGCAGCGCCACCCGGGCCTCGCTCTGTCCCTGCCTTCCTGGGCTTCCCACACTCGCGGCCCAGCGAGCCTCCGGGCCCTCCCACCATCCTTCCCGCACCTTCTTGACTTCAGCATCCTACCGGAAACTTCCCTGGCCCTTTCTTTCCACCTGCTTTTTAACTGCCCCGTTGGCCTCCATCCTTAATTACTCACGCCTCATGCTGATCCTGAGGATATAGCTCAACCCTCCTTCCGCCTAGCTATTCATTTTCAGTTAAATTAGTATTCGTTTAGCACCTGTTATATACAGGTGCTAACAAGACGGAAGGTCGCACATTCTGGTGGGGCGAAATGGGAGGGGGTGGATGCTAAGCTAGTAAATAAGCAAGACCTGTGGGATAGTTAGGGCTATGAAGAAGACAGATAAGCCATGTGACAGAGTCGACTGCGGAGCTCTTTTAGAGTGGGACCTCAAGGACAACTTCTCTGAAGAAAGAAGTGATGTTTGAGGTAATGTCTGAATGATGAGAAGAAGCCAAGCGCACGAAGTTTTGGGTCTGAGCATTCCAGGTGGAACTGCAATCAGAAGGCCCGCCAGACAGAATAGGCATGGTGTATTCCAGAAGTCAAGGCATAGTGAGCTAGTGGAGGGAATAGTAAGATAATGAGGTCAGTAGGCAGACCCTGGCTGTGTAGGTGTTTTAAACCCTGCCAAGGAGTGTGGGTTTTATGCTCGGGTAGGAAGCTACTGGAGAGTTTTAAACAGAGTAACAGCATATTCTAATCAGTTCTCCCAGTCTCCAGCTCACTTCAACCAACCACACACCTTTGCCCTAAGCCTCTTCCCCGAAGTGTCTTATCCAGGAGCCCCCATTGGATAAAGCCTTGACTTTGGAGAGGGGCCTTGGATCCCATTTTCTGTAAGTCACTGTTTAGTACTTATTTCCCTTTGTTTTCCTTCCCCTTTTCATGTTCTTGGCTAGCATTTGTTGAGTGCTTTACTGTGTGCTTGACATTCTAGACATTACCTTTTTATCTTCATCATAACCCTATGGACAAGACACTTACATATGATTCCAGAAGAGTTAGTTAAATTGCCCACCTCAGGGTTGCACAATGAAGACGTGTCAGAGCCAGGATTTGCTATTACAAATTTTTAATCATTTTGCTAGACTTCTCCTCAGATCTTCTCGATATTGCATTCTTTTCTGTTTGAACTTTTTGCAGTTTTAAGCCACTCGTTTGCCCCCATCGTCTTTTCTAGAAAACTCCTCTTTCGGCCCACCTCCTCATGTCAGCCTCACTTGATGAAGTTGCTGAGGAGTCTGAGGTATTGTTGTTTCTGCCTTTTTCCTTCATCCCACCCCAGCTGGCCTGGAGAAGCTTCTGCTTTTGTATGGGTCTATTCTGGGTCTTTAGAAGAGCTGGCTTGGTGTCTAGCAAGAGACCAGAGTTTGGTTCTGCTGCTGCTACTAGTCTTCTTGATAATTTGTGGGCAAGTCTCTTGATTTCGCTGATCAGTTTTCTTGATCTTGAAAGAAGCACAGGGAGCAACCTAACACAGTGAACCCTTCCAGCAAGTCTGTGAGGTGATATCCTCATGCGGTGGGTGAGCACGTACCATCAGAGGGGTTGAGTGACTTGTGCAGGGTGGCAGGCTGGATTGACGCCCTTTCCACCACACCACTGCTGTTTCTGAGTAACCATGCTCTTGTGACTTAAGATAGATTACAGGTTTTGAGTACTTGTACTTGCTTTTTTATAGCAAGGATGTATTTTGCTTGTCTCTACTTTCTGTCTCAGGTACTGGAAAAATAAGGGGGGAAGAAAAAGCTTATTATTATTGGTATTGAATGAAAGATTTCAGATATCAACATGGTAACATAGTGAAAAAAACAAGTTGCAGAAGGATAGGCAATATGATACCACGTAGGAAATGCCTTAATAGAACTAAAATGATATTTTATCTTACCTGTGAATACGTACGTATAATGAAGGTAGACAAACATGCTTGAGAATGTTACACACCAGCTTCAGGATTTTGCTGGCCTCTGGAGGTCTGGGAGGAGAGCGCAGAGAAAAGGATGAGAATGAGTGGAACTTCAGCCATATCAAAAAGGTTGGAAACAAATATAGTAACATGGTGGATACTGAGATGTGGTTTTCTACATGTTTCAAAGAACTTGTTTTCAATTCTTTCTTAAATTATGACCTACACTAGTAGGTATGAAATGGTTGAAAATTATCTTTAAAAACAAAGATCCACAATGAAGGACTTGGGTGTCTGCAATTCTTGGGGTAAGGACTGCCTTTAGAGAAATGTCTAATAATTCTCCTCCCTGTTGGGTAGCGTGAGTACTTCCTCTGATTAAGTTCTCCGTAGTCCTGTGAGAGCCAGCTCAGTTACCACTTCCTAGGCAAAGTCCTCTCTGACTTGACCAGGTAGAACTAGTCTCTGCCTCTCGTGTCCCTACAATTCTTGGTCAATCCATTTATCATATTGTTTTTTTATTTAGACTCTTTATCAGGTTTTCGTGCTTTTTGTAGTAAAATTAACACATACACACACACCCAGGTGGTTACAGCATGGATTTTGTTGAGGCAGGAACCAACTATTTCATGTTTACCTTTTGCCTGGTACCAAGTTCAGTGCTGGAATAAGTGAATGACGAGATAAATATGTGGTTCCCTGTGAAGGGCAGAAAGTGTGATGTCCTCACTGTCATGTAAGAATGACAAATATGCCAGCCAAGTAGGCTAGCAAGCCTAATCAGGTTATAATCATCTCTGCTACCTTTCCCCAAAGCCCAGAGAGCTCCAGGTGTAAAATGTTTCCTGGTGTCCTGAGGCATCCATTTCCTAATCTGATGATCTGGCTCTTTCTGCCTCCACCTGGGCAGGTTCTTCAGACCCGGGAGAGGAAAGCGTTCTTTATTCCAACCGAGCAGCATGCCACTTTAAGGATGGAAACTGCAGAGACTGCATCAAAGATTGCACTTCGTAAGTGGCCAAGGGTAACTTTGGGATGCCTGAGGGTCTCAGAAGAGGAGGCTAGGTTTATCTGGCTTATTCTTTGGAAGGATCCTACCAGTTACATCTGTGACAGAGATTAGACAATGTCACCAGGTCACTAAGAGTGGGAGGCTCTACTTGGTCCTTGTGGCCCCTGACTTGTGTCTTTGGAGACTTGGCTTTGCTGCTGAGTAAGGAACTGGGTGAGCAGTTAGAGGTAGATCTTAAAGTCTTTCTGAGATTTGAAACCTGGGGATGCAAACCTAGAGTTGCAGACCAGTGACTGGCTTACCGAGGTGTTTTTTTTGGGATGGGTGTGTGTGAGGGGAAGTAAAGAAAGAAGGAAAGAATGAGGAATAGAGGTTACAAAGAGAAAGGAGAAAAAAACGTATTCATCAATAATCAGTAGTAGAGGACAATGAAAAATTTTTCATACCTCTTCTTCAAGTGAGTCTAACATTGCCTTCTTTTATCATTGCTAAACTACCATATGCCCTAAATATGTTCCCAGATCTGATATTCTGTGCCGTTGCTTTAGATGCGTGCCTTGGTGATAGAGGGGGGAGGAAGAGGGATGTGAGCATGCTCGTGGAGCCTGTGCTAAATTAGTTTGTACCAGGCCCCGTGCTAGATTGCCTTCTTTAAGTGCTGACAGCCAATCTGTGGGGTAAGTTTACCATGCTTCCCAGGCCAGAATTGTGGTGCTGAGGATTGGGGCAGAAAAGTGATTTGCCTGGGTCACATGGTAGAATTCAGACACCACCCCACCTAACTCCAAAGCCTATTTGTTATTTCCCACTGGGCCACAACTCTAAAGACTTAGTAGCATGAAAACCATGAGGCACTTGTTCTTGATTCTGATTGAAACTGAAAGCTGATACTGTGCAAATACGTTTCACAATATTAGTGGTTCTCTGCTCCCTTTCCCCTCTTCATTTCACTATAAGTTGGAAAGTCCCTGCTGTGAGGTTTGGCATTTTTAGCAGTGTCTCCCAGCCAGAAATTACCTCCTATACACTGAGGGCTGCAGATGACTATCTGGAAGAAACTACACCAAAACCCTGGTGGCTGAACAGCCAGATGACGTTTTTGCCTCCTGTTCTAGAGCACTGGCCTTGGTTCCCTTCAGCCTTAAGCCCCTGCTTCGGCGAGCAAGTGCCTATGAGGCTCTAGAGAAGTACCACCTAGCCTATGTTGACTATAAGACTGTGCTGCAGATTGATGAGAATGTGACACCAGCCCTAGAAGGCATCAACAGGTGAGCCCAATTCACTACAGGCAGTCTCCATGGAAACTCCCTGGCCTCAACTGGCTTTGGGCCATTGCTTTGGTTGTCTTCTAGAGCAGCAGTCCCCAGCCTTTTTGGCACTAGAATGGATTTCATGGAAGACAGTTTTTCCACTGACGGGCGGCAGTGGGGGCTGGGCAGGGAGGAGGCAGAGCTCAGGCAGTGGTGGTGTGGATGATGGGGAACAGCTATAAATAAATGAAGCTTTGTTTGCTCACCCACTGCTCACCTCCCGGTGTGCAGCCTGGTTCCTAATAGGCCACAGAGCAGTACTGGTCCATGGCCTGGGAGGTTGGGGACTGTAGGTCTAGGGGGATCCCTTTGGCTAAACTTAAAAAACTCCTAATGAGCATGTGAGGGAAAGCATAGGAGGAGAATTTGCTGTTGTATTTAACAGGCATTTAAGGAGTCAGAGTTACTGAGATTGATTGATTGATTCTGCCTAGATGTGTGAATTTCATTCACACAGTAATGTTTATTGAGCTCTCTCTAAGGTATTGAGCCAGATTAAGTGGGGGATACCAAACGAAAAGAGATACAGATGCCACTTGTCTTCAGAGAGCTAACTGTAAATGGGAGACTAAGACACAGCCCAAGTAGCTAGACACAAGCCTGGAAGGATATTGTTTGTGAACATGGTTTAGTATGTTGTGACTGTGACCCATCCATGAAGTACCTGAGGTGAAATTGCTGTCTGGTTTCCAGGTAGTTATTTGTTTTTATATCATGGGTACCATCATTTGTATAACTGATCATGTGTCACCTCTTTGCATGTGCTGCTAGAAAGCCAAACACCACGCTATTGTTAATAGCAAATCCTTAACAGGACTTCATGGTATGTTTTTAATGCTTCATTTCTGGCTTGACTTGTTTGCCAGTATCCTTTATTTTCTCTTTGCCTCCTTTTAATTTCTATTATTCAACAAAATCTGCCAGTGTGTGCCAGACTTTACACTAAGTCCTGGGCTGATTACTGAGACATACCTCTTCCTGCCCTTGTGGAGCTCCTGGTCTCTGGAAAACACCAGCCGGTAATAAGCAAGCACAATACAGTGTGATAAGTGCTGTGGTAGGAGGAGCATAGGGAACTCCAGGGGCAGAAAGGAGGTACCTCACCAGCTGGGAGGAAGAGGGGGAGGCCAGAGAGAGCTTTTCAGAGGAGGTGAGCTTAGACCGAGAGAGAAATAGAAATCTGGGATGAGGGGCCGGCAAGAAGGGCAGTGGGTGGAAGGAGAACAAGTGTGATGGATCACAGGAGTTGTAAGAAGTCCCTTTCAGAAGGTGCTGCAGGTGGGGAGCTCAGCTTGGGATGGGTTGGTGAGGCTGGGTCACACAGGCCCGGGGGTTCTGTGGCTTGGACGCAATCCTGAGCAAGTGAGGCATTATGAACAGGTCCTAGCAGTGGAACAAGGTGAGCAAATTTGTTTTAGAGAAACAAATTTAAATTTGTATTTTACAGAAAAACTCCTTGGCTGCCATGGTGAGGGATGATATGGAGGGTAGAATAGGAAGGGGCCAGGCAGCAATCGATGGGAGAGGTGGAGGTAGAGGAAAGAGCACAGTGGGACCGATTCAGGGGACATTTAGGAAATATATATCAACAGGCTTTGTGGTTGGGGAATGGTGAGAAGGGAGGAATAGAAGAAGATATCCAGAAGGTTGACATGTTGAGTCAGAGGTAACTGTGGGACATGAGCCAAGAGAGGAAAGGCAGGCGGTTGGGTATTCACATGGGTTTGTAGCAGAGGAGAAAAATAGAGGGCAGACATGCTTATTTGAAGGTCATTAGCATAGAGGTGGATTGAGGCTATGGGGAGAAAAAGAACACCACAGCAGGTGTGTGGGGAGCAGGACAGAGCTTTGAGAAACTCCAGCATTTGAGGGCCTTACAGAGGAACAGCAGGTAGAGAGGTGGGAGGAGATTTGGGCATTTAGTGTCCCACGGGAAGACATATTTCAGGAAGGATGGAGATGTCATTAGTGTCATGTGCTCCAGTGAGCATAAGTAGATGACGGGTTTAGCAGTGAAGTCACTGGTGGTTCTGATGGAAGCGGTTCAGTGAGTTCAAGAAGCCAGGCTGTAAGAAGAGTACGGGGAGTGTAGCCAGAATAGCAGAGAGGTTTCATTAAGTAAGGAAAGAGTTACAGGGACTTAAATGTTGATAATTGGAGTCTGTAGAGAAAGGACAAAATGCAGGAGAGGGAGGTGCTCCTGGGTGTGGTCCCTGACAGAGGCAGGAGGAGATGGGACCCAGAGGTTAAGTGGAAGAATTGTCCCTGTCGTTTCTTCTATTGCCACAGGAGGGAAATAGGAAGGTTTGAGTACCCAGGCAGGTAGGTTTGTGTTTGAGTAATAAGGATATTTGCTCTGATAAAGAAGGAGGATTAGGGAACAGGTTTGAGGAGGGTAAAGGTTTGAAATAGTTGGGCCTACCAGGAAAACAGTCTAGTCGGAGACCAGGAATTTATGATGGTATCTGTCTGTGTGGTCTCCATTCTTTAACATAGGAGCTTGCTTGTAGGAGCAGAAGTATACAGTTGGCTTTATTCACTCATTCAAATATACGTATTGGGCCTTGGTGGTTGCCAGGTGATATGCTAGATGCTGGAGATCAGCTAACAAAATGGACGTGGTCACTGAGTGGCACTTTAAGATGAGATCTAAAGAATAAGGAGCTAGCTGGGCTTAGAAGTTGGCAATCTTTTTCCGAGTGGAAGAGATTGTTCTGGATAGAGGAAAAAGCACATGCAAAGGCTTGAACATAAAGATCAAGAGGGACAGGACAAAGGGCAAGAGGAGGGGGAGACCAGATCTCACAGGCCATGTCAGCAGAGGGAAATGGGGACCCCTGAAGGGTGGTAAGAGTTGAGAACAACGTGACAAGATTTGCATTTTTTAAAAAGTCAGTTATCCTGTAATCCTAGCACTCTGGGAGGCCGAGGCGGGCGGATTGCTCAAGGTCAGGAGTTCAAAACCAGCCTGAGCGAGACCCCGTCTCTACCATAAAAATAGAAAGAAATTAATTGGCCAACTAATATATATATATATATATATAAAAATCAGCCGGGCATGGTGGCTTGTGCCTGTAGTCCCAGCTACTCGGGAGGCTGAGGCAGGAGGATCGCTTGAGCCTAGGAGTTTGAGGTTGCTGTGAGCTAGGCTGACACCACCGCACTCACTCTAGCCTAGGCAAGAAAGCGAGACTCTGTCTCAAAAAAAAAAAAAAAAAAAAAGTCAGTTATCATTAAACAAACGTCTGGTGCTTACATGACTTTGTACTAGATTCTTTGAGAAAATTTGAAACAATTAGAACATAAGATCCTTTCTTGGAGAATGTGTAGTTTTGTAGGGGCAAGTTTAAGTACCTTAAGCAGCAGATCACCACTCTAAAGGTAACTTAGGGCAGAGTAAGGTGGCTCACACCTGTAAATCTAGCACTCTGGGAGGTCGAGGTGGGAGGATCGCCTCAAGGTCAGGAGTTCGAGACCAGCCTGAGCAAGAGCGAGACCCTGTCTCTACTAAAAATAGAAAGAAATTAATTGGCCAACTAAAAAATAGAGAGAGAGAAAAAGAAAAATTAGCCGGGCATGGTGGTGCATGCCTGTAGTCCCAGCTACTCAGGAGGCTGAGGCAGTAGGATCACTTAAGCCCAGGAGTTGGAGGTTGCCATGAACTAGGCTGACACCACGGCACTCTAGCCTGGGCAACAGAATGAGACTCTGTCTCAAAAAAAGTAAATAAATAAAGGTAACTTAGTATGACCCAACTCAAGTGGCTGAGCTGAGAAGGCGTTTTGGGCGGCAGACTCCTGTTCCCATGCTGCAGCATGCTGGAGCATATAAAGAGATGGTTCAGACCGGGGAAGACGATAACTCTGGCCTTCCTCCCTTTGTTGTGTGCAAGGAGGAATATCTTCTTGACCCAGCTGGAAGGTCTCTGCAATCTTGCCTTCCTTTCCAGAATGACCAGAGCTCTTATGGACTCACTTGGGCCTGAGTGGCGCCAGAAGCTGCCCTCTATCCCCGTGGTGCCTGTTTCATCTCAGAAGAGGTGGACTGCCTCGTCTTGGGAGAAGCACAAAGAGACAGCTAAAAAGATATCCAAAGAAACCACAGCTACAAAGAGCAGAGGTGAGCTGTGACTCCCTGTCCAGAGAGTCTTGCAACCTCCCGGTAGCCACTTTAGAGTAGTACTGTAGAAATAGGCCTCATTTAGCTGAGTTCTAAAAATAATCTTGGAGAAACAGTAAAAAAAAGAAAATGAAGATGTCTTAACCTCTTAGAGATTGTCTCTTCAGCTCTACAGTGAGGGTGATGATAAAACCTACCCCACAGCTGTAAGGCGCCTGTCAGAAAGGGCCTCGCAAAGAAGCTGTTTTAATGTTCCAGGAAAATTGCCCCAGCCCAGTACACTGGGAATTGAGGCTAGACAAGTTCACAGGGGTCAGGGCTGGAGCCCTGCTGTGTGTGAGTGATCTTTAGGTGTCAGGGAAGGGCAGGACTCTGTCTGGTCACGGGTAGCTTTCACTCCAGTTTGTGGGAGCCTGGTAAGGCTAAATGATATTAACATAAGACATGTAGAATTCCCAGCCTGGCAGTTAGCTTACAGTGTTAGTTCTCTCTCTTTCCTCTGGTAGCTTTTGGGATGTATCATTTAGGGTGTTTTTGATTGTGAGAACAAAAAACTCAATGTGGTAAAAATAGTATAGGGAATTAATGTATTGGCTCATATAACTGAAAAGTCCAGAGAGTGCAGGCGAGGTTTGCTCCAGCAGCTCACTACATTAACAGACTCTGACTCCCTTTCTCTGTACTTCTGTCAGCTCTCATCTCTGTTGTGTGTCTGCTTTGTTTGGGGGCAGGCTTCCCTCCTAGTAGTAAAATAGCTATAGCAGTTCCATAGACCATGCTGCGAGACCCAGAGAAAGTCTTTTTTTCTGATAGCTCACTAGGAAAAGAGGGTTTTTTCCTCCCAAAATTTCTAGCTCACATATTTTCTCATTCTTTTTTTGATCACAGGCCATCCCCTGAACTAGTACGTGTGGCTAGGGGATGAGCTTTTGTGATTAGCTCAGCCCCCAGCCACCTGCCCCTCTACCCCATAGCTGGAGGGTGATGCTCACCTAGGAATATGTGTGCTGTGGAGTCCCCAGAGAAGGATGAATAGAGAAGGGAGATCCAAGCTGGGCAGCCGAAAACAGGAGAACGCCCACCTATCAGGCAGGACCTCACAAGGAAGCTCTTTTAATGTTCCAGGGGAATTGCCCCAGCCCAGTCCACTGGGAATTGAGGCTAGAGAAGTGCAGAGGGGTCAGGGCTGGAGCCCTGCTGTGTGTGAGTGATCTCTAAGTATTAGGGAAGGACAGGACTCATATCTGGTCATGGGTGGCTTTCACTCTGGTTTGTGGGAGCCTGGTAAGTGTTCCTCACTCTTCTAGAATGAAAATATGTAGTGCTAATGAACTAGACTTTTTCAGTGCACCTACCATTGATTTTGTTCTTTCGGAGTCACTGAGTCATGTGTTCCAGGCCCTGTGCTAAGCAGTATAACACAGACAGGACAGGAGCAGTTGAAATTCTTGGTCTAATGAGACTTGTGAACAGTATCTTAAAATGCAAGGAGGAAGAATGTGTGCTTTAGAGTCTTTAGTGCTTGGGGAATTCAAAACAGGAACTGACTTAAGTGTTTGAGGAGTCAGAGAAAGGCTCTCAGAGGAGATGATGCTTTAGCTATATCTTGAAGAATGAGGTCATCAGGTGGCGAGAGAGAAGGGAGAATTGTTGGCAGAGAGAGTGGAGAGAGTTGGAGAATGAAAGTGCACGGTAGTGTGACTAATGAGCAGTGTGTTGCAGGGCCCAGGTGAGGCTGAAGCTGTACATAACTGCAGCCCACTGATCTGTTAGGTCATTGACTATGAAATGTCCAATTTCTAATCAAAAGTTTAGTTGATTAAATCTCAAGAAGCAGTACAATTAATCAAAGTTGTGTGCCTAAACTGTCCACACAATTTTGCCATCTTAATGGTAGCTTGCTTAATGTGAGCAGCAAAGAAGCCTGGAGAGCAAATGGCGATGAAATCGTGAAAGGCATTTTTCTACAACTTGTTGAGAATTGAATATTTTTCCTTGCAAGAAGTGGTCCAAGGCCTGGAAGAAGTGAGAGTCAGTTGGTTCAAGGACTGGTGAATACCAGATGACAGAGAGTTTCCAAGTCCAGCTTCTGTAGTTTGAACAGCATTGTCTTTTGTGACATGTAGTCTTGCAAGAGGATTAGCCTGCCTCTATTGACCAATCTCAACTGCTTAATCTCAAGCATCCTCATCATTTTTGTTCAATTGGTTACAGTAGACATCTGCTGTAATCAACTGACCAGGTTTCATGAAGCTGTAGTGGATAATATTAATACCAGCACTGGACTACCAAACAGACCCCATTAGCTTTTTTTGATGAACATTCTATTTTGGTCTGTGTTTCGGCACTTCAGCTTTATCTCTGACCATTGTGCCAAACACTTGTGATTGTCAAAACGAATCCATTTTTCATCACACATAACAATACAGTGTAGAAATGGCTCGCCTTTTTATCATGCATCAAAGAAAGGCAAGCTTTAAGATACTTTCTCTTCTGATGCTCATTTAATTCCTGTGGTTACCCATCTATCCAGCTTCTTTACCATGCCCATTTGTTTCAAATGGTCCAATACTGTTGGAATAGTAACGTCAAACCTTGCTGCTAATTCACGCATAGGTTGAGATGGATTCACTTCCACTACAGCTTTCAACTCATCATTATCCACCTTGGTTTTAGGTCACCCACATGGCTCATTTTTAAGATTAAAATCACCAGAATGGAACTTCTCAAACTTTCAATGTACCATGCATTCATTAGCCATATCCTTCCCAAACTTTTTGTTGATATTTTGAGCTGTTTGCACTGCATTTGTTCCACGACAGAACTCATATTGAAAAATAACACAAATTTTTGACTTATCCATAGTTTTATAAAAATTGCTCTAAAAAAATTTGAAAGATAATCACAAACCAAAAAGTGTGTTTGAAAGAATGATGGCTGGGCATGGTGGCTCACACCTGTAATCCTAGCACTCTTGGAAGCCGATGCGGGCAGATTGTTTGAGCTTAGAAGTTCGAGACAAGCCTGAGCAAGAGTGAGACCACATGTCTACCAAAAACAGAAAAAATTAGCTGGGCATGGTAGCACATGCCTGTAGTCCCAGCTACTCAGGAGGCTGAAGCAGAAGGATCGCTTGAGCCCAGGAGTTTTGAGGTTGCTGTGAGCTAGGTATGCTGTGAGCTAGACACCACGGTATTCTAGCCGGGGCAACAGAGTGACACTATGTCTCAAAAAAAGAAAGAAAGAATGATGATGTACCTTCATAACTAAAAAAAAAAAAATAAGTGTCAAAGTGAAATGTCAAAGATACCAACTGTCAAACTTAGTACTTAAGGAAATCAGACATTCTATACTTAATAACCTAATATTTCTAGAGAAATGTGTATATATGTGCACATGGAGATACATACAGGAATGCTTATGGTAGAATGTGTTTGTACTAGCAATAAAACTAGAGCTAACCCAAATCTCTATAAATAGGAGAATGGAGAAATCAATTGTGGTATTGCAGCAATGAAAATGAATGAACTACAGGTATATGCATCAACACAGAAGAGTCTCAGGAAGATAATGTTGAGGACAAAAAGAAAAAGCAAGCCATAAAAGAATACATAGACTTATTTATTCTTCAATATGAAGTTCAAAAACAAATAACAGGCTGGGCGTGGTGGCTCACACCTGTAATCCTAGCACTCTGGGAGGCCAAGGCAGGCGGATTGCTAGAGGTCGGGAGTTTGAGACTAGCCTGAGCAAGAGCGAGGCCCTGTCTCTGCTATAAATAGAAAGAAATTAATTGGCCAACTAATATATATAGAAAAAATTAGCCGGGCATGGTGGCGCATGCCTGTAGTCCCAGCTACTCGGGAAGCTGAGGCAGCAGGATTGCTTGAGCCCAGGAGTTTGAGGTTGCTGTGAGCTAGGCTGCCACCACGGCACTCACTCTAGCCTGGGCAACAAAGCAAGACTCTGTCTCAAAAAATAAATTAATAAATAACAAATGATTTATGGGTACTACCATATATAAACTTAAAAAAAATAAGGGAAGAAGCATATTAATAGAATTGGAGATAATAGTTTCCTCCTGGGGTGGATTGAATTGAGAAGGGGCCCCCAGGACTTCAAAGGTCCTAGTAATGTTCTCTTTCTTAAGCTGGGAGATGAGTTCAGGGTGTTAGTTTTATTCCTATAACTTTACCCTGGGTCATAAATATTCAGTATTTTATAAAGATAGTTTTTAAAAATTAAAAAAGCAAGTGATACAGAGCTGAGGCTGGAACATTTCACTGGGGCCAAGCAGCGAAGGGCCTGGAAGCCAGGTTGAGCAGCTTGGGTTTCACCTTGTTCTCTCTCCTGTCTCTCCCTGAAGGCCGGAGCAGAGCTGCATGTGTTAGGTGAGGAAGGACAGTCGCAGACTCAGATCAAAACGGAGTTGAGAAAATACTGGGCTCTTCTGCCCTTTTCTGAAAGCCCAGAAGCTACGCCCTTTCTTTACCAGATTCTTGTTTGTTAATATTTACTTATTCTCCTGCTTTAAGTTTTCCTTTCTCATGTATTCTCAGATTTGACCCTGAAAATAGCCACGTGTGGAATAAGTATTGCCCCATTGTACTGGTGAGGAAATTGAGCTGCAAAAGTTAGGTTGGTCACACAAGATCTTCTACCTACCAAGTGGCAGTGACAAGGCCATTTGGGTTGCTTTTTATCATGTATGTGTTATTATATATGTGAATAAATATGAGTCCCCAACCTCTTGTGAATGGAAAACTGTTTAATTTTCCAGAAGCCATTAACTGGGGGGAATCATTAATCAGGAAGGATAATTTACAACAGTGTAGGAGATCTCTGAGGGAGAGACGATGCTGAAGAGATCTCATTGATCTCAGTTGAGTACCTGCTCCATGGTTTTTTCCTCTTCTGAATTTGTATCTAGTGCCTTCTGCGGGGAATGCGGAGAGAGCCAGAGTTCTGAAAGAAGAAGGCAATGAGCTTGTAAAGAAGGGAAACCATAAGAAAGCTGTTGAGAAGTACACTGAAAGCCTCTTGTATAGTAACCAGGAATCTGCGACATACAGCAACAGGTATCTTCTTCACAGCTGCTTCAGAACATTGGGTGTTGTGTTCCATAGTCTTCTCTTGAATTCTGGTGGGCTCTTCCTCCCTAGCATTTAGTCAGTGTGTTACAGCTCAAAGCATGCGTTCACACTGTGAGCTGGGCATTGCCAGTGGCATTCACTCCCTTGAAGGGATGCCAAGGGGTAGCCTGGGCTTTGTTAGCCCCTCTCCCCAGAATTTTCCTAAGTGTGCAATGTAAGTAAAAGCAGTGTGCTTGCTGTGCAGACACAACCTAAACACAAGACTCTTAGTCTCTTCACTCCCTACCCTGCTCCCCACCCCGTGGTTTCTTCAAGACCCTCCTGTTAGAAGTTTTGGCACCATTTCTGTCTAAGAGCACTGGCCCAGAAGCCATGGTGTGGGATAACTATTGCCTGGCCTGGGAGCAGGAAGAAGGGGTATAGTCTAGCCAGAGGGGTTATACTTGTAGGCCTGTAGAAGGCCCTGTACCAGGAGCTGCTGTTAGTGACCACTGACAGAGCCTGGGAGCCAGGGTCCTGTCCCTTTATTGTGTGGGAGTCACTGCTCTGCAACAGTGCTCAGAAGCATAGGTGGTTAGGTGTTCTTCCTGTTTTAAAGTTGAGAAAATCAAGGCTCAGAGAAGGAAGGTCTTTGCCTGAGCTTAGCCAGTAAATGGTGGCACCGGAATTGGAATCTGGCTCCAAAGAGATCTTCCTGTTAATTTTACTCTCAGAAGCTTCAAACATTCATCAAGAAATCACATGTGATCCAAACATTTATTATAAAACATCTATTAAAAAAGTGTCTGTTTCTCCTTCCCTACCAACATACACATTTCACTCTGTAGTTCAGAAATCTTGGGTCTGTGCTGGATGTGCTGGCCCATACCTATAATCCTAACACTTTGGGAGGTCAGGAGTTCGAGACCAGCCTGAGCAAGAGCAAGACCCTGTCTCTACAAAAAATAGAAAAATTAGCCATGCATGGTGGTATGTACCTGTAGTCCCAGCTACTCGAGAGGCTGAGGCAGGAGGATTGCTTGAGCCCAGGAGTTTGAGGTTGCTGTGAGCTATGATGATGCCACTGCACTCCAGCCTGGGTAACAGAAAGAGACCCTGTCTCAAAACAAACAAACAAACAAATAAATATCTATCTACCTTGGGACTAATGTAGCAGACTGTTTCTTATTCCACACTCTTGGGATAAAATGTGTTTCAGATTTTAGTGAGGTAATACGATCCACATGCTGAATTACATAACACTGCAGCAGGGTCTGGGCAGCTTACTGAAGTAAGTTATTAGTATTTCTGCAAGTGAAACATGGAAATGCCATGTTCACATTGGGTGGAATAAAGAAACTGAGTAGCTTCATGTCAACTCATTTCAGGTTTTGCCAAATGAGTTGAAAGAGAACTTGCAGTTTTAAAGGTTGGATTTTGGAATTTTGGACCTATGATTTTACTGCAGATTGGACCAAGGGTGCCTCAGTCTGCCAGGCTCACTTGAAAAAGAAGCCTACAGCCTTTTTGTTCCATGTTTGTGTGGCAGCATCTTCTAACTCCTCTTTCTCTGGGCACTCTTTAGGCTTGCTTATTACCTTACACTGCTAAATACCTCCATTAACTCATTTTTCTGGATTTTTACCAAATTTGGAACTATGTTTTCTTTTTACTATTCTTTAATGCAAATGTGTCTGTCACATCATGTCCCTTCCTATGTCAGTCAGAGCAGTCACAGAGCCTGCCTAAATTCAAAGGGAGAGAACAGAAAGCCCTCCACCTTTCAATGGGAAGAGCACCAAAGAATTTGTACCTGTCTTCAAATTGCTACAAGGATGTAGCTTTTCTCTAAGTTAATTTATAATATAAATCCTATGCAATCACAAAAGACTAGTAGAATTTTTAAATTCTACTAATGATAGTGGTTCCAAAGTTTGTCAGGAAAAAATGAGAACAACAGCAGAAGAGAATTTAGTGTATGATAAAGTATGGGGGGGGGGAGGGATTATTCAATAAATGATATTGGATTGGCTGGGTAACAGTGAAAAATAAACCTGAATCCTACCTCAGTTCTTTTTTTTAATTATTATTTAATTTGTTTTATCCTTTACACAGTTCCTGGTGTACCCAATTGTTATTTTAAAATAAATTCTAGGGCAGGGCACAGTGGCTCACGCCTTTAATCCCAGCACTCTGGGAGGCCGAAGCAGGCAGATTGCTCGAGGTCAGGAGTTCTAAACCAGCCTGAGCAAGAGCGAGACCCCGTCTCTACTATAAATAGGAAGAAATTAATTGGCCAACTAATATATATAGAAAAAATTAGTCGGGCATGGTGGCGCATGCCTGTAGTCCCAGTCATTCAGGAGGCTGAGACAGTAGGATTGCTTGAGCCCAGGAGTTTGAGGTTGCTGTGAGCTAGGCCGACACCACAGTACTCACTCTAGCCTGGGCAACAAAGCGAGACTCTGTCTCAAAAAATAAATAAATAAATAAAATAAATTATAAGTGGATTACAGTTTCAGATGTAAATAGTAAAACCATTAAGTTCTGAGAGAACATGTGGGCTAATTATCTTGCAATGGGGAAAGTATTCTTTTTTTTGACAGTCTCTGACTCTGTTGTCGGGGCTAGAGTGCCATGGCATCAGCCTGTCTGACAGCAACCTCAAACTCCTGGGTTCAAGCGATCCTTCTGCCTCAGTCTCCCGAGTAGCTGGGACTACAGGCATGTGCCACCATGCCCGGCTAATTTTTTTTTTTTTTTTTTCTAGTTCAGCTGTGACTCCAGACAGGATCCAAAGAAGAGTTTTAAAAATCTCTTCTCTGGGTTTTATGGAGAGTTACTTTACCCTTCTGTGTTAGCCTCTTAAAGCACTGCGTCAACTTTAAAAGGACACAGGAAAGGGCTTAATTTTTTTTCTACATATTTTTAGTTGGCCACGATCCCCCTGCCTCTGCCTCCCAAAGTGCTAGGATTACAGGTGTGAGCCACCGCACTCGGCCTGGGGAAAGTATTCTTATATGGAGGAAATTAACTCACAGAAGTCATTGAAGGAAAAGTTAGAGAAATTTGATTCCATAGATTAAAAAAGACCTTATGTTGGCTGATCTGAAGGTAGTGAGTTATCTCACTTGATTGTTCACAGTTACAGATTGAACTCCTTGTTCTACTACTTTACCCCCTTCTCACTACTTGACTAGTCTTAATAAAATACCTATGTAAAGATGTTCAGCTTTACCCATATTTAAAGCAATTAAAACAATGAGATATCATTTTCTTCCACTGGTAGAAATTAAAGCTTGAGACCCAGGGTTGGTACAGTTGTAGGAAAATAGGTGCTGTCAAAAACTGTTCTTAACAGTGCAATTTTTTTGGAGAGCATTTGGGCAGTAATAGTAAAAGTTTAAAATGCGTATGTCTTTTGACCCAGCAGTTCCTTGTAATAAGGACGTTAAATGCAGCATCATTTATTTACAAACTGGAAACAATACTCCCCAATAGGAAACTGGTAAAATAAATCATGACACATCCAGCTGCACCCTGCACTCACCGAAAACAGTGGGGTAGAACGGATGAACTTCCATAATGAACTCCACACATCTGACTGTTGTGTTTTTAGAGAGAAGGACGAGACTTGAATGAGGAAGGCACACTCATACATGCTTTTTTTCGATCACAAATGTAGAATATTTTGTTGTGTGGATGTACATAACTGTTTTTCCAACATTTATTTTATTATGAAATTTTCAAAATAAGTTGAAAGAACTATCCCTTGAACACCTATATACCTACTTCCTAAATTCTACAATTAATATTTTGTTATATTTGCTTATCACTGTCTATCTGTTGATCTGCCTTATTATCGTTGATGTATTTCAGAGTCAATTGCAAACATCTTTACATTTCACCCCTAATATATCAGCAGCATATTTTTTTGTTGAGACAGGGTCTTGCTTTATTGCCCAGGATAGAGTGCAGTGGCATCGTCATACCTCACTGCAACCTCATGCTCCTGGGCTCAAGTGATCCTCTTGCCTCAGCCTCCCAACTAGCTGGGACTACTGGTGCACGCCATGGCACCTAGCTAATTTTTCTATTTTTAGTAGAGATGGGATCTTGCTCTTGCTCAGGCTGGTCTCGAACTCCTGACCTCAAGCAGTCCTCCCACCTCGGCCTCCCAGAGTGCTAGGATTACAGGTGTGAGCCACTGTGCCCATCCAGCCATATATCATTAATTAGAGTTCAGTATTTTTTTTTCTTAAGGAGATAATTTTTTAATTGTCAAGCAGAAGGTTTCAGGAAACACTTTCTTTGCTTGAAAGAGCACAATATAGGAGAGTGAAGTGCAGAGAACTAAGTGAGGTCAGGATCTGGAGTCATGCAGACCCCCCCAGTTTGAACCTCAGGTTGCCCCTCAGTCCCGGTGGTACCTGGGGCAAGTCCTTTTACCCCTCAGAGCTAGCGTTTCATCTCAGAAAGGGGGTAGGGTGGTTGTGAGGATCAAAGAAGATAGAAAGCAACCAGCACAGAGTAGGTGTTCGGCGAATCATAGATCACTTCTCAGGCTACCTCACAGCGTGGCCCACAAGTGACTAAAACTTCTGAAATGGTCTCTCCCAATCAGAGCGCTCTGCTACTTGGCCCTGAAGCAGTACAGGGAAGCAGTGAAGGATTGCACAGAAGCCCTCAAGCTGGATGGAAGGAACGTGAAGGCATTTTACAGGCGAGCCCAAGCCTACAAGGCACTCAAGGTAAAAAGATCCTGGCCAGAGGTAGCAGCATAAGCCACTGAGATCTGTGCCAGCGGTGGCACTTGCAGAGAATAGTCACGGCAAGGCAGTCTCCGCCACTTCTCATCCTGGGGGCTCGGGAGGCCTACAGACTGGGGTTTGAAAACACGCCATGGCCTCAGTAGCTGTCCCCACCCCAGTCCAGCCCCTTTCCCCACACTCTCCTCTCTTTTATTAGGACTATAAATCCAGCTTTGCAGACATCAACAACCTCCTACAAATTGAGCCCAGGAATGGCCCTGCACAGAAGTTGCGGCAGGAACTGAAGCAGAACCTAAACTAAGAGCCCGAGGGGACAGCAGGAACCTCTGCCTGACCTGACCCAGAGAAGCCAGGGGCCGCCGCCTCTGCCCGCTCCTGAAACCCAGCATGCCCCGAGTGAGCTCTGAAGCACCCTTCCCTGCCTCTCAATGGCCTCCCACCCCTTAAGGGGCTTTGCTTGTTCAAATTACGCTCAGTGTAGTCAAACAGACGTTGTTGTTTCACCAGAAAGGTCCCCACCAGGTGAAGCTGAAGCCCTGTCCCCGACCCCCTGCCTCAGATAGCGGATCATACAGACAGTTCCTCGTCAGCAAAGCAGTTGGCTTTGCTGCTGCCCGCAGTGTGCTCCAAACCGATCGCTGCCCTTGTAGCTCCACCAGCCCCACCTCACTGCAGCTAATCTGAACACCTGAGCTGGGGTGGGGGTGAGGGCTAAGCTAGAAAACACTGACCCAAAGCAACCTGTTGAGCTGGTTCTCCAGGGCTGCGATCTCCCCTGTGTGCAGTTGCTATCCCTGTCCTTGGCACAGTCTCTTGTGTCCGAGCCCCAGTGCCTTTTGTCCAGGCCCTCCTTTGTTGGCCAGGCAGAGCCCTGACCCTTGGATGGCTCTGTCCGTGACTCTGTGCCGCTGCCTTCCGCATGGAGGTACCTAAGCTGTTTCAAGAGCCCAGTGGTTGTGGCTGCTCCTCCTGGAGGTCACTGTCCTCCTTTTCTGGGCAGGAACTTGCCTTTTTGCTCCAACAGTGGCCTTCTCCAGGCATCATAGTTCTTTGTAATATGTTGAAGTTAATTTGAACTGACGGATTTTGTTGAACTGTGTGTTTAAGCTGTTGCATTAAAAGGCTTTCTTCTACATAAATGTCTGTTGTACTTTCATTTGTGCCTTTTCAGCTTTCCGCCTGGAACTGGGTAGTAATAATAATAAAAGCTGTTTCATATTGAGCATTCATCCATTCATTGAACAAATATACCGAAACGTTTGCGGGGCAGGCCCTGGCGTGGTGCTGGGGAGACAACAGCGAATAGGAACAGCCCCTGCTCTCAGAGGGTTGATGGTGCATTGGGAAGGCAAGAAGTTAATTAGGAAAATCACATATGAGTATAAATCGCAGCTGGCCTAAGTGTTGAGCCCTGAGTCGTCAGACAGTGCTTTACCTGCCTAAAAATGGGGAGCATCACAGTGGGGGAAAGAGAGCCCTGAGGAAGTAAAGCTGGGGGTGGGTTCTGAAGTGGGAGGTTAACTAGTGAAGAGGGGAGGGGAAGGCAGGTGTGCAGAACAGAACAGCATCCGCGAGGCCCTATTTGGGGGACAGGGTACGTGCAGGGACCAAAAGGGCCATTCAGGTTCATGGAACGTGGCATGGGGTGAGGCTGGTGAGAACTACAGGCTGCCTCCCCTTCCTGGACTGTGTCCTAGTTAAATTGTTTTCACCTTATCAAAGTGGCTTTATGATTCTGCAGAGAGAGAAAGCGTTTGGGTTTTCCCTTCACTCCGTCGCGTAGCACTAAGCAACATTCAGCTGCTAAGCACACTGCGGCTGAGCGTTCGTAAGCTTGAGTCTCTGTTTCGGCAATCACTGCTCTCTTGGCAGAAGTGGATTTTAGGCAAACCTGGGCCCAAGACTGGTCCGGGGACAGTCTCGAAGCGGGGAGCTATACCCCTTCTATTGCCGCCTCTGAAGCAGGCATGGCTCTGACTCAGGCAGGTTTAGTGGTGCCATCCAGCCACACTGGCCTACAGCATCCTCTCGAGCTCTAGAAAGCAAGTGTCTTGATTTGCTAGCGCAAACATAGACGTTTCCAATAAACAGTGTGGTAAGCTTCCTTATCCCCATCACCCATCTTTGAAACTTGTCACCATTCTGTCATTTCCCAAGAGGCTTTGAGGATTAAAACTGCTTCTCATAGGCTCACGTTTCTACAAGAGACAGCGATTGATGCGGTTGTCTTAATGATCATGGAATTCTATCCCCCACCCCAAGAGAAGGTAAGAGAGTCATTCCATGGGAAAGACAGTCTTCCATAGACTCTCATGTGGGGGCCAGATCGTGCAGGGTCTCGTAGGCCGTGTAAGTTTTGTCCTTATTCTAATGATGGGAAACTACTGAAGGATTTCTGCGAGGATGAGACATCAGATTTGCATCTTTAAATAAAACCTTTGGACTGCACAGTAGAGGACTGGAGGCCCAGGATGGCTGCAATTAAACTAGTACAAGGCAGTGAGAGCAGGAGTTCCCCTGAGCTCGGATTAGGATGATGGCAGTGGATTTAGGGACGAGGAGGCGGCAAAATGGATTTCCTATGGAAGATGAGAGAGTGACATGGCAGCTGGTTGGGGAATGTCAGATTTTGGCTTCTGCAGCGAATGAAGGTGGGGCATGTTTACTGAGACCGAGAACACGGGCAGAGGGCAGCAGAGAATGAGGAGGGGGCAATGCAAAATCATGAGCTGGTTTTAGATGTGAGCTCGCAGTGTTATTGGGATACCCAGGTGCTGATGGCAGGCAAGCAGGGAGCTGAGATGTGACCCAGGAGCTCCTGAGGGTGGACTAGGCTGAAGGGAAAAGTTGGGGGTCCTCCTAGACGGGGAGCAAACTGAAGATGTGTTTGTAAATTAGGTAGCTGAGGAGGAGAAAGGGAGTGAGGAACGAAGAGGGCAAAGCCTGAGGAAGTGCCCGCGGCCAGCATCCAGGAGATCTGCACAGGGGACAGACCGGAAGCAGCCAGAGAGGCGGGTGGGTGGGACTAGGTGACGGTGGGCTGGAGGCTTGAGGAGTGAAGCCAGTTTGAAATGTTTGTGGAAAACAGGAAGCGGGAAGCTGAGACAGAAGGGCAGAGCCACCTCGAGGACACCACTGAATCTGTTGCTGGTAAATGTTTAGCAGAACCAGTCTGCCAGCCTGATCGTCTTCTCGGCTGGCATTTGGCAGCTCAGGTACAGGAGGGGACAGCTGGAGTGTGTACACCCCTGAGCGGGATGAGCACTGACTGTCCCCGAAGGACCTGTCTGAGCGGCTCCCCCCACCTTCCCTGCAGGGGAGAAAAATCTAGACCTGGGAAGCTACCCTGCAGCATTTCTTCTTCTTTTTTTTTTCTTTTTTTTTTTGAGACAAGAGTCTCACTCTGTTGCCCAGGCTAGAGTGCCGTATCATCAGCCTAGCTCACAGCAACCTCAAACTCCTGGGCTCAAGCAATCCTCCTGCCTCAGCCTCCCGAGTAGCTGGGACTACAGGTATGCACCACCATGCCTGGCTAATATTTTCTATATATTTTTAGTTGGCCAGCTAATTTTTTTCTATTTTTTAGTAGAGACAGGATTTTGCTCTTGCTCAGGCTGGTTTTGAACTCCTGACCTTGAGGGATCCTCCCGCCTCTGCCTCCCAGAGTGCTAGGATTACAGGTGTGAGCCACCGCGCCCGGCTGCATTTCTTCTTTAATGAGGCTGCACAACCCCTCAGCCAGCCCGCAGCCGAGAAGTGGGTGCTGTGTGCCCTGCCAGGAGCCCAGAAACACCGCGTACATCAGACGTGGGTACTGCAGCTTTGGGGCACTGCGGGGTGACATCCATTTGGTTGTCCACTGTACCATGGGTGGGTCAGTTTCTGACAGTTCTGACCTAGTGTACACCCCCTCCGTGGACTTCAGCGCTCATCCAGGTTTCTGCTCCTTATAGCCAAAGCCCCACTGCCCAAGTCAAGTCTACCCTTGGCTCCGTCTCCACCTCCCTCAGACACAAGGCGGCCTCCTGGGAGGCGAGACAGATTTTGCAGCACTTTTAATACACAAAGCAAAAGTCATAGGCTGGCTGGGTGACCAACCTTCATTCCACATACAGAGCTCCAGTACAGACAGACCATTCGGGAAATAAGTTCCAGCTCACAAGGGCCTGGGAGCTGAGAACAGGAAACGCTCTTCCTTTGGCAGCTGTGGATGTGAGGACTCCGTTTTCTGGGAACGAAAAGGTAAAAATGAATGTGTCTAGAGCAGGGGTCCTCAAACTTTTTAAACAGGGGGCCTGTTCACTGTTCCTCAGACCGTTGGAGAGTGCGCGCTGTGGGCCCGGGATGAGTTGGCTGCTAAGCAGGACAGGCAGCGGTGGCAAAAACACCCGGTGGGCCGGATAAATGTCCTAGGCGGGCAGCATGTGGCCCGCGGGCCGTATTTGAGGACGCCTGGTCTAGAGTATGGCAGACAAAGAAAGTGGGATGGCCCAGGCCAGGCCCTCTGGCCAGCGAATGGAGCAGCAGTGCCCAGGGAGAGCCCAGCCCAGCGTGTGGGCAGGCGGGGCAGCTGGCAGGAGAGCACCCCGGCCCTCTGCGCTGTGATCAGCACCCACCGGGTCACACAGCCAGCCACCTCCTGTGATTCTAATGGCTCTCCCCAAACTCCTTGGCTCTTTAGAGGAGGCCAGCGACACAGCACGGTTCTCAGTGAGTTTGCAGCAGCCAGTTCCCGCCCAGTTCTCCCAGCCTCTCCCGGGCTCCTCCGCTGCTCTCGCCAGTCCCCCCACCCCCACCCTCCCACCTGCCTGTGTTCAGTGCAGGGCCTCCATGGCCTGGTGCGCCTGCAGCACAGCCACTGCCTCTTCCACCTGGGGGACGCAAGTGGGAGGGACTTAGTATAGCGGCCCAGCAGGTCCCAGAAGAGCCTGGACAACCCCCCCAACCCCCCGCCTCAGCATGCTGGGTCCCAGGATCCTCCGTCATCCACGGCACCTCTGCAGAGCCCTCCCGCTGGCGAGATGCCACGCCCCGCAGTCACCTCGGAGACAGGTTCACTGCTGGACGGCTGGAAAAACCTTGACCCTCTACTGAGGCAGAACGCACCTCCTTGCACCAGAACCTTGCCTCCGGGGCCACACAGAATTAGCTGGAAGCAGCGAAGCCTCAGTGAGGGCCCTCTCCCACGCCAGGATGCAAAGGCCGTCATGTACCAGCAAGAAGGCAAACTTTATCTGGCCAAACGGCTGCCCAGGAGCTCGCCTGGGACACCCTGTCCTTAGCTCTCCTCCCGCCCAGGCTCTGGCCTACCTTGGCATGGAGGGACTCTGGGGACTCCAGCATGAGCAACAGCTCCGAGTTGTCAATCTCCAGCAGCATGCCCGTGATCTTGCCGGCCAGCTGCGCGTGGACGTCATGGATAAGGTGGTAGAGGCGCTCCCCTGTGGAGAACACCCTCCAATGGCCAATGCACACGCCCGGCTCATACCCCAGCGTCCCAGGCGTGGAGCAGGGAGGGCAAACGGGTTCTTGTCCCGGAACTGTGTGCTGAACCTTACTGGCAGCCGCTTTCCCCCACCGCAAGGTTGGCTCAGCAAATCCCACCGCGGGAGACAATTTCAGAATCGAGTTTGACATTCTGTGTGCAGCGCTGTGCAGGGTGGGTTCTGACACAAAGCTGGCTGCTGTTTAAAGACTACTCACGTTCATTTTGCAAGAAATAGCGTGAAGTAGTCTACACGATGACATTCTAGACAGGATATGATGATGCTCAACGTGAGACTTTGGGGGTCAAGGTGAGGAGAAAAATGCTTAGGATGAATTCACTTTCCACCATCAGATATCCCTAGTGACAGGGCCCAGGGTGGTGGTCGGCAATGGGTGGGGGCCCCAGCCAGGCTAGGGTGCCTTAAGGCGGGAGGTGGAAGGGGTCTTCCCTGAGGAAAGTGAAGATGGGTGCAGGGAACTGCTAACAAAGCCTTCTACCGTCATTAAGCTCCTTTAAAATGTCTCTGGGATGTGGTAAAGTGGCGAAACCCTAAGTGAGCTGAGGAAACAATGGGGTGGTGGCAATGGGGGCCTTCAGCAAAGGGTCTAGAGATCTTGGTGGCCATGAAGAACCTGCCAACCAGGAACAAGCTTGATCATATAAAAATTAGTGGTAATTCTTTCAGCAGGTGCCTGTCCCAGACACTCGGAGGGAGATGAATTGCACGAGGAACCCCGAGTCTAGTGGGGAGCAACATGGGCTCACCCACTGTGCTCGCTCGCATCCCCGCCTCCCTGCAGCGGGCACCGGGGCTCGTTCAGGAGGGTTGTGAGGAACGGCAACCCCCACTTTCCGGCCATTTCCCCACAGAAGCCCGAGACCCTACCCACAGTCCTCCTAGCCCTGATCTCCCCATGTCTGGGTGTCGCCCACTCTAAGTCAGAGTCACAGGACAGCAGAGCGGGAACAAACGTTGGGACCATCCAGTCTGACCAGCGTTTTAAAGCAAGAGCACAGGGACCTGGAGAGTAAGGGGCAGCCCGAGCAGGGCCAGCCAGCAGGCTGGCCAGCGACAAAGCTGGACCTCGCCCTCTCGTCTGTCCTCCAGGCAGGGCGTTTCCCAGCGTGGGAGCCAGCTCCCGGCCCCCTTCTTCTTGCCCCGGGGCAGGAGCAGCAGCCACTCACCAATCATCTGCTTTTGCTCGTTCGGGGACGCCGCAGCCAGCATGGACGCGGTCAGGGGCTCCTGTCCGGGGACGTGCACCGCGGGCTCCTGGACCTGCACAGTGCCAGGGACGGGGGGCAAGGCCGTGAAACACTTACCCTGTCAGGCGAACGCGAGGCCGGCAGGGCTCTGGAAGAGGCGAGCAGGGGCAAGGTCTGGATGACCAGGTGGCAGAGGGACCCTAACAAGGGCACGGAGGGTTAGGAGACAGTATGATGCTCTAACGTGGAAGTTTTCTGTGGCGCCGTGGACCTGTTAAGGCCCATGACGGCCGTCGCCAAATGAAAGCCATGCGTTATACAAATCACGTGGCGCCAAACAAAGAACTGTCATCAGGTAGCTCTACCCACCGACACATCCTCAGCACTCTCTGACCCTTTCACATCTTGGTAACCTTAAAAGTGTTTTGCTGTTTAAAGACTATTCTTTGTTCATTTTCCAAGGAATAGATCAAAGTAGACACATTTAAACATTCCGGACCGGATGTGATAATCATGAATTTCAGACTTTTTTGGGGGCAGGGAGATAAATACACAGCCTTTCATTTAATTATAGTATTTTCAGTTAGGTTATGAGGATTAATCTTATCCCTTCAGTGCTCTACATATTTTTAGAATACCTTTTCTTTTTTTTTTTTTTTTTTTTTTTTTTTGAGACAGAGTCTCGCTTGTTGCCCAGGCTAGAGTGAGTGCCGTGGCGTCAGCCTAGCTCACAGCAACCTCAAACTCCTGGCTCAAGCAATCCTGCTGCCTCAGCCTCCCAAGTAGCTGGGACTACAGGCATGCGCCACCATGCCCGGCTAATTTTATATATATATTAGTTGGCCAATTAATTTATTTCTATTTATAGTAGAGACGGGGTCTCGCTCTTGCTCAGGCTGGTTTCGAACTCCTGACCTCGAGCAATCCGCCCGCCTCAGCCTCCCAGAGTGCTAGGATTACAGGCGTGAGCCACCGCGCCCGGCGAGAATACCTTTTCTTGTTGCTTAACACAAATACTATTGAAATCCAAATTAATCTTGGTAATAACTCGAGCAAAGTGAATTGTAATTAATAAACAAACGTGACCCTGGCCTTATTTCCCCTTCTGTCAGTCAGTAAGGGTGATCTCTTATTGGTTACACATATGAATAAATGAAACTTTATGAGCCAAGAAAATAAAGCAAACCCAGGCCCAACACTGTAGCCAAGGTTCTGAGCCGGACCTTCTGGAGCCCAGACTTCGCTCAGCCTTACCCGAGGGGCGTTGTGTGTTGCCGAAGAACATTTGTATGTTGGGGGAGGCCGGCCTGGCGTAAAGCATCCTGCCCCACTGGGTCCTGTGGTCTGGGTACCAATATTGGCTAGGAAAAAAAAAAAAAAAAAAAAAAAAGGAAGGTTCATATAGCTACAATCAAAAAACAAAACAGAAAATAACAAACGTTAGCAAGAATGCAAAGAAGCTGGGGCCCATGCCTATAGTCCTAGCACTTTGGGAGGCCAAGGTGGGAGGATCCCTCAAGGCCAGGAGTTTGAGGCCAGCCTAAGCAACATAGCGAGACCTCATCTCTACAAATAAAATTAGCCAGGCACGGTAGTATGTGACTATAGTCCCAACTACTTGCGAGGCTGGGACAAGAGGATAAATTGAGTCCCGGAGTTTGAAGTTGCAGTGAGCTATGATGCCACTTGCACTCTAACCCGGGCAACAGAGTGAGACCCTGTCTCAAAAACATAAAAAGAAAAGAAATTGGGGGTGGACGCGGTGGCTCACGCCTGTAATCCTAGCACTCTGGGAGGCCGAGGCGGGCGGATTGCTCCAGGTCAGAAGTTCAAAACCAGCCTGAGCAAGAGCGAGACCCCATCTCTACTATAAATAGAAAGAAATTAATTGGCCAACTAATATATATAGAAAAAAATTAGCTGGACATGGTGGCGCATGCCTGTAGTCCCAGCTACTCAGGAGGCTGAGGCAGGAGGATTGCTTGAGCACAGGAGATTGAGGTTGCTGTGAGCTAGGCTGATGCCACGGCACTCACTCTAGCCTGGGCAACAAAGCAAGACTCTCAGAAAAAAAAAAAAGAAATTGGGACAGTTGTGCACTGTTGGTAGAAATGTAAAATGGTGCAGCCCCTATGGAAAACAGTGTAGGGGTTCCTCAAAAAATTAAACAGAATTACCATACCATCCAGCAAGTCTACTTCTGGGTATATACTCAAAAGGATTGAAAGCAGGGTCTCAAAATGGTATTTGTACACAAAATTTTATAGCAGCATTATTCAAAATATCCAACAGGTGGAAGCAACCAAGGTGTCCACCAACAGATGAATGAACGGATAAACAAAATGTAGTCATACAGTGGAATATTATTTAGCTTTAAAAAGGAAGGAGATTTGGACACATGCTATCACATAGATGTATTTTGAGGACATGCTAAGTGAAATGTAGCCAGTCACAAAAGGGCAGATACTATATGATTCCACTTATATGAGGTACTAGAAGGGTCAAATTCACAGAGACAGAAAGCAGACTGGCGGCTGCCTGGGGCTGGGGGAGGGAAAGTGAAGAGTTAGGGTTTAACAGCTAGAGAATTTCAGTTTTGCAAAATGCATAGAGTTCCAGAGATGAACGGTGGTGATGGTTGCACAACAGTGTAAATGCACTTAACACCACTGACCTAGACACTTAAAAATGGTTAAGGGGGTCAATTTTATGTTATATGTATTTTACCGCAATTAAAA
This sequence comes from Microcebus murinus, assembly GCF_040939455.1. NCBI lineage: Eukaryota > Metazoa > Chordata > Mammalia > Primates > Cheirogaleidae > Microcebus > Microcebus murinus. The sequence continues at coordinate 40,462,457 of NC_134119.1, read as the reverse complement.
AAAAAAAAAGAAAGAAAAGAAGCAGGAGTGTCAGGGCCTGGCAGCAACCTAAGGCCAGGGATTGAGTGTGGCTCGTTCATGCAGAATCCCCTGAGCGTGGGCCAGCACCTGAGAACATTTGCTGAATGAAGGAACAGATGTACTTGCCTTATAGCCAAAATCTACATACACCCTCGGGCACAGCCACTGCAGTATCTTGCCCTGAGATTCAGGTTCAGTGCTAAGCCCAGTGTGTGTGTGTGAGATCCCATTAATCCTCACAAGCAAATGGGGGTATTCTTTTTATCCCTCTTTTAAAGATTAGGCCATCAGATACAGTAGTCAGCAAGGGCCACAGAGGAGTTGGTCCCAGGAACTGGAGGCCAAGCTAACTACCACGCCACATCTGGTCTCTTAAAATCAGCCTTGCTCACCAAGCGGGCATATGGCAAGGTCGCCATGGAGGCTGTCCCGACTCCCTTGCAGCGCCAACCCCAGCACCAAGCCCTAACCCACCCACCCCCACTCCCCTGGGCCCTGCCCACACTCACCCACTCTTTGGGTGTGGGGTACTGGGCGTGGCACCTGGGTGGAGGCCTGCCTGACACTGCCGATGTGGGCCAGGGGACGCCGAGGGATGCCTGGTGTCCGGACCATCGAGGTGGCGGGAGGGTAGGCAGCTTGTGATGCTGATACCATGGAGAGACAAAGGTTGAGCGGGCAGAAGTGGGGGATGATCAGAGAGGCACATTGTGCCCTGGAGATTCCAGGGCCAGCAAGAGCATGGGGAGGGGAATCAGAAAATTCACAGCAGAAAGATGAGTGAATTCACCTAGACCCAGACCTCTGGGGCGGGGGTGTGGAAATCCGCAATCACAAAGCCAACTCGTGTCTACCCAAGGAGCCCCAGGATGCATAAGCACCATGATCATACACCTTCATACCCCAAGACAGTTTCAAGTGAGTGTGAACTTCACTCTTACAGAGCAGGGCCACTCCTCAACAATATAGCCAGAGGAATTTAATTTTCTCAGCTTTGCAAGACTTCTCAGAGCCCCAAATCAGAGAAATCTCTGGAGACACTTACATTGGCTACATTGCGTGTCTTTCCCAGGCTTGCCTCTGTGCTTGGTGCTTTATGACACATCTCGATCCCCTTGCTCAGAAGGGGAAACTGAGGCCAAGAGGTGACGTTACCCCTGGCAAGTGGCAGAGCCAGGCCCGACCCCTACATTATCACTGCCTAATGGGGCCCACACCCACAGGCTAGGCGGAGGGTAGAAGGGACTGGGTCACTCACATGAAGGTCTAGGTGGCTGGGCCGTCCACCTGGGGGCAGGCTGTGGGGGTGGCGCAGGGCTGGAGCCATAGTACGCAGCCTGCGCTGGAGGCTACATGGAAGAAGAGGACCTGGAATGAAGGGCTTTGCAGCAGGATAGGTGAGAAGCTACACCTCCTCAATGACACTGTTGCAAGAACGCCACTGTCCCCTGTAGGGGACTGGTTAGTAAAGATCCCCAAAGCTGGAACGAAAGCTCCTTCCTCCCATCTCAGGATGTCTACTGGCCCCAAGATCTCAGATTTCAATCTCTCCTCCTCATCAGAGTTAGCCCCTGGATGAAAAAAGTGACATCTTACTCCAACTTGTGGCTGCTTAAGCAACTGCTAAAAGGAGAAAATGTTCCCTTCCTGGTGGCCTTCTCTGGCTTACATCTTTCTATTCCCTCTAAGTCCCATGAGGTCTTTTCCTAGCCATGCTCCTCAGGACACTAACGTCCAGGGCAGATGTTGACAGGCATCGGATTAAAAAATGACCATCGAAGTCAGGGAAATGCTATATACTCTATGCCATAATAGATATGGGCATATTAGGGTACAATAATGTATACAGTAAAGAAATTGAGGGGTTTTTTGTTGAATGCAACATTTCCCAAACTTATTTGACCATCAAAAGTCTTTTTCAGCACAGTATTCACGAAACTCTCGGACTGGGAGATGCTGTTTGACAGCAACACTACAGCCCTCTTCTGCAGATGGGGAAACTAAGAGCTCAGCAGTGAACCGGCCTGCCCGGTGAGTTGCCCAGCGAGTCACCTAGCGAGTCGCCCAGTGAGTTGCCCAGCGAGTGGCCCAGCGAGCGGGGAACCTCCATTTGCCTTGTAAAGCTCTAGTCTTCCTGCTCTACCTGCGGTCAGCGAGCGAATGTGCGGGGAGCTGGGGGCAGGCCGTCACCTGGGGCACGGCGGGCAGGAAGTAGGTGGTGGGCTGCTGGAAGGAGGACCCCAAGAAGGGGCTGCCCAGGGCCCGCATGGTGGACAGGCGCTGCATGTACTGGTTGGTCAAGATGGCCTTCCGCTCCTCCTTGCGCTGGGCCAGCGCCACGTATAGTGGCTTGGTGCCCACGATGCGCCCGTTCATCTCTGTCACAGCCTTTGTCGCCTCTTCTGGAGAGGAAAAACACACAAAGCCAAACCCCCTGCTGTGGCCACCCTCTGTCATCACCTAAAAGCAAGACAAAAAAAAAAAAAAGCTGCTGGGGGTGGGGAAGGAAGACTCCTGAAGCTGGGCTCCCCTCCCCCATGGGGCCCCGGCCCAGCGCTGAGAGCAGGCCCGGGGGAAGCCTGTGACGGAGGGATGGCCCGCCACCCGTGTTTACTGAGGCCTGCTGCGGGCCAGATACTCGGCGTGCCTCCACACCGCACACGCACAGCCTCCTGAGACCAGCCGGACCGCGACCCCCACTTTATAGGCGAGTAAGGGAGATTCGAGAGAGTGACTTGCCCATGGTCACCCAGCCAGGGGCTCATACTGTCATGGAGGTAGAGGTCTTAAAAAGGGCAATGGAATGTTTTATGGGTTGTCTCTTTAACCCCTTCCATTCCCCCTTTTTGGGAATTAAAACGTGCATTCCTTCCCGAGGCCAGGAATCAAAGGAGCAGAAAAATGTTCTTTGCTGTTTGTTTTCTAGTATCTTAAACCACAGGGGATGGTTCAACAGAACTGTCTAAGGGTCATAAGATCATGGGAGATAAGGTCAACCGAATCCACCAATTATAGCTAAACAACAATAGCCCGAAGCCAGGACATATGACACCAGTCACAGTCACGGAGACCTGAGCCCTACTGTGGAAAACCCTCCTTTTAAAATGCTCTGTTTTTCTGCTTAGAGACAGGATGGTGGTCTCTGAGACGCTAGTCTACCACCTTCCTCATTCGCAGGCAAATTAATAAACTTCTTTCCTTTTCCTCAAACCACTTGTCCTCATTTTTTGTTCTCACAGATTCAGCCTCAGGGACAAGTACTGAACTTTTGGTGACAATACATCAGCCAGGACTCAACCCAACAAGTGTTCTGGTAAACCTCTGCTTCCTCTGCAAGGTACCCAGCCAAGTTCTTCAGGTGTTTGGGGAAGAGGTTCTTAGCCTCTTTACTAAAATAACCTTTTTTTACTTTGGAATAACTTCAGATTTACAAAAAAGTTACAAAAACAGTACAGAGAGTTGCTAGATATCTTTCATCCAACTTCTCTTAATGTTAACACAGTACATTTGTCAAAACTACAACATTAACACTGGTGCAATGCTGTTTATTATAGTATTAGCTCCTATTGACTACAGTGCTATTAACTGAACTGCAGACTTCATTGGGATTTCAGTTTTTTCCACTAATATTCTTTTTCTTCTCCAGGACCCAATCCACATTGCATTTAGGGTTGTTAACCTTTTTTAGGGTCAAGACACTGGCCTGGCTTACTCACTCTGAAGGACTAGAGCTATCTTTAAAACCTGCCCTGTTAGAGCTCATACTGTAAATCAGTGATTTTGTGACCGCATCCTGCTAGTTTAGGAGGGAGGTCTTAACCTGATAGTCCATGGATGCCTCTCAGGGAGGTCATGAATATAGTTCAGGGGGTCTGTGAACTTGGAAGGGGAATAAGTGACATCTTTTTTTTTTTTTTTTTTTTTTTTTTTTTGAGACAGAGTCTCGCTTTGTTGCCCAGGCTAGAGTGAGTGCTGTGGCGTCAGCCTAGCTCACAGCAACCTCAAACTCCTGGCTCAAGCAATCCTCCTGCCTCAGCCTCCCAAGTAGCTGGGACTACAGGCATTCGCCACCATGCCCGGCTAATTTTTTGTATATATTAGTTGGCCAATTAATTTCTTTCTATTTATAGTAGAGACAGGGTCTCGCTCTTGCTCAGGTTGGTTTCGAACTCCTGACCTTGAGCAATCCGCCCGCCTCGGCCTCCCAGAGAGCTAGGATTACAGGCGTGAGCCACCGCGCCCGGCCGTGACATCTTTATTTTCAAATTAGCACGTCTTCCTATTATGAATATGGGCAAAAAAAAAAAAAAATCATAGTAGTAGTAGTTGTACCTGTGACTTTATCATGAAAAAGATATCAAATATTGTCATATTACCTTATTACTAATCTCAAAAATATTTATGCTAATTGCTATTTTGCTAGATCTTAAGGTTTACTATGTTAATAAAGAAGCACATACGGCTTTAGTATTCTGATCACTATATTTCAATATAATTGCTTTTATAATCCCATGAATTTTATTTTATGCATTTAAAAATATTCTTAGAAGGGGTTCATGGGCTTTACTAGATAGCCAAAGGAGTCCTAACACAGAATCATTGTTAAGAACTTTTTTTTTTTTTTTGGAGACAGTGTCTCACTCTGTTGCCTGGGCTAGAGAGGCTCACAGCAACCTCCATATCCTGGGCTCAAGGGATCCTCCTGGCTCAGCCTCCCGAGTTGCTGGGACTACAGGCACACACCACCACGCTTGGCTAATTTTCTCTGTTTTTAGTAGAAACAGAGTCTGGCTCTTGCTCAGGCTGGTCTCTAACTCCTGACCTCAAGTGATCCTCCTGCCTCGGCCTCCCAGAGTGCTAGGATTACAGGTGTAAGCCACTGCACCCAGCCTGTTGGGAACTTCTGTTAGTAGGTAGTTAATAATAAAATTAGTAAAGCTAACATTTATGCAGAGCTTACTATGAACTTGGTAGTGGTGTATTTATATACATTAGCTCATTTAATTTTCATAATCACTATTTTATATAAAACAGAAAATATGTAAATTTTATGGATAAAAAATATTTTAAAATCCCCATTTTATAAACTGGCCTATTAAACAGCCTCTCTAATTGTTCTCAGGACATCTCTAGAGGTGGCTAATGTCACTCCTATTTTACAGGAAGATAAACACTTGCCTCAGGCTCTGCGCTATGTAATGGTAGGACTGGGATGTACATCTGGGTCTGATGAACTTTAAAATCCCAGCTTTCAACCATATTGCCATACAAGTGTGTATGCATGTTCTGGGCAAAAGGCCCGCAGGTTTTTATAGTGTTTAATCAAATTTACTGATGCCTAATATACATGTCTCACAGCTTTCTGTCACATTTTTCAAAAAGACCTAAACCCAAAAAGCCTTAGAACATTTATTTCCCACCCTGCCCCAAACACCAGGTTCCCTGAAGGATACTTAAAATTGGACTCAACAGGCAAAAGAATTCCTAGACCACTTCCTCAGAGCCCAATCATCTTGTCACCCACAAGGGTCCCCAGCCCCATACGGAATGAACAAACATTGAGTCATCTCAAAATCAACTGGGATCTTATAAAAACAAAAGGTCCAAGCCCTACCCCTAGAGATCTACTTTCAACGCCTGCCCCAGGCATCTACTTAAGAACTGGCCAGGGGAGTCAAAGGAGAAGCCAAGGCCTAGGACCACCCAGGGCGCCCAATACCCCCATCCTATGGATGAGGCTCAGGAGTTAAGACACCTGCTCAAGGTCACAGAGCTACTGAGTAGATGGGCCAATTGTCACATCTCAGGTGCCTAACAGGGCTGGGCACACAGTAGGTGCTCAATAAATGGAGAACAATGAATGAAGAGTGATACAGCCCAACCCTCTCGTTTTCTAGATGGGAAATCTGAGGCCCAGAAGGGCAGACAACAATAGTCAATGGAGACCTGGATTTCTGGAATCTGGCATACCGTGGGCACTCAATAAATGCTTGTAGACTGAACCAAGATTACAGTGAACCCCAACAAGTCTAGCTGTGTGACTGGGACTGTATTTCTAGCCTCTCCCTTCCAGGCCAGGCAAGGCTGCAGGTGGACCGCAAGCTCCTATGGGGTCGGAGGCCCCAAAGGGGCAGCTCAGCACAAACTCCCAGGAAGCCGTGCAGTAAGAAGATGGTGGGTGCAGAGGGTGGTGAGAGGGAAGGCTGTTCCTCTGGAGATGTCCCCAGCCCTCACCTTCGCACTGGTAATCACTCCATAGGGAGAGAACTCTTTCCTCAGTTTCTCATCATCGATGGAGTCATCCAGGTTCTTCACGTACAGGTTCACGCCCTGGAAGGAAGGGACACTGCTAGATGTGGCCCTCCTGCCAAGCCCCTGAGGAGAGCAGGGGGACCGAGTGGCACTGGGAGTCCTGCTAGCCCAGCCTTCCGCTCCCATTTCCCACAGCACCTGTGTACCCCAGTCACTTGCCCGCCCATCACCAGGCAGCCACAGCCCCCACCATCCCTAAGTCCCCCGCCGTCCTCATACACCTGCCCTGGTCCCAGCCTCTCCCCTTTTCATAGAGGGGACCCTGAGGCACAGGGCCAGCCCCAAGATAGCTTTCCAGACTGCCGGCATGGAGCAGCAGGAGGCAGAGCTCCTCGCGGGCTGGGCCCCGGGCCAGACCCCAAGTACAGGTGACAGCTGCCCCGCACGCCTACCAGCTGAGGAACCCCAGACACAGCACCCATGCTGGTGCCAGGCGCCACTCTAAGCTCTTTCACACATTTTAATTTTGAATCCTCACCACAACCCTGCAAGGAGGAAATGTTTATGCCCGCTTTACAGATGACAAAACAGAAGCAAGGACAGGACAGGACCCATGCAGTCTCACTTCAGTCTGTGCTCCTCACTCTTGAATGACAGCTGTCTCCGCTGACTTCCTCCTTCCAGACCTCCCAAGCACAGAGGCGTGTGAACCACAGTGGAATGGAGACCACGCAGTTACACAGTGTAACATCCGCCTCTCACAGATTAGATTACGTGATGAGTACTTTGTGCTGGAAGTCTATAAACCCCTGAAAACGTACATGCACAACTGGGGGCGGGGTGTGCAACGAGGTTCTCAACCTCAGCACCAGTGACACTTGGTACCCAGTAGGTCTTTGCTGTGGGGTTGTCCTGTGCACTGTAGGGTGTTGGCAGCACCCCTGGCCTCCACCCAGCAGATGCCAGTGGCACCCTGTCACCCAAGTACGACCACCGAAAATCCCAGATGGTGCCAAATTTCCCCCTGGGGACAAAACTGCCCCTCATTAAGAACCCTGTGTGTGTGTGTGTGTGTGTGAGACTCTGTATATTTATACCCTTCTGCAGAAGGAATCTATAACTTTTTAATTTAAAATTTTAACATTATTTTAATTTTTCTTTATTTAATGTTTTTAATTGTTTTTCTATCCCATTAGTGATTAGGTTTCAACATAGGATCTAGAACTTTTACTAAAAGTTTTAGAGGTGTTCATTTCCCAGAGAGGTTCAGATTGTACTAATCTATGATATATATTTTAATTAACTGTATTAACTTAATTTTAATGGCTGCACGACATTCCAACTCTTTTTTTTTTTTTTTTTTGAGACAGAGTCTCACTTTTGTTGCCCAGGCTAGAGTGAGTGCCGTGGCGTCAGCCTAGCTCACAGCAACCTCAAACTCCTGGGCTCAAGCGATCCTCCTGCCTCAGCCTCCCAAGTAGCTGGGACTACAGGCATGTGCCACCATGCCCGGCTAATTTTTTCTATATATATTAGTTGGCCAATTAATTTCTTTCTATTTATAGTAGAGACGGGGTCTCGCTCTTGCTCAGGCTGGTTTCGAACTCCTGACCTCGAGCAATCCGCCCGCCTCGGCCTCCCAGAGAGCTAGGATTACAGGCGTGAGCCACCGCGCCCGGCCACCTAACTTTTGAATGTAACATATTTGGCCTAATTATTTCAGCCAGGCATAAGACTTCCTCTAGGGGCATTTGGCAATACTTAGGGCACTTCGGTTGTCCAGGACTGGAGGAGGAAGCTGGCATTGAGCAGGCAGGGGTTAGAGATGCTGACTGATCCCATGTGAAGGATTATGCCAACCAAAAGGTCACAGCACCCCAACTAACCCCCTGTGGCTGGGCCGGTGGGGTGTGTCCAGTCTCTCCACTGTTATGAATCAGGCCGTGGAGACCATCCCACGCTCATCTGATCCCTACCCTGAGCCATGTACTCAGAAGTAGGGTCACTAGAGAATGGACTCACATTCGGGGACCCCTTCCCCACACACAGTCGCTCTCAGCCACTGCCACCAGGAGGCCTGACCTCACCTGGTAACGTTTCAGCCGGTCCTGCTTCATCTGCTCGAACCTGCGCTTCAGCTCCTTCTGCCGCTCCACCCGCTTCTGGGCCCGGCCCACGTACAGCAGCTGCCCGCTCACCTCCTTCCCGTTCATGTGCACCACAGCCTGTGGGACAAGGAGGGACAGCTGCCTGGTAACCACCTGGCCGTGGCCCTGGCCCTCACCCTGGCCTAGAGAAGCCACCTGGAAACCAGGCCATCCATGCCAACTGAGAGTAATTAGCACCAGGATACAGGCCATTTAAAGTACATCCACTTTTTAAAAATATGAAAATATATAGAAAAACAACTTAGTCGGGCATGGTGCCACATGCCTGTAGTCCCAGCTACTCAGGAGGCTGAGGCAGGAGGATCCCTTGAGCCCAAAAGTACAAGGTTACAGTGAGCTATCATGACACCACTGCATGCTAGCCTGGGTAATAGAGTGAGACCCTGTCTCAAAAAATAAATAAAATAGTGGCTGTATGTCATTTGGGAGGGCTTTAATTCATTCTTTTAGAAACATTCGTGTCTTAACCCGTTGATTTTTTTTTCTTCAGTTAACTGGCCTAAGCCTGCTAGATCCTAAGTGGCACTGCATAAAATCCTGCATCTTCTGCAGGATGTGCAACTTCTCTCTGCAATCCATTTACACTGGACTGACCTTTCATTGACTAATTTGCAAAAATCATCAGAAGTCAGACTCAAGTATATATATTGACTCAATGGTTAGGATCAGACACTGGTGTTAGGAGAAATGTTGGAAGGGGAATTGATTTTTCTTTTCTTCTTTTTTCTTTTTTTTTTGAGACAGAGTCTCACTTTGTTGCCCAGGCTAGAGTGAGTGCCGTGGCGTCAGCCTAGCTCACAGCAACCTCAAACTCCTGGGCTCAAGCGATCCTCCTGCCTCAGCCTCCCAAGTAGCTGGGACTACAGGCATGTGCCACCATGCCTGGCTAATTTTTTCTATATATTTTTAGTTGGCCAATTAATTTCTTTCTATTTACAGTAGAGACAGGGTCTCACTCTTGCTCAGGCTGGTTTCGAACTCCTGACCTCGAGCGATCCACCCGCCTCGGCCTCCCAGAGTGCTAGGATTACAGGTGTGAGCCACCGGGCCCAGCCAGGAACTGATTTTTCAAGTGGTCAGTTCCCTAACAAATATCTTTACATAAAATGACGACTTTTGCTTCCCAGCTAAATATTCAGTTGTGTGGACTTCAGGTCTTAGAAGCAACCAAAGAAGGACGAAGCCTTTGGCCTTGGCACGGCAGGCAGGAAGGGCCCAGCCTCCTGCCCAGGCTGGGGAGAGCCCGCAGCTGATCTCCCTTCGTCCCGGTCCTGGCTCGGTGCCCCCTCCCCGGAACAGAGCTGAGGGGAGGCTCCTACCTTCTGGGCTTCCTCATGCTTCTCAAAGTTGACAAAGCCAAAGCCGCGGGAGTGGCCACCGTTGTCCCTCATCACCTTCACACTCAGCGTCTTTCCTGGGGAGGACCAACCTCGCTCAAAGCTGAGCTGGGGAAACCCCAAGATGTCCCCTCCCTTGCCACCAGTCCTCAGGGAGCCCCAGCAGAGTCCCCCCTCCTGCCAGACCTGGAGGAGTAGAGGAGAAACAGTGACCCCCTCCTCCCTTGGGAACACGCCCACCAAACTGGGAGAAGAGCTCCTGCAGGCCGTGCTCATCCACATCCGCTTTGAGGTTCTTCACATAGATGTTCGTGAACTCCATGGCCCGGGCCCCCAGCTCTACCTCCCGCTCCCGTCGGGACTTGAAGTCGCCAACAAAACTGTGGACACAACAGGGTGGGCAGCTGTAGCCATTAGCCACCCCCGTTCCCAACCCAGGCCCAGTTGCTGCCCTTCTCCAAGGCCTCCACGTGCCATCAGGAGGCTGGGCGGGCAGCACTCCTTAGGGTATACCCAAGGCCCAGCCACCTCCAACAGCCAGGATGCGACGTCCCAGAGCTTGTCCCCAGCATGAGGCTAAACCTTCTTTCTTGTGACAAATGAACTACTATATACTAGGCAGGAGAGAGTACAGGAGATAAGAGCATGAACTTGACAGTCAGACAGATAAGGGATTGGACCCTTGCTCTGCAACTGCCTAGCTGTGTGACCCTGGGTAAGTTATTTAACCTCTCTGAGCCTCAGTGTTCATTCCTGTAAAACTGGGGATCAAATCCATGTCACCGGGCTTTGCTTATTTATTTAACGTGTACAGGGTGTACTGGAGAAGCAGGGGAAAGCAAATTAGACACGGTCAATGCCAGTGCCACCACGGGGGGAGGTGGGGAATGGGGTGAAACCACTTAAATACAACATTAATTTTAAAAGCTGTAATTTCCAAGTTCAGCTAAACACATCTAGGAAAATATCCTAGATGAAGAAAACAAAAACAAGCATAAAAAATTCTGGTGGTATCTATAGCACATTTAGCACTAACAAGTGGCAGCAGGCAGCAAAAACTGAAGAAGACTGAGTGGCGAAGGTAAACTTGAATAAATTATAGCCAAACATAGGCATCTTTCTGAGAACTGGGAAAGCCCACCAGATTAGCCGGGCAGGTGGGCAGGCCCCTCCCCTCAGAAACCCTGAACACAAATGACTCAGTGCCTCTCCCAGCTCAAAGCCACCTTCACTCCCAAGCCCTGACCACGGGGCTGGGCAGAATCAAAATGTGGGGAGGGGAACAGCCGGTGGCAGATTCTCTCTGGCATCCATATCTCAGTGTTCCCATCTGTGAAGTGGGGGTGATATCAAGCTTAACTGTAGGAAGAGGGCAGGCTAAGCATACGCCTACTTTTCTTTCCACCCCCAAATCTCATGAAACACCATAAGAGGTTTAAGAAATAAAATCCACAGCCATACCGAGAAGGCTGGAAGACAGATGAAATCACTGAGTTGATGAATGACATGGCCATTAAGCTGTTCCCTCCAGAATTTCAAAATCACCACTCTCTTTACTACTCAGAACAAGTCTCTACGCATATCCTCAGCTCCATTTTTATGTGCGGGAAGAGAGTCCTTGAGAAATCAAGCAACTTGTCTGAGGTCACAGCTTTGAGGAAGACTGGCTGCTGCGCCAGGCCTCTGTCCCCACGGCCTGGGCCCCGCGCGGGGCCAGCACTCACACTTTGCGGTCGTTCAGCAGCATCCCGTTCATGGTGCTGATGGCGTTCTGTGCGGCTTCTTGGGTCTCAAAATGAACAAAGCCGAAGCCCCGGGAGCCATGCTCGTCACACGCCACCTGGGCCACGGGGAGAGAGGACAGGGAAAGCATGGACAGAGGGCTCAGGAAGAAAAGCATGGCAAGGTGACGATGACCAGCACCTGCATGCTTGCTGTGTGGACAGTCCTACACCACACACTGGCCCCACGTTACAGATGGGAAACTAAAGCTCAGAGAGAGCCACCCACTTGCCTAAGACAACAGACTAAGCAGGAAGAATGTCCTCAGATGAACATAGGTTTCATCTAAACCACAGGTCAGCTTTTAATTGTCTCCTTAAGGTGATGGGCAAAAGGATGAGATTCAACCCCCTACACTTGCATCCTTGTTTCTAATAGCAAAGTAGAAGCCACCTGAGTGTCCATCAAGGGGAAACCAGTTAAAAAGATTACAATACGTTCATACTGGCCTACCGTACGTGCACAGTTGAAGAGAATGTGGTATAGGACATGGCTGATAGCTATCTGCCGGTTACATTGTTAAGTGAATTAAAAAGTCCTTTTGGGTTAAAGTGAGCATGCATACATTGAAAGCTTTGAAACAGACACACCCAAAACTGTTAATAAGGATTATTTCTGGGGACCAGGGCTGGAAGACAGAGAGCCTTGTTTTGCACTTTCTTCCCGTCCACATTGTTTAAACTTTACCAATTCATGTATTATTTCAACAATAGACTTGTTTCAATTTTTAAAAAGATGCGCAAACATCCTGTTCCCATTCCATAACCCTCCCAACTCAAGTTAGTACAGAGGGACAGAGTTTAAGAACAGGGAAAGGGCCCGGTGCGGTGGCTCACTCCTGTAATCCTAGCACTCTGGGAGGCCACGGCAGGGGGATTGCTCAAGGTCAGGAGTTCAAAACCAGCCTGAGCAAGAGCGAGACCCCGTCTCTACTATAAATAGAAAGAAATTAATTGGCCAACTAATATATATAGAAAAAACGAGCCGGGCGTGGTGGTGCATGCCTGTAGTTCCAGCTACTCGGGAGGCTGAGACAGAAGGATCGCTTGAGCCCAGGAGTTTGAGGTTGCTGTGAGCTAGGCTGACGTCACGGCACTCACTCTAGCCTGGGCAACAAAGTGAGACTCTGTCTCAAAACAAAACAAAACAAAAAAAAAAACAGGGAAAAACCTTCTAGTTCACATAGTTCCCATCCCTCTTGTTGAGCGTGCAGAAAGACCCCTGACCCCGTTTCAAGGGCACCGTGGCCCCATTCCTCCCTGCAGCCACGGCCTCAGCTCAGCTACATGGCATTTTCTGCATAGGTGACCACCCCACCTCCCATCCCAGCTGTGCACTGACCACTGGGATGCTCTTTCTAAAATGTAATTCTGACCATGTCCCTTTACTCTCTAGTAGCTTCCATCCACAGAACTATATATCAACTTGGCATTTGAGGCTCTCCAGTGGGCCCTGCACAGGTACTGCTTCCAAATCCATGCCTCACCTGCACCCTTCTACCTCTCCAGCCCCAGACAGGGTCCTTCCACTGTCAGCCCAAGCCCTAGCTCTTCCATTCAGACCTAATCATGTTGACTGGGCCAAGCACCTGCTAAGAGCATTGCACACTTACCTTGTTACATTTGCCATGAGAACTCTTCCAAGCAATTCTTAACCTCTGAGTCCCAGGGGAGAAAATGTCAATAAGTGACTTGTCCAAGGTCAGCCAGCAGAAGCAATTTCTTAATTATTATAGTTATCACTTAGATGCTTAATGTGTTAGGTCCCTTTGAAGGACTACACAAGTGTGGAAAAAACCTAACACATAGAAAGTACTTGATCAATCTGCCACTACTTTTGTAGGAACTTACCACACAATTAAGAATCTCTGTCTTCTCTTGATTCTCAAAGATAGGGAGCAGCCCTGTCTCTCTGCCACAGAGAATTATTAGCACATTACTGCACTTCTTAAGTCTGCTCCTCTGAGCCACAGAGATAGCCCCTTATTCACGGGGAGGTTGTGAGTCCTATTTAAGAACTTAAGGATTGTGCCTGGCATAAAAGTAGCCCTCAATAAAAGTTCTAACATAGTGGTCACCAAAATTCCCCCTGTGCTCTCCAGACAGGGCATACACCCCAAAGGATAGAGGGTAACCATCCTCATAAAATCTAGAAACAGCTCTTCGTGTTTGCGGCCATCGCCGGAGTGGCAGCGGCCAAAATGAAGTTCAATCCCTTTGTGACTTCCGACCGAAGCAAGAACCGGAAAAGGCATTTCAATGCACCTTCCCATGTTCGCAGGAAGATTATGTCTTCCCCTCTTTCCAAAGAGCTGAGACAGAAATACAATGTTCGATCCATGCCCATCCGAAAGGATGATGAAGTTCAGGTGGTTTGGGGACACTATAAGGGTCAGCAAATTGGTAAAGTAGCCCAGGTTTACAGGAAGAAATATGTTGTCTATATTGAACAGGTGCAGCGGGAAAAGGCCAATGGCACAACTGTCCACGTGGGCATTCACCCCAGCAAGGTGGTTATTACTAGGCTTACACTGGACAAAGACCGCAAAAAGATCCTTGAGCGGAAAGAAAAACTCGCCAAGTAGGAAAGGAAAAGGGCAAGTACAAGGAAGAAACACTTGAGAAGATGCAAGAATAAAATAGTCTTATGTACAACCTTCATTAAAAACTGCTAAAAAGAAAAAAAAAATCTAGAGGCAGAACATCCAGGTTTAAGACCTCTGGTCAAAGCACAGACCTACTACTGGATGGCCTTAGACCCTCAACATCCTCAAAGTCAAAGAAATAATCAGAGCCCTTTTCAAATGATGATACTCAAATATTTATGAAGCACCTAATATGTGTCACATCTTATTCTAAGTACTGAGATACAACAGCAACTAAGAACAGGATCGCTACTCTCTCGTGGAACTTATATTCTAGTATAAGAGAAATCTTAGAAATAAGACGTGGTCCATGGATTGCTGTGGTGGCCCCAAGGTATGGTCTTCCTTGAGCCATGCCCTTCATCCTATCATTTCTACTGGCCTCTCATTCTGAATGTGGGCAGGCCTGTGACTCGCTTCGGCCAATCCAATGCAGTGTTAGTGACAGTGTTCCAGTTCTGAGTTTAGGTCTCAAGAGGCATGGGGAGCTTCCTCTCTGTCTTCTGGGACCCGGCCTTTGCCATGAGAAGGGCCTAGGTGAGTCTGCCGGAGGATGAAAAACCACAGGGAGGAAAGCCAAGATGTTCCATCTGACAGCCAGCCGCTCCCTCCCATGCCCAGCGAGAGCTCCCATCCAGCTTTGGGCGGGCGTAAGAGGGAGCCCAGCCAAGACCAGAAGAAATGTCCAGCTGATCTCAGCCCAAATTGCCAACTGCAGCATTGTGAGCTAACCACGTGGTTGTTGTTGATAGCCACTAAGTTTGGGGTGGCCACAGAGCAAGAGCTGACCCACACAACACATAGCCTCTGAGAGATAGTTCATGGAAGATCAGACTGAAAGAACAGCTACCATTCAAGTGCTTGCTATGCCTGCAGCTTTACTGAAAGGCCCTTATAAACTGTAAAGTGAGGTGTTACTTGGCATCCCTCTACGAGACAGGCAGTTGACACTGATTCCCCCAAAGAGGCACACCCACCTTGCAAGAGAGGATGTTCCCAAAGGTGGAGAAGGTGTCATATAAAGCCTTGCTGTCGATGGAGTCCTCCAGGTTCTTGATGAAGATGTTGCCCACACCTGACTTGCGAAGTCCCGGGTCTCGCTGGGACCACATCATGCGGATGGGCTGGCCTTTGAGCATCTCAAAGTTCATCGTGTCCAGTGCCCGCTCCGCTGGACAGGAGGAGGAGAGGAAGGAGCAAGTTAAGGGGATTTTTTTTTACCCTAAGGTGCTTAATTAGGAGGAGGGGGCGGGCGGGAAAGGAAGTCATTGTCTGAGTCCCACCTGAGATAAAAGCCTGAAGGCTCAGGAGGCAGGAGGTGAGAGAATGAGTGTGCACGGTGCTCCGCCCACCTTCTAGCTGTGATCTCATTCAACTCCTCACTGTAGCCATACGAGCATGGATTCCCATGCCCATTTTACAGATGCGAAAATTGAGACTCGGGTGAAAAGTCAGTAGCCGAGGCAAATTTATTCTAGCCCCGAAAGCACACTGAGTAGATAAGAATGTCCCTACAACCAGGGATGACAGCAGTTTGAGGAAATTTAAGCTCAGAGGTGCTGAAGAGCAGAGTTGAGATTCAATCCCAAGCAGTCTGGCTGTGGGGGAAGTGAACATCACCTCTCTGAGCCTGTTCCTTTCCTATAAAGTGGGGATGATGATAATGTTGCCTATTTTTCCACACCTAACACAGAGAGATATACCACCTACCTCTGGGTTGTCAGACAGATTGAAAGCTAAATGAGGCATGCAAGGGACCTCGTTTGTACTTTGTGCCTGACACAAAACAGGTGTTCAGTAAACAGTTGTGCTGAAAACGGCAGCCTATGCCCATCCTTCTGCAACCCCTATGGCCTATTCCCTCCCGGGTAATGTGCACCCCTGCTTTAGGGACTCTGCTAGTCTCAAAGGCACGGAGGGGCTGCGGGGAACACACGGAGCAAGTTTCAGGAAGCCTGGGTTCTCCATCGGGTCCTCCCATAAACACCCAGGGGCAAAGCCCTTCTCTCTGCAGCTTAGTTTTCCCATCATGAAGTGGGGCAAAAAGATCAGGTCCTGCTTCACTCGCAGGGCTGGAAGATGGGAAGAGGCAGGAGGTGGGGCAAGGGGAAGGCACCCTGGAATCCAGCTCAGTCACCTATGGGGAAAGGGCTCTGCAGAAAAACCTGTCCCCTAGCAAACCCCCAGCCCAGGGAACCTCCCCATCCACCCAGGAGACCTGGAGTAAGGGTGCCCTCTTTGGACTTGGCTGGGGCAGGCCTTTTTGGTTAGGTTTCTGGAGTCTTATACCAGAAGCTTACAGCTACTATTGTTTTTCTTAGGTGATCACTTAAAGGCACCTACAGTGTACCACATAGAACAGGAGTACTTCCTAGTCATCAGTTCTCCATTCTTTATGTTACTGGGGAATAAGTCTTAGCCCCAGCAAAACCTGCTGTTCTAATCTTTAAGTCTCTCCACTCTCAACAGAAGTGCAGACATACTCAGCTGACTAGCTCTAATCAATCCTATCAGCTGTGAGAAAATGAGGGCGGCCACTTTTCAGGGCACAGAGGTGGAGGCACCAGGTGTGGGTCTCATGTCACCCTGCCCAGGGAGACCCAGGCCCAGCTCTCTTGGCTTCTCACCAGGTGCTTCGAATCTCTTATCCTCACAAACACTCTATAAGGCAGGCAAGACGCCCATTTTCCAGACAGGCATCTGAAGCTCAGAATGGTTGCATAACTCGCCCAAACACAGCTGCTATGTTTCTATCCCAGGCCTGCCCGACCCGAAAGCCCGAAAGCCCTTCGCTGTTTTCACTCGGCCTTAATCTCTCTCCTCTGTGAAGTGGAGCAATACCAGCAAGCTGCACAGCAATGGCCAATTCCCATCCCAGAGACCGGCCCCTGCCAACGCCCTGAATCTTTGGGCCTCAGTTTCCCTGGCTGTGAAATGTTAGATGAAAGCGCGGGCGGCCTTGTCCCGGGTGCTGTCCCGCTTGTCTCTCTGCTTGCTGTCAGTCTGTCCGTCGTCGGTCGTCCCGTCCAGCTCCCGCTCCCCCGGGGCTCACCGTCGGCGGGCTGCTGGAAGTTGATGTAGGCGTACCCCAGCGAGCGCCGGGTGGCCACGTCGCGGCACACGCGGATGGACAGGATGGGGCCTGCAGGCGAGAACTTCTCATAGAGCATGGCCTCGGTCACGTCGGGGTGCAGATCGCCCACGTAGAGCGAGGCGAGGGGGTAGCCCGAGCTGCTGGCGTTCATGGTGGGCAAGGGGCTGGGGACTGCTGGGGGAAACGAGGGGCCGGGTCACCGAGCTGCCCGCGCTCACCCAGGCGGGAGCCTCGGAAGCTGCGGGCGCACAGGACAGCTCCGGGGCTCTCGCTCCCCAGCGTCGGTCGGCCCCTTCCCTTTACCGCGCACGCGGCCCAGCGCGCCAATTGTGGGCGCGCTCGGGGGCCCCGCCCCGGGACCCTTCCTGAGCCTACACCCCACCTGGGCCCAAAGTGATCTAGAAGCCACAGGTGGGGGCATCTCTGACCCCGCCCTGAGAGGCGGAGAAAAGCCCTTGATTTGGCCTAGAGTAGGGCTGCAGAGAAGTGGGTGGAGCTGAGAACTCCCAGCAGTGGGACCGCAAATTGGGTTCTAATTCCAGAGTAGGTCATTGCCTTTCTGGACTCATTTACTCTTTCGGTAAAATGGAAACGACTACCTCTCAGCAAGGATTAAAAGAGACCTTGCTTTTTGTGCATTTCACATACAAATGGGAGAACTCCGAACCGGACGCCCTGTTTCAAAGTTTGTGTTGAGATTTTTTTCCGAAAAACCCTGATCCAGTCCAACTCTTCTGCACGAAGATGGAAATGGATTTGTGACTTGGGACAGAGGGCTCCATGAGAATTCAAGACCACTGAAGTCTTCCTTGACACTGGCTCTTACAAATTGTCAAGACCTGTCAATTGACTAAGCTATTCCACCAGAAAGGTTCATGGAGTTCCTTGTGACCCAGCCTATATGGGAGCAGTAGGGACCTAAGAGCAGCACAGACCCAGGTGACCCCAAACTGAGCATCAAGACTGTCAATTTGAGCTTGCAGCCTCAATCTATCTGTGGCATAGGGTCATTAAAAACCCAAAACCAAAAAACCTAATCCACTGTGGATCAATACTACACTCTGCCTTTCGTAGGGACTCTCGTGGTTTCCCTGGTGCAAGAAGCAGGTGGGCTACCACCGGCTGGACATGGCTTTGACAGGTGGAACAGCTCCCAAACCAGGCAGGAGCTGGTCTGAACGTCCAGCCACACAGCAAGGAAGCACCAACCAACTATAATTTGGGGTTCAAAAAAGACCCTTATCCTCACTTTTTTTCCTCTCCTTATGGTAGTGTTTCAGAAGTAGTTTTCAGAAGAGGGTAAATCCCATGACCAAACATTGCTGCAGGCTGTCAGAAAGTGTTAGGGCGGATGACAGAGATCACTATAACCATCACTGGCTTGGTTATATCTCAAGGTTAAAAAGTGAGGGAGGCTTGAATACAAGGTAAAATAACTGTCCACACCAAATCTTAGAAGCCACAAGAGACGATCTAACACCTGGATGGTTTGTTGCAGAAGGTGTACAGGCATCAAGTGATGGATGGAACGTAGCTATCTAATTAATGATAATGTCTTCCCCTTCCCGCACCTTGACCTCTGTTTGTAAAGGATGAAATAAAGTTGTTTGCCTATTGTTAAAGAGAGAGCCAAAAATAAGTGTGATCAGAATAGTGAGAGATGGTGGTGACACATCAATTCACAGGCAACTAACTGATAAAATTTTTTATTTCACTTTTGAATTTTTACACTTTTCCTGATTATTCCGTGTAAGGTGAAACTAGAACTGTTTAAAAGACATACACAAATCTAGTACATCAATAACCGGGGAATTTTCTTTTTTGCTATACTATTTTCACAACCACGGGTGTGCTTGCTAGGCAATATAACCATCACAGAAGCAAACGTTAGGCAGAATACTGGTAAGGAAAAACAAAGCAAGAAAGAGCTACCAGATATACAGACAGGCTTGGTTCCACATTCATGACTGCATTTTCAAGCGCCAAGTATTAACTGCACATTTTTGTTCAGCTAGAAAGGAGAGGGTGATTTTTTTTTGTTTGTTTTTTCTTTTTTTGGTTTGTTTTAAATCAGTGCATGAATTTTTGTCTCATTTCAGCAGATGGACAAACAGATGGATTCTACAGCTACGTGGAATGTTAAAGGTAGAGGGGTGATACTGTGAGACTGACAGGCCTGTCCACGCTCGATTCTCTCCACTGCAGTGTCCATGCGACTTCCCTGCATTATAGGGTCTTGTTTAAACTCGTCTGAGAACTGAGCTGGATGAGCACACTTGGGAGATCTGGTGACAGGTACTAACAGGCATTATCAGGGTCAGGGCAGGCTGCAATCAAGGGAGAAATCATGGAAATTTAAAAATGCTTTCTTGATTGAGATCTTGGTATCACTGAAGACCAACAACCGTGTTGAGAACTGGAGGAAGACAGAACTACGGTGCCCGAAGCTCTTCTCTTTAAAGCAAGGCTTGCTCATCAATGTCTCTAACCCCTGCCCATATACAGTATTAAAAAGTGAACAAAAGATAAAGATAGAATTCAAAAAGAAAAAAAAGTAATGAAATAGAAGGACAGAAATTTAAAGAGAGAAGAGAAAACCAAAGTTAACAGTCTAATAGGACAATGAAAAAGAATGTTTAGATTTCAAAATTTAAAAGCCTGGAGCTAGGAAGAAGCCAAAGACTGAGTACTCCTCAAGTGAAAGGCGATCTCTACAGAACATTATTTTTTTTTTCTTTTTTTTTTTTTTAGAGACGAGACCTCTTGCTGTATTTCCCAGGCTGGTGTGCAGTGGCTATTCACAAGTGCAATCGTAGCATACTACAGCCTCATACTTCTGGGCTCAAATGATCCTCCTTGCCTCAACCTCCTGAGTAGCTGGGACTACAGGTGCATGCCACTGCGCCTGACTCAGAACATGATTCTTAAAGTATTATCCAGAAAACAGATAAGGCCATTCATAAAATACACGGCTTTTTTTTCCTTCTTTAGCTCAGTGTTAACAATGAAAACAGATTTCACTACTGAAGCACAAGCTGCAAATTGGTAACATATTGCTGTAGGAAAGGGGGTTCAGTCAGGTGTGTTATAGGAGCACTAAAACTTTTCAAGGTGGCATAAGCCAGTTATCTGCTACAAAGAATTCCAATTTCAGGCTTCGAGTTTCCTCAGAGGAAGACACTGTGGACATCTGTGGTCATGAACTTTAGAGTGGCAATAGCCCAGAACTGTAAAGTGTCTATAACCCCCGAACTACAGGCAGAATTACTGTGAATTAGCATTAAACTCCAATGCCAAATGATAGGTGTCTCAATCCGAGTCCCAGCCTCACAATATAATCTCTATAACTTTCTGTACAACTTTACAATGGAATTGTATTTCAGTGACTATTTTGATATCAGATTAAACTTTCCAAAATGTTATACATAATTCAGATCTATTTTTTCTACCAGTAAGAGTTCTGCTAAATTACAAAACCCCATTATCACAGTGTTCAGTTTAAAAAAAATTAAACACACAGTAATCCTGTCAATGTTAATCAAAATCAAAACTTCAGAATGCCGTGGCATTTATATGACCAATCTGAGTTTTAGATACAAATACCGGCTGTTTATCCCATGAACCATTTTTGATAGGCTGAGGCTGTGAAAAATTGAAAGTTGACGTACGATTTTTTTTTTTTTATCGCACAAAGGGATATATGTGGAAGGTACAAAGTGTCACCGAACAGATCACCTAGCACAACAGACATTAGTTCTCTCCCTCCCCAGCATCTCCTTCATCTCCCTGGTTTTCCGATGTCCACAGCTGTAAAAGAAAGAAAAAAGAAGCTATAATCAAAGTAGGGCTACTAAAACTTACCCAGGGAGAATGTATTGTTCAACTGTTCAAAATTCTTCCTGTAGTACTGCAGACGGTGATGACTGCAAATGTCAAAACTTTTGCAGTCATTTATGACCAATTTAACAATTTAAAACCTTAACTATATTTAACAGAGTACAAATCCTCTATTGAATTTTGGGTAACAGTGAATTATTATGTGAGTGAGTAGGAAAAAGACTGGAAACCCTCTAGACGTGGTACTTACAGTGAGATTATCCCTAAGCAACTGCATGATCAGGGTGCTGTCTTTATAAGACTCTTCATTCAGTGTATCCAATTCGGCAATCGCTTCATCAAATGCCTAAAACAAAGAGCCTTTAGCAAAGAATTCACAATTTCTCTGGAGCTAGTTTAGCCCACCTTTTTCTGTTAAGTGAATATAATTTTTCTTTTTATACAGTATTTGGGGGGAATCTAGGCTATTACCTTGTTTGCTAGTTGTTTCAGCAAAAATATAATGCATATTTATAAAGCACCAACGATGACAAAAATTCCTACATAAGAACTTTACTGTATCCAACATGTAAGCAATATTACTGTTAACCCTAGTACAGTCATCCTAGGCAAATTCATGTTTTAATTACCAAAGACATTTCTAGCAATCCTCTTTTTTAAATTAAACAATGTTTTTTACTAAAACTCAAAAGGTCTGGATACAGACATAAAGGGAGAATGGTGACGCTCACATCACTAAATCTGATTTGATTAAGTGACGGAACTATGAGAATTCATTTCAGACAACTTTTCCAAATTAAAAAAAATTTAAATAATAGTATGCATGTTAAAAGACTACAAAAATATTTAGAAGAGGCCAAAAGAAGAAGATAGGAGAGAATCTAGCACACAGGGAGAATGTGGTCTGATTTCTTTCTTTTTATAGCCATAACCTCAAATCTTGGTTGAAGGATGACAGTATATAACCAAGGCCCAACGCTTGATAAGAAACAATAAACTATGTTCATCTGGAATCTTCTACAACCATCCCCCCAAAATAAGTAATCAAATAAAACAAAATAAAACAAAAACTAACAGGAGGTTTCGAGAAGGAATCAAAGAGTGAAAGGTCTGTATTCATTATATAAAAGATATACTCTCACCCCACAGAAAGTCTTTCAAAAAAGTCCAAGACAAGGAGTATGCTCAGGAAGAAAAAGAAATTAGTAGAAAGCACAAGCACTGTTTACTATGATCAGAAACCACACAGGGTCTTTCTCACCGTTTTTGCCAGGCTGCAGGCCTTTTCAGGAGAGTTTAGAATCTCATAGTAAAAGACTGAGAAATTAAGTGCCAGGCCAAGTCGAATTGGGTGTGTAGGCTGCATTTCTTTCTTACTAATTTCAAACGCTTCCTGGTAAGCCTGCTGGGAGTTCGACACAGTGGCTATAAGAAAGATGAAAAATAGTAAAGGTTGAGTTCTTTCATAGGTTGCATCACACACTGGATCCACCATCAAATTATTTTACCAAACTAGGCAGGAGCACATGTGACCTACCAAATGAGGTGTCTCTACTATTCAATTAAATGTTTGCTAAATATTTATTCTAAGCCAAGAACTGCATTAAATTCTTTGGAGAGAAATGAAGATGATTATCGCAAAGTCTATTAAAGTAGTTAAGAAACAGATAAGCTAGAACGTGGAAAACAGTATGCTCTAGCAGAAAACTCCTGGGCTTTAGAGTCATTACACTTAAACTTGAATTCCCAACTCTTTTTTTTTTTTTTTTTTTTTTTGAGACAGAGTCTTGCTTTGTTGCCTAGGCTAGAGTGAGTGCCGTGACGTCAGCCTAACTCACAGCAACCTCAAACTCCTGGGCTCAAGCGATCCTTCTGTCTCAGCCTCCCAAGTAGCTGGGACTACAGGCATGAGCCACCATGCCCGGCTAATTTTTTCTATATATATTAGTTGGCCAATTAGTTTCTTTCTATTTATAGTAGAGACAGGGTCTCACTCTTGCTCAGGCTGGTTTTGAACTCCCGACCTCGAGCCATCCGCCCGCCTCGGCCTCCCAGAGAGCTAGGATTACAGGCGTGAGCCACCGCGCCCGGCCTAATTCCCAACTCTTATGCACTAAGTCTGTGGCTTGGGGCAAAACCCCTCATAAGCCTTGGTTTCCTTACCAGAAAAATGGGAAGACTGCTACCTAAACTCTATGGTTGAGGCTGAGGCAGGAGCCCAGGAGTTGGAGGTTGCTGTGAGCTAGGCTGATGCCACGGCACTCTAGCCCTGACAACAGAGTGAGACTCTGTCTCAAAAAATAAATACATACATACACTGTATGGTTGGGTGAGGAATAAATGAGATTCTAAAGTACTGGGCACACAGTAGGCACTTAACAAAGTGTAGATATAGTTATCATCATCACAATAATACATGATACAAGAAATGCATCACTACAGTAGTTTCATACCATCAAAGTTTCACCTCTAAAAAAGACAGCTACCAAATAATCCTCAAGATAAAGATAAAGGTCTCTTTAAGTGCACTCTACACCAGACTTTTAATGCCTCTATGTTTGCCCCTTGGATATATTTTGCCAACTTCCATGATCCTGTTTATCACAACGCTGGGGTCTTTTAAATTCTCAGTGCTGTGATGTTGGTGTCTATGGTGAACAGACAAAGCAAAAACTTTGCTCCCATGAAAGAAGACTAGCTCCACTACTGATCAAATTTTTTTAACAATATTACTTACTTTGCTTATTGTCTCCAGATGCCACCTCAGAAAGATACCTAAAATAATCTCCTTTCATTTTCAAGTAGAACACCTTACTTTCTGGTTGTGTAGCATTGGGAATGAGATATTTGTCCAACAGCTCCTAAAATGCGATGCACATTGTTAAGCATTTAGAATTATTTACGAAATGCTAAAACTATGCTTGAGATTAGAGATTCATACTACCATTTGTAAATAATTTTTTGGAACATTAAAAAAAAAAAAAAAAAAACCTCTATTTTCCACCCAAGCTTCTAAATGTTGGTTAGTCCAGGTCATAACAGCAGATGCCTGTATTCTTCTGTTAAATATCACTTTGACCATCCATAAGGGTTAAAGTACAGCCATACAATGAAATGCTATGGAGGCCTTAAAAATGGTGATGCAGAACTACACAGGTAACATGGAAAGACTCTTAAAAGAAATGAGTGGAAAAAAAAGCAGATTATCAATACCACAAGAATCCCATTTTGATATTTAAAAATATGTATGTTATATATGTGTACATGCATATAAATATAGAAAGGAAAAGCCTGGAAGAATCATGTTAATAATGGTTCTCTGGGTGATAGGATTAGTAATGATTTTAATTTCTTATTTATATTCTTCTGCCCTGTTCCCTGCTCCTTCCTTTAAAAAAAAAAACACAAAAAAACTCATAAACATGTATTATTCCTATAATTAGAGGGGGGAAAAACCTTCAATTTTTGAAGGAAAAAAGTGGTAATAGAGCAAAACTGCCAGGAACTAAGTTTAGAGTCAACCCAACCTGGATAGAAATCCCTCTTCTGCCACTAATCTGTATCTGTATGACCCTGGACAAATTATCTAATTACTCTGAGCCTCAGTTTCCTCAGCTATACAATGGGGATCACAAAAGCCAACATCGAGGGTAGTTATGAGGATAAATGAGCCAAGGTACATAAAGCACTTAACACGTTGCCTGGCACGTAGTAAGCACTCAAAGAGTAGCTAATTCTATTAATAATAAATTCCTTTAAACATTTATGCTTACAACAAAAGTAGTTCTGAAGGAGTCCAAGCTTCGTATACAGAGCAATATTTTCGAAGAGTTGTTTTAGAATGTGGCATCCTGAAAAACTGGTTAAGAGGCAGTAAGTACCATGCTCTTCTTCACATTCTTTCAGATGCTCTTAAAAGCTGGTCTACATTTCAGGAATTATGGAACTTTCTTGCCTTTGGAATGCATGCCATACTTCATCTGAATACCAGATGTACCTAACATTCAGGAATTAGTGCACCATTAACAAACCCCCAAATTACCAACAGGCAACAAATTTAGCCATGTCACTCTTAACATTAAGAGTCTAATAAAAAGAGAAGCTCAATGCAAAGCTTAGTTATGAGGGGATTTACTCAAAGTGAGAAGATGCAAGGGGTAGCAGTTATTTTAATATTCTCTGCAGACAGACAGGATGTAACTCCTTATAGTTTAGGGATGAGGAGTACTGCCTGATGGCTGACAAGCTTTGTACTGGTTTTCAAAAGAAAGGTGTCATGGGCAGTAATTCGGAGAGGCAACCAGCAGGGGAGGAGGTAGATCCACAAGTGTGAATTCCTTTTCCCTTCAAAGCAGCCCTCACTGTTCATTTTTACCTGATTTCACCTGGAAGAAAAAAAAAGTTCCCAGTGGGCTCAGGATGTGAGGGAAAGACAATATGCTCATGATTTGCTCTAGGATATGAGCCCCTCCCACTCAACCCCAAACTGGCCAGAGGGAAGCAATCATCTGACTAAGGCTTATGTGAAACACAGGAGGGGAGAATCCCTAAATCACTTTTGATTTGGCTTTGGAATGCATGCTGAACCTGCTGCATGTGCCTCACTTTCAGAAAAAAACAGGACCGGACACTGTGGCGGCATGACTCAGGAGAGGCTGAGAGACAGCTCAGGTTTTGGATCCTGCCTCCCCTACTAGAGATGACATCACTACTCACACTTATACACAGAACAGCCTATCTATCTGCTGCTGCATCTCTCAGAATTGTGTCTATTTGACTTTGATTTTTAAAAGAAAAGATGGAGAGATGTTGAATAAATGCTCCTCTTTTTCACAGGTCTTTTTGATAGGAGAGGAAAATACCCCTTAAGTGATGAACAATCTCTGATCAAGCAAAAAGTGAGAAAAATCACATCATATGCTAAAAAATTAGTTGCAAATGACTTGCACCTTTCCAGTATATTCAGACACCTCTCTCTCTCGTAAGCTGCTTGAGAGTCTGCATTTGTAAATTAAATTAATATTACCTTTATGTAGAAATCATTGTTTAAAACAGAAGCACTGGCCTCTTACCAGAACATCATTGCAGATGTCCTGCAGTTCTGCCTCAATCTTCTCACGGTACTCTTTACCCATCTGCTGCTTCTTCTCATTCCTCTCTGTTTTCTGTTCAATGCTGGAGATGACACGCCAGGAAGAACGGCGGGCGCCTACCACGTTCTTGTAGGCAACAGAGAGCAGATTTCTCTCTTCATTGGAGAGTTCATGCCCCTGTTCCGTGACCGCCTTCATGGCTGCAGCCATATCATCATAGCGCTCAGCCTGCTCAGCAAGTTTAGCTTTCTGTACCAGCTCACTCTTATCCATGGTCATTCCCTAGAACAAGACTAAGAGAAAAAGCAAATGTCAGGCTTCAGGCCCCAGGAAACATAGGTGTGAATCTTCTTCCAACCCATCTGGAAAGAAGGATACTGAATGTGAAACCTCTAGTTCCAAACACCACCAACAATAGTGACTGTGTATTGAGCATCTAAAGGCCAAGTACTTTGCTAAGGCCTTTTTATTATTTAGGTCAATTGAGTTTCCTAACAGTCCTACAAGGTAGGTATGTTTATTACAACCTCTTTCCTCTTCTTAGGCGTGAAGAAATGACGGTTCAGAGAAGGCAACTGTTATACCCAGTGCAACACTGCAACCAGATATTAGAGAGCCAGAACTCAAACTCAAGCCATCTGGCTCTAGAGCTTTTGTTTTCGTCCATTATCCTAATTTGCCTCCCCAACATGTACTGCTTAATAACTATTTCTTTAGAAGTTTATGCTAACTATACATCCTTTAATTCTCTCAATAACTGTTGTTGTTTTTTTTATCTTAGTACAATTCCCTATTATTATAGGAAGTGCTCTCTTCACTGTCCTGTAAGGAATTGTCTGGTTTTGACCAAATCTGTTTTTTCCCAAAGTACAGGGGGAAATACTTTAAGTAGGATGACTGCTTCCATCAATCTTGAAGCAAAAGATATGATTTGAAATGATCTATCTGGCAGTGCCCATCAAGCAGCAGACACCTTGAAAAATGGGAGCCATTACTATCATATATCTTGCAATTTGCTAACTTTGTTACAAGGACACACTGCAGAGGAAGAGCATAAATGAAGGGCAGGCAGCCTTGGGCCCTACCTAGCTCTGCTACTTACAAGTGGTATGACCTTGGTTAAATCACTTACCCTGAGAGCTTCAGTTTCCTTACTAGAACACAAGAACATTCCCAACTCTCTTAATGGGGCTGTTATGAGGAACAAATGACCTAATCTAAAGGCACTTTGAAAAGTTTAAAACATTATACATAAACATCAGGCACTAATTTTGTATATAGTATAGGTTGCAAGAGATAGGAGTATACAACAAGATGCACGTAACAGAACTTCAAACCATAAATTAATTCATTTCGACTGTAACTGAGTTCATTTAAAAGTTTTTTCTGAAATAGACAAAAATCTTAGTGACTTCAGTTTATCAATTTATCGAATCCTTTATATAAACCAACCAGTGTATACCTCTTATATTACTCACCTCACCTTAGTCAATTTGCCACTATAATAATCACCATTCATAGAGTATAGTAATTTTTGGATAATGTGTAGCTAGAAATAGAAAGTTATTTACTAAAGAAAAAGAGTTGGTTTAAATTTCAATATATCTATCTATGCTACACAGTGTAAAATTAGGCTAATATCTTGAGATATAAAAGGATGAAAAACTACTTAAATAGTAGTGGGAACGTCAGCATTTTTAAAACAAATTGTTTCATTACTACATACATGGTATCACAATTTAAGACTCAGGCCAGGCACGGTGGCTCACACCTGTAATCCCAGCATTCTGGGAGGCTGAGGCAGGCGGATCGCTCAAGGTCAGGAGTTCGAAACCACCCTGTCTCTACTAAAAATAGAAAGAAATTAATTGGCCAACTAAATACATATATATATATAAATTAGCTGAGTATGGTGGCGCATGCCTATAGTCCCAGCTACTACGGAGGCTGAGGCAGAAGGATCGCTTGAGCCCAGGAGTTTGAGGTTGCTGTGAGCTAGGCTGACACCACGGCATTCTAGCCTGGGCAAGAGAGTGAGACTCTGTCTCCCAAAAAATAAATAAATAAATAATAAAAGAAAAGAAAAACAATTTAAGACTCTGAAAATGATTGATAATTTAAAAATAGCAAAGAAAGTAGCAAAGAAACTTTTACCTCAAAAGTTATTTCTGTATTTCCAAGAGAGAAATCCTATACACAGGGCCCTATCACATAAAAAATGTTTTATTAGATGGAGTACAATGATACAAGATACGCTTTTCAAAATCTAGGCAATATAGAAAAAAATTGATTTTTCTCCTACAGCTTATTATCTAACTAACTCACATTTTGAGCCGTGTCCTATATAAGGCTCACTAATTTTAAGCTTATATTCAGTGAAGTGAGTCTCACCCTGATCCACCTGATACCTTGACCCAACACTACAATGAAACTAAGGCAGACAGTAGTTCCCAAGAAATATTCCATTTGCTCCCCTTTATTTCTCAGAAGCCCAGCCCCACCCCAGCAGTTAGGAGGGGCCATATGGTAGTTTTGTCCAATGAAGCATAAACAGAAATGATGCTATACTTCCAGGCTAAAATTCAAACTCAAAGTCCTACGTATGGTTCCCTAGACTCTCTTCTCTTACAGCAGCCATCTAGAAGGTCATGTATTCTAGATGGTACAGTCATACAAATGCGGAGTTTCTGCCAGCCTGAGTCCCTGAGTGACTGTAGAGTGCAGATTCCTAGAGACCTCACTGGACATGCAGGATGAAAAAGAGACACTTTTGTTGGGGTAAGCCATTGAGATGCTGGGGCTGTTGCCATAATACAACCTCATCTACTCTAATGCAAATACATCAAAAATACTCTATCATCTCAAAATTATATACAATAGTCAACCCTCCATATCCATGGGCTCCACATCCACAGATTCAACCAACTGTGGGTAGAAAATATTCTAAAAATAAAAATTAAGAATACAAAAATTAAAAATACAAATTAAAAATACAGTATAACAACTATCTACATAGCATTTACATTGTATTAAGTATCACAAGCAATCTTGTAGATGATTTAAAGGTACATGAAAGGACATGCATAGGTTATATAAAAATACTATGCCATTTTATATCAGGGACTTGAGCGCATCTTTGAATTTTGGTATCCGCTGGGGTACTGGGACCAAGCCCCTCTGTGGATACTCTCTCAGTACGTCCAACTTTCTTGACTGTAAAATCTTTGAGGTCAGGACAACATCTCCATCATTAAATAACCCTACTTTATCGTTCCTAAAAGTGCCAAGCACAGCAGAGAGAAGTCAATTTTCAATGACTCAATGAACTTTAGAAAATTTCTAATCTGTACGCTAATTCAAAGTTACAAGTCCCTTAGAGGCCCACTTCAAAGTTCATGAAACACTATCTGTGCAACTCCACCTATGAAAGATTCCAAATAATAAAGTGCTAGCTAAAAGCCAATTCAGAGTCAAGCCATCTCATGGAGTAATAGAGAAATACACAAGATCAACGTTGCTAAAGGATACCGCAAAACTCTCTGGCCCAACCAGGCTCCCAATTTATAATAAGTACCACCCTCCTGTCTCTTTCCCAAGCATTAAAAGTTAAGTCATACTTCTCCAAAAAATCCTGAGCTCACTGGGACCTCTCAAATGTCCATTCTTTACTTCCCAAAATAACATGTAGCCTTTCTGGTTTGGGGTCAACCGTTTTAAGCTTCTGTAAGATCACTGTAAGAGTTTTTGGGGATTGAGAACCATCATGATACAGTAAGACTGAAAAAGTCTGTATCCGTATATCTACGTTTCAAAAATTTTAATTACACACACACAGGAACAATTTGCAAAAACCAAATCCATGGCTAAACGTCCTGATGGCTACTGCTTACATAACTTTTGACTTATATAATGTGGATTTTGAAGCAGCTAGACCAATTTCAACAGGAAATGGGTTACACAACACCCAGCAGTTTGGAGGAAGGCAGCAGACAAAAGAGAAATGAAATTGTTCCTATTTCTATAATAAACCTCCATCCATAATCTTGCCTTAGTCCCACGGCTTTCAGTCACTCATTATCTCCAGCCTCCTTCACGTCTTTGCTATAAGACCCATTTTATTTTCTTAAAGCTCTGATCAAGTCACTTCCTGCTCAAAATTCTTTAAAGTTTCCTGCTGCGGAGAGTAGAGTCAGATTTCCTCCTCTGTCAGTGAAAGCCTGCCAAGCTATCTTCCCAGACTTTTTCCACAACATGCCTTCCACATATGAGCTTCTGCCAAAATGGTTTTCTCACATACAAAGTGTTTTTCTGTCTTTGCTCACAAAGCCATTCCCTCTACCTGGAATGGCTTTTCCCATTTACTCTGCATACAAAATTCACAGCAAGACTCAAATGTCATCTTCCTCCACGAAGCCTTTCTTAAGCCACTAGTCATATGTGGTTATTCAATTAAAATGTGGCTAGGGCCACAAGTTGAAATCATAATATTTTAGATATAATGGATTAAGTAAACAAGTTGTTAAAATTAATTTCCCCCTTTTTTTTTTCTATCCACTTATTTATTTATTTTTGAGACAGGGTCCTGCTCATTCTGTCACCCTGGCTGGAGTGCAGTGGGGTGTTCATAGCTCACTGTAACCTCAAACGCCTGGGCTCAAGCAATCCTCCTATATTGGCCTCCCAAAGTGCTGATATTACAGCTGTGAGCCACCATGCCTTGCCTTTTTATTATTAAATGTAACTGCCAGAAAAATTTTAATACATGTGGCTCACATTCTATTTCTATTGGACAGCATTTATCTAAGATGAAAATATTCTCACAATGCATTTCATCTGTATCTGTCTTAATGTATTATCACATTTCTTCAGTACTAAAAATATTTGTATGTTAATACAAGTGGTTCGATTAAAAAAAAAAATATTTGTATAACATCGCTTGAGTTCATTCCTACACCATAAACTCCCTTAGGGCATATCTCCCACAGCATCATGCACATAATTGGTACAAACAGATATCTGCACTTCAGCCTGGGTCAAAGAATGAGACCCTGTCTCTTTAAAAAAAAAAAAAAAATTCTTCATGACTCATCTCCTTACCTGTCAGGTTTTCTCATCCACTACTCTTCAACATGTACCTTTCTCTTAGACTGGACATCACCGCATGCCCTATAAATGCCATGCTCGATTATGCCTGAAACTGCTTTTGTAGTTCCCTTCATTTAGAATGCTCTCCTATATCTACTACCTGCTTACACAAACCCTATCCATCCACCTAGGGCTAGAAAGCTCGCCCAGCAACCCTGACTGCCCCAGCCCACATTGATCGACCCTGCTTATGACTCCAAATACACTTGTAGCCTATTACACAGTCTAGGGCTCCTTTATGTTCTTTTATGGTACCAACGATGAGTATACCATTTAGCCTCACATGTGTGTGCCCTCAAAAGAAAGCTTCACATTTGTTTCACATTAATGCCTAAAACTGTGCTAAGCACAAAACACAGGCTCTAATGAATACCTGCTAAGTTTTTCAACAAATCATTACTGGAAGAGCCCAAGGAACATAGGCTACTTATATGTGGTACAGCAGAAAGGCAAAGGACTACATGTCAGAGTGCAATGTGCCCCTACACAGCCACGTGAGCTTGTTAAACTTAGTCTTTCAAGCTATAAAATGAAGATAACAGTATGTACCTCAGAAGGGTTGCTGTGAAGATAAAAGGGGCAGGGAATTAAAGAATAGTAAATGTGGAAATCTTTTTTTAAAAATGCATAGTTCAAAAATAAATTTGAAGTACTATTATTTCTCTCACAGTACCTACACGTCACTGTTTTAGCTACAAAATATGAACCTAGATTTTTAATATGCAAGTCCATGAGAAGAAACAGCAAAAGTCTAATTAATCTTGTAAAGGAAGAAAGTATGTTATAATGTTAACATTCTTAGATAAAGACCACCTCTCAATGTCCTCAAAATGGACATGCATGTTAACTGTAACTGACTTTTACTCATTAGTTCCTAGTTGAATTTTCTAGAGATGACAAGTAGTGATGGCTTATAATCAAGGCCTACTTTTCTACGGGGACTTTGAAATATGGTCCCACCCCAAAAGATATTGGCGAGAGCCTTTATTTGCCTCCTAAAAAGCTTTTAAAAGACTACAGTCTCATCAACAGGCATGGTACCACCACAGCAGAGACAAGATACCAGAGCGGACAGACTCATCAGAGGCTGCAGAGGGTTTGATCCTGCAGTGGGCCAATAGATTTTCCTTGTGGGGGGCATATTTCAGGAAGACACTGACATGCTTGAAAACAGGAGTTCTCAAGCACGCCCACATGATGATGATGGCTGTCAATGCATTCTAAGCCACTGGATGCAGCAGGTCAGGGGACTGGGAAACATTTGCTGAGAAGAGCAGCAATTGCTTAGTGAAAAATTGGAAACAATCTAAATATCCAGTAATAGGGAATGGTTAAAAAAGATTGATTATACAAGATTACAGGGCCATCAAAAGAAGGGATTTAATGACCTGGAAAGATTTATGTAAGACCTATGGGGGATGGGAAAGGAACCTGCACAACAGTAGCTCATTTTTCGTAAAATATCCCCCAATGAACATAAACACGAACAGAATGGTTAACATTAAATCAGAAAATAAATGCTGAAACAAGAGTATCTATGAACCAACCTAGCTCTAGTAACTCCATTCTTCGCCTAAGGAACATTTTTCAGTCAGGGCCAAAATACTGAGAAGTCATTTCCCAGTGACCAGACCAGACATCCAAGGATAAGGACCCCAAAAAAGGGACTATCTATTGCTAATCTATTAAAAAAAAAAGGCATTGTAAAGGCAGAAAGGAGTTGAAAATGATAGCTGTGGCCTTTAGAGACAGTAACTTTCAGCTGTTCTTTTTTCAAGGAAAAGAACATGCTCAATTCTAAAATAGTAAGCTTTGATGGCCAGGCCCAGTGGCTCACGCCTATAATCCTAGCACTCTGGAAGGTCTAGGCGGGCGAACTGCTTGAGGTCAGGAGTTCGAAACCAGCCTGAAACATGAGCGAGACCCCATCTCTACTATAAATAGAAAGAAATTAAATTGGCCAACTAATATATATAGAAAAAATGAGCCGGGCATGGTGGCACATGCCTGTAGTCCCAGCTACTCGGGAGGCTGAGGCAGCAGGATTGTTTGAGCCCAGGAGTTTGAGGGTGCTATGAGCTAGGCTGAGCCACAGCACTCACTCTAGCCTGGGCAACAAAGCGAGACTTTGTATCAAAAAAAAATCCCAAAAAAACAACAAAAAAACATGGTGGGATCTGTTTTTGGGAAAGCCCTTCATACAACAAATCTGAGCTTCTTAAGAGAAGGTGAGTGATTTTTCCACATTTCTATATTATAATCTCTTTGAATTTCAATTTCTTCAATGTTAAAAGGAGACATTAATAGCTATCAAATGAAATAATGTAAGATGGCTATTAGTGCTAGTCAGAATAAAGGCTCACAGGCAAATATTCTTACCCTTAAGCTTCTTCACAAAAAAGTAATGCATATAACCCAATGTGTGTTGAAGTAAATGCAAAATGAAAAAACTACCAGTATTTCCAAGAACTCTTTGGATTACCCACTGACAGGAATTCAAAAGAAATACAAGCAGTATGGGGCCTCTACTCAGACAGCTTAAACTCTAATGGTAGGCACATAAGAAGACAGGGTTACAAAGCTTCTTGGAAAAGCAAGCAGCTAGAATTAGAGGGAAGAGCTTTAGTTTAAAAGTAGCTAAGTCCTGACTCATTCTATAGGATGGTAAAGCTCTGCATAGGAAAGAAAAAGGGAACTCTAGGTGGTGACAGAAAAAACAGATGTGTGAATAAAGTGCATGTATGTTTTTCTAGATGAAATAGAAATCAAAGGCCAAAGGAGATAAAGAAATGAAAATTATCAAGCCCAAAAGAGGAAACTGATAGGAACATCTGAAAATCTATGCTCAAAAGTTTCAATGGGGTGAGGAACTGACTGCAAATTCTAAATTGCATTCATACATATACCATGCCAGATAGAGCATCCACAGCACCGTAAAGTAGAAGTTACAGTTCTGGAGTCACTCTGCTGAAGGAAAAACAGATGCCAAGCTACTGCAGGAGGGACTGAGAAAGTCAGTGGGACCAGGTGGTTAGTGGGTGTTATCCAGAAAAAGTTAAGTACTCCTGGCTCTCAAAGAAAACTACTCACTGAAAAACGCCCACGCTAAAAAAATGTCTGTGCGCCATTCTACACACAAAATGTAGAGCCCTGTAAAGCATTTAATTCCATTCAAACATTCGCAGGTTGTTAGAAAACAAAACACAGCATATCTGAAATACAAAGTCATTAGCACTATGTCCAGTGAACACTGAATTGTGGCAGGAAACTACATCTTTCATAATCCCTTCCTTCTTTCCCATCAGTTGTTGAGTATCATTGCTAATTATGTTGAATTAGCCAAGATTAAACTTAAAACGATGAAGGTGTTAAATGACACACCCAAGGTCATACATGTGAATCAATAGCAGCTATAACAATAAACTGATCTCTCGGCTTAAGTGATCAATCTAAAAAGACAATATTGTTAATTCTGATCCATAAAGAGAGCCCAACTGGTTGGTCTTGTGAATAGGTTTCAAACGTTTTGGGTCCAACATAGTGAAGCCACCCAATACCAATTTACCAGGGAAAATTACTCTTCTCTGAGCCTCAGTATAGTCATCTATAAAGTCCACAGGATACCTGACCTCTGTGAGTCTGTTTTCTCATCCATAAGATGGGCGAATCTACTTACTAGGGTTCTTGTAAAGAATAAATCTGCTCATGATGCAAAACATTTTGTGCAGTCTCTGTACACTGTAAGCACTCAAATAAATGGCAGCCACAGTTATATTCCACACAAAGTCAACAAATGGTCAGCCAGTGAAGGGACACTTACTATGTACCTCATTTCTTTTAAATCTAGACTGCTTTCTTTAAAGACTTTTAAAAGAAAGACACATGCCAATTTACCTATGCCTATTTCTACAACAGCACTCATCACAGTTTACTGTAAATCTTTGTTGGCTCCCACACTGAATTGTGAGTTTAAGGTGGGAGTCCAAACTCTTACCTTTGGACACCCAATGTGTAGCACCATACCTCAATGAATATCCAACTACTCGATCAACTGATGCATTTCTGAAAAGTGAACAAGCTGTTACTTCCTATGTGGAAAGAAGTAGGTAGATACACCTGAACTATAAAATACAAACTGTATTTATAGTCTTAAACTACTTTTTGAAAAAAGACATCTCAGCTCCAATCAGGAAATTACACTTTGCTTTCTGCAGCTACCAATCATTGTATTTATAGATTCAAACTGAGTTTCAACAAGCCTTTGGGATACTTTCTGTCCATCTTCTCCATTCAAAAGTCTAATCAGTGAGCTACACAAAAAGCCAAACCACCGAACTGGTTTAGAAAACAACAAAAATATCCACCATTTATGGTCTGCCCAAATGTGCAAAGCACTTAGGGATTTATATCAACTCATTTGATCCTAAGTATCCTATATAGTGGATGACATTGTCCCCTTTTATAGAGGCAAAGAGTAACTCACTCAGGGTCACACAGCTATATATGACAGATCTGGGATCTAAACCAACATTAATTTTAAAACTAATGCTCTTTCCTACATGCAGCACTATCTCCTAAAGATCAGTTATGATTCCCAATGCTTAAGGAAAAGATAGAATCATCAATTTTTTGAAGAACCCTGAGGTTATTACAGAGAGATTTTACAACTAGTCTATCTAAGGTAAATTTATCTATCTTTAACAATCAAAATAAAATCAAGGAGTTAAAAACAGCATAAAAACATATGCCAAAAACTCATCAAACTGTCAAACAAGACTTAAGGTAAGGCTCTCAGCTGAGGGAAAATAGTAACAATAGACATGGCTCATATCTATTTTACTGTAGCCTTCAATCTCTTTGTTCTGGTCAAGGCCATTCAGAAATAACTTTTCTTGTTGGGTCTCTTATGGGAAAACAGCAAAATAACCAGTACAGGAAAAACTTACATAATAAAGAACTGGCCAGAGTTTTTAAAAAGTCAACTAATCTAAACTCTGCTGGGAATGACTTGTCCTCATGAGGCCATGGATAATTTTCATCTCCTTACAAGTATTAGAAACACACAACTATACCTCTATTAGAAGACCTTTTAGCAGAGAAAACAGTAGTATGGTTGGCTTTTAGCACACATATCACTAAATAGAAAGCTTTTAAAGAATATTTTTCCTTCTTTCATATTCCCCTTAGAAAAATTCTCTCAGAATCCAGCTCCAACTGTTAGTTTCTCAGTCAAGATATAGAGATGACTACTAGGATCATATTCATGTAGGGATCGAGATGGTTCTAAAGCATAAAAGTTGCTATTCTATAATCATAATTTCTTGCTCCCTAATTGTCATCTTCCCCTAGAAAAATGTAGGATCCGAGGATCTTAAAAGTCCCTTTACAAGGAAATTTTAGTCCATTCTCTAAGGTATGCTCATTTAAAGGCAACTGCTTAGTTTGACGACACTGAAAGAGCAGGTAACATAACAGGATGATATAATTTAGAATTTTCTCTCTACTTATGTAGATATATTCCCTTATTTCCTCCTCCCCAACAAATCACAGAACATTTAAAAATCTATAGAAAAAGTAGTATGATAGACAAAAATGAGTAATGGTCATGACCAAATTCTATGAGATGAAGAACCTAGGACTGTGTGCCACAAAGTAACTGATAAACTTTCTCCCTGGTATGAAGCAAGTACTAGAAAAACTGGATTTTTCACAAGCTTGTTTCCTGATGTACACCAGCAATACTATGCCTATAGGCCAGAATGAATATATTCCCCCCGCTAAATTATATTATGTCTATCTTCAAAAATAGTTAAAATTCTTGTTCAAACACATTTACTATAACAGGACACATGTAAAGAAAAATGAAGGACTAAATGGTGTTCACATAAAAAAATACTTGTATTGTTCTACCAAGAGTAGAATTCCTTAGAACCAGACCACCTGGCTTTGATTCCTGCTTCTGGCACTTACCTTGTATTTTATGTGTGTGTGTGTGTGTGTGTGTGTGTGTGTGTGTGTGTGCATGTGAGAGAGAGATACGTTGGGGAAATTATTCATCTCTGAGCCTCAGTTTCCACATCTGTAAAATGGGGCTACCAGTCTTATCTTTCACTGGCTGTTATGAAGACCAAGTTAATATGTGTAAAGTGCTTAGAATAAAGCTTGGCATACAGTATGTGCTGTAAGCAGTAACTACTATTATAATAAATTGTCTGATATCACCTCATCAGCTGTTGAATAAATCACAAGTGGATGGATTCTATATATGTGTCCATACTATATATAGCACATACACGTCCAATCTATATATACATGCATATAGCCAAGTAACATCTATTAAACATCGACTATATCCCAGATGCTTATTTTAACTATTGAGTTTGTCACAATACAAAGACTACATTACCATTTGCACTGCACAGATGAAAAAATGACTCAAAAAGACAGGATATGCTATATGCAAAATAAAATTCTATATTAATATATCATTTTTTTTGAAAGCAACAAGGCAGAGTTGGGTCTCATCAGAATGAAACTGGAGGGAAAAAGCCATTAATAATCAACTCTGATTAAAAAAATAATAAAACCAAAAGCTTATATTTAACAATTTACAATTTGTAAAAAGGCCTCCTGACAACTTTAGCAATAAGGAAACTAAGAACCAGAAGTTGATTAACATGTTGAAGACTACACAGAAAAAATACTGCAGGTAGGATCTGAACCAAATTTACCTGATTCCAAGTCCGGTGCTCTTCCTGCTTCTGTATCCACAGCCAAATGGGCAAAATGCCCTTTTTGTAGTGGCCCAAATCTCTGGAGACTCTGCCTAGAGAACCAGCATCATGGGAATTTGCTCAGCCTGGTTTTATAGAGGCTGCCTCCCTGATCCATAGAGCTCCAATTCTAAAATGGCTTCAATGTAATACAAGCACTGCATGATGGGAAATGTACAGAAGATTATAGGGTAGGAGTCATACTCCAGGAGCTGACAGTCCATAAATATTTGCTACTGATGAATGAGGATATTCAATCTGAGAACTAGGTCTACAGTCTAGACCAAATCACCTCATTTCTCATAAAGACTTCATCTACAAGATGGGTGAATGGTTTCTTATCTCACTGAAGGGAGAGGCTAGGAAAATAACTTAGCAGTTGCTACTCGATTATTAACCTTCCATTTTGAAGGCCACACTTAAATTTCTAACGTAGGTCCAGTAAAATTGACAGGTTTTACACTCACCTCACTGTGTGCTGCTAAGGATGATGCATCCAAGAAAAATAAAGGCTCAGACAACTGAGATATCCCTAAATAAGAAATAGGGTGCACTGGAAGCAATTGAGAAGAAATTCACTAAGAATCAAATGATACTTATACATTCCCAACATGAAAATGCAAAACGCCAGTGTCCAGTTCTATAAACTGCATATGTGTGTGGTTTCATAAAAACAATTGAAACAGAGTGAAAATGCAGACAATTTTCATGTTCTTGTAAATGCTCCACCTTTCTGTTTTGGCTCCTGTGGCAGGCTGATTTTATATGTTCATAACATCACCTTGCCAAATTCCATCTCCCACACAAGGCAAGTAAAATCAGAGCCTGATGCTATCTAGCTTTACCAAAGAGAAATGTAGTGAAGGCGATGACAAGAAACATGCATTTTTGCAGAAAGGCTGGCAAATTGTTTTACCAATGCTGCCACCTTTGAAAACCCCATTACATGTGAGTTCTCCATTTGCAAAAGACAAAGATATACTCATCTTCTGAAGCAAATGAATCCAAATCACTACCACCCCTTCCTCACCACCAAGGTGGCCCCCAGGCAAATTTCAGATGTGCTAAAACACAGTATGGGGGAATCTGGAGCAAGGACACAAAAGATTCTGGCATTAAATGACGGTAAATATCGTGGGAAAATACTCGGATTCTCAGCCTCTGGTATTTTTTTTTCCTGGGTAACCGGCCTGACTCAATAACCGATTCCAACACATTCATTTTCTTGATTCAAACCCCAATCCTGTTCTTTCCAGGGAATCTTGGGTCCTGCCAGGTTCCATAACCAGCGAAGGATGATGAAATGGCTCTACTGCAAAGTGGGAGGGGGTTTCCCCCCTGTTGTCTCCCAAGGTTAAACCCTTATTCACTTAGGGGGAGTCAAGCAGGGACACTGGGACTCGAAAACTCACCCCCATTTGGTTAAATTTTAATTTTTGGAAACCGGAAAGGACGGAGCACGGGTGACAGGGCTAAAAGGGAGGATTCTCGCCGAGCAAGGCGCAGGGAAGGGTTGTATGAGGATCATAACTAGCTAGTGAGGGAGAGGATCCGGGGTCCAAGGCCCCACTGTCCTTTCCAGCGCAGTACGGAGCCGCACCCCGCCCGCCAGGCAGGGCCGCAGGCGGCGAGGGAGGCCCAGGCCTC
Organism: Microcebus murinus; assembly: GCF_040939455.1. Lineage (NCBI taxonomy): Eukaryota > Metazoa > Chordata > Mammalia > Primates > Cheirogaleidae > Microcebus > Microcebus murinus. The sequence goes on along the minus strand of NC_134119.1, from coordinate 40,422,664 downwards.
TCCAAGGGGCGACGGGCCCGGCCCCGGAAACAGGGAGGGGCCGCGGCTAGGCCAGGCCCGCGCCGCAGGCGTCGCGCCGCTAGCCCCCGGAGGCAGCGCGCCGCTAGCCCCCGGAGCCCGCACGCTGGGTCGCCGTAGTCGCAAGGGCCAGAGAGGGGTTTCGAGCTTGGGCCCCCAGGGGCCCCAGGTGGGCCCCGCGCCGCACTCACCGTGGGAGGCTGCAGGGGGCAAAGACGCGTCCGAGCGAAGCTCCGAGCGCAGTGACCGCTTCCTTCCTAAGCCCGCTCCTCTGGCGGTGACGGCGGCTGCAGTGGGGACAGTGGCGGTGGCGGCAGCAGCTACCCCGGCTTCGGGATCGGCGGCGGCGGTGGCGGCAGCTCCACTTCCGCTCCGGCCACCACTTCCGCTCCGGTCCCAGCCTCGCCCCGCCCCGCACCGTTCCTTATTGGGTAAGCGAGACATGGGGCTGCCCGAGCCGCCTGAGAGGGGCGCTTACGGAAGGGAGGAGGAAGAGCCCAGGGCTCTGAGGCGGCAGACGCGGGAGGCCGGGCCGGGCGAGGGAGCCAGGAAGGGGCGGGCGGAGGGAAGGAAATGGGGAGGGGGAGCGGGAAGAGGAGGTGGGAGGTGAGAGGGCGGGGCTGGAGATGGTGGTCAAGAAATGGGGTGTGCGGGCATAGGGAGAACGAGCTGTGAGGCTTAGTTTGGGGATTGCCCTGTGTGTTTGGGCTGGATTCCGAGGGTCGTCGCTTACCACCCCACCCCGGAAGTAATCCTCACTGGGTCTGAGGCCGAGGTCAGTCCCCTTTCGCTGTGCACTTTGGAAATACTGGATTTAGAGAAGAACAGATTGCTCATCCCAAATTGTCCTTTAATCTTTTTTGGAATCCTTCAAGGTACTTTACTGTTTTCTCCTTTCGTAGACTAAAGAGGCTACATGAAGTATCAGGAATGGAACACGCAAGTCTTTTAAAAAATACTGTGTACATGATTTCTTCATTGAGATACTCCCTCCCCAAGGCTCATGGAGGAAGCTTCAGGAGGGGAAAGAGGCCTCCACCTCTCCCTGTGCCCAGTGACTGCTCTCACCACTACCTACACGCTACTCCTCTCCAAGTAGTCAACTCTCAAACCCAGTCGTTCAAAATGCCTCTCACTTTCACTGCCTCCCTTTCATTTATTCTTTCAACAAATGTTGAACAGGCTTTTTGCTTCGTGTTGGAGACAGCAGTGAACAAGACAGACCAGACCCTGCTGTCTTGGAGTTTACAGTCCTGTAGGAGAAAAACAAAGTAAATAGGCCTTTGTCGTCTCTCCTTTACCCTTACTTAGCTTAATGATAGGCTTCTAATTCACCACTCTATTCTCAGCCCTGCCTCCATCAACTGCCAAGTGATCTTTTAAAAATGCCATTCTAAGCTTGTCCTATTCTTGCTTAAATCCTTTGGTGATCACTCAGATCTAGTGAACTATATCCTTGAGTGTGACAACCAAGGTTCTTCAGAAGGTGCTTTTATCCTTCAGCTATTACCTTCTTTTTCTCCCTCATCATAATACCCCAATTCAATTAGATGACTTCTTATCCTCCCAGTATGCCATCCCAGTATTTCTAAACAGTTTGATTTAGTTGCCAACATTTTTTTTTTTAAACTGAGAGATTTCTGTGTGAACAGGAATCTGCATCTCTGCCTTCACAGGCAACCCTGTGTCCACATTTCTGTATGGCTACAAATGGCTGAAGCAAAGAAGTGGCTGCCTACTACAGATTGGGCATCGATTTGCCAAAGTGTCAGGGTCCCCTCCCGACCAGAGTCTGCTTTTCTCATTTATGTTATCTGTTGTATAGGCATTTGTGCCAGTGACCCCTGTACCATACCACCTTTTGAGTTGAACTGGATTGAGATTGTATAATGTAAACAGCATGGATTTGAATCAAAACCACTGGATTTGAATCCTACAGAAGTTTCCTAGTACAAAAACTTCCCCATGAGGACAAAAGGCCAGTCATTCAGAGACTACTCAAGTTGAAATTAGCTTTAATGTTACATGACTGTGTCTTATACCCTTGTCCAGAAAATAGCCAAGTGGGTTGGAGGGCTCATAATGATTATGCCACAAATGACATCATCACTGCACTGAGGGAACAGAAGTACCATTTGTCAGGCATCCCTCAGTTGCCTGCTAAAGGGTTGCATATATTAGCTTCTTTCACCATTTCTGCATTCTAGGCCAGAGGTCAGCAAACCACAGCTGTTAACTGACAGAGACACAAAGACGTTAAAATATAATGTGGTAGATGCAACCATAGGAATATGTACATGTGTGCAAGGTATTCTGGGAGCTTGGAGAAGGGTACCTAACTCTTCCTGGGAGTGTGGTGAGAGCAGAAAAAACTTCTGAAAAAGGTTACGTGAGCCTTAGATTCTGCAACAAATGTTTTTAAATTAATAGACTTTATTTTTTAGAACAGTTTCAGGTTTACAGAAAAATTGACCAGATAATACAGAGAGTTTCCATGTTCCTCTCTCCCTCCCATACACATTTTCCCCTATTACTAATATCTTGGGTGGGCATGGTGCCTCACACCCATAATCCCAGCACTTTGAGAAGCCAAGAAAGGAGGATCACTTGAGGCCAAGAGTTCAAGACCAGCCTAGGCAGTATAGCAAGACCTCATCTCTACCAAAAAAGAAAAAAAAAAAAAGTTAGGTGTGCTGGTATGCACCTGTAGGTAGACCTAGCTATTTGGGAGCCTGAGGCAGGAGGATCTCTTGAGCCCAGGAGTTGGAGGTTACAGTGAGCTATGATCATGCCACTGTACTCTAGCCCACGCAACAGAGCAAGACCCTAAAAAAGGTGAGACCACATATTAGAGTGGTACATTTGTTACAATTGATGAGCCAATGTTAATACATTATTATTAACTAAAGTACATAGTTTACATTAGGGTTCATTCTTTGTGTCGTATAGTTCTGAGTTTTGACAAATGCCTAATGTCATGTATCTACCATTGAAGTATCATAAAGAAGAGTTTCACTGCCCTCAAAATCCCCTGTGTTTCAACCATTCATCCTTCCCTCCCTCCCCTAACCCCTTACCTTTGGCAACCACTAATTGTTTACACTCTGTATAGTTTTGCCTTTCCCAGCGTGTCATATAATGGATTATATAATACGTAGTCTTTTCTGACTGGATTCTTTCACTGAGCTATATGATTTAAGTTTCCTTCATGTCTTTTGATGGCTTGATAACTCACTTATTTTATCATTTAATATTATAATATTACATGATGTGAATGTACCACAATTTGTTATCCATTCACTTGTTCTTAAGGATTGACTTGTGTCCTCCAAAAAGATATGTTGAAGTCCTACCTCCCGGTATCTGTGAGTGTGACCTTGTTTGGAAAAGGGTCTTTTCACATGTAATCAAGTTAAAATGAGGTCATTAGAGTGAGCCCTACTCTAATACGACTTCCTTAAGAAGAAGGAAAATGTCGTGTGAGGACAAACACACGTAGAGAATGCCATGTGACGACAGAGGCAGAGATTGAAGTGACACAGCTGCAACATAAGGAATACCAAGGTTCAATAGCCACCACCAGAAGCTAGGAAGAGGCATGAAGGATGCTACCCAGGGTCTCAGAGGAAGCAGGCCCTGCTGATACATTGATTTCAGACTTCTAGCCTCCAGAATTGTGACAGAATAAATTTTCATGATTTTAAGCCACCTAGTTTGTGGCATTTTGTTATGGCAGCCCTAGGAAACCAATAGACCTATTGAAGGAAACATCTTGATCCAGTTTTTTATGATTGTGAATAACACTGCTATAAACATCTATGTACAGGTTTTCATGTGTACATAAGTTTTCAACTCATTTGAGTAAATACCTAGGAGTGTGACTGTTAGATCACATGTTAATACTATGCTCAGCTTTGTTAAGAAATTACCAGACTGCTTTCCAAAGGGCCTGTACCATTTTGTATTCCTACCAACAATGAAAGAAAGTTCCCGCTGAGGAATTTTGGAAATTTCAGCTCAAAAAGAGAGTGAGGATTTTTAGCTGGGCATGCTGGCACACACCTATAGTTCCAGCTACTTGGGAGGCTGGCAGAGGAGGATCACTTGAGCCCAGGCTTTTGAAGTTGCAGTGAGCTATGAAAATACCACTGCACTACTCTAGCCCTGGCAACAGAGTGAGACCATGTCTCCAAAAAAAAAAAAAAACTCTCACAGACACACCCAGAAAAAATGCTTTACAAGTGATCTGGGTATTCCTTACCCCCGTCAAGTGGACACCTAAAATTAACCATTACAATTATGTATTAAAATGTTATTTCAAATAATAGGGAAATAATAGACTAGTAAATGCTACTATGACAACTGGCTATCAATTTGAGAAAACAATTTTATTAATAATTATAAGATTAAAAGTATTAGAAAAAATATAGAAGAATATATCAATCACCTGAGAGTAGGCCAGGTTCTCCTTAAGACACAGTACAAAAACCATAAAGGAAAAGATTGTTTTAATTATTATGCCAATATTTTTAAACCTCCTTATGACAAAGCAAAGGTAAAAGACAAGTGATACACTGAGATAAGATTTACAAAAAAGGTTCTATCCAGATTGTTAAGAAAAAGACAACCCATTTTTAAAAAAAGAAAAGGGAACAAAATACATATACAGATGGAAGAGGAAATACAAATTTCCAATAAATATATGAAAAAATGCTTAACTTCACTAATAATTAGGCTAATGCAAATTAAACATGGGAGTTACGCTGTTGGCTCCACTGGTTCTCAGGCCTTCAGAAGCAGACTGACTCCACCAGCTTTCCTGGAAGATGTCAAATTATGGGACTTCTTGGCCTTCATAATTGCGTGAGCCGATTCCTATAATAAATCTCCTCATATATCTACATATCATTTTGGTTCTTTTTTTCCAAAGAACCCTGAGCAATACAAATACATTCCCATAGGTCCATTTCTGAATTCTCATTTCACTGTTGTATCTGTATATATCTAGAGGTTGACCTGCCGCTGGACAGAACTGCTCTCGGTTCTTCTGTTTCTTATTTGAGAGTGTCAAGGAATTCATCACCAACCACTAGCGCAGCCAGTGGAACATTGCATTTTACTTCTTTGTTAATAGTTTGGAACCCATAAAATAATTCATATATTATTTCAGCATGAATGACTAAAATTTATTGGTTATTGCAGCTGAGTGGCAGGCACGGCCACTGTTTAAGCAAAATGACCTATAGCAGATCCTCAAATAATGTCATTTCATTATAATGTTGATGAGGAAAAAATTGGTTTTGTTATACATCATTTCACTTAAAGTCACAGTTTCCAAGAAACTGGGGATGACATTAAGTGAGGACTTACGGTATCTGCTTCTCACACTGTGAACATGAAGAGAGAAATACTGCATGTATATAGCACATAGCACAGTATCTAGCTGCAGGTGCTCAAAACAAGTGCTAAAATGTTAGTAGTATTATTATACTAAAAATAATAATCTTGGTAGAGTAACTGGGAGATCTAGGGCAGGGGAGATGGAGAGATTTTGGCTGAAATTTATTCTCCCCTTTTTCTTCAGCTCCTTGACTGTATTTCCAGAGAAGCCCGTGCCCTCATGCTCCACTGAAACAGAAATGGACCCAGAGTGCTAATGTATTTCCGGAAGATGGCGCCCGCGGATAAGGCTGCAGTCCCGTCCCGGTCAGTAACGATTTTCACTATTCACAGACTGCGTATCAGTTCACATGCATTATCTCATTAGATTCTCCTTCGCCAACCATTTACCAAATGCTGATTATTCCATCATCTATTCTTCATCCTTTTTCCAGCAAATGCTTACTGAGCACTTCTTCCAGCCAAAGAGCAGCTTCAAATCTCTTCTAAAACAGGATGGTGACTAAGAAACAAAAAAAAAAAAAAAAAAAAGAAAAGAAAGAAAGAAAGAAGAAAGAAAAAGGAAATAAAATTCTAACCCCCTGCTGGAGAGCTATACTTTCAAGATATGAATAAAACAAGTTCTAGCCAGGGATTTCTTTCTGGTTCTTAGTTGGTGCCAACTCATACCATGGAAGGAGACTGACTTAATGAAGCAGAAGCAGCATAATTTGAGTGAAACTGAGTCAGGAAGCAACGATTTCTCTGCAGGAGCAGTCAAGGTGCATCCCAGAGACCATCTGCAGGGCTATTGATCTGAGGGCAGAGCATTTGGTCCCTGGACTGCTTAAAATTGCTGAGCAGGCAAAAAAAAAAACAAAACAAAACAAAAAAAAAAAAACCCATAAAGGGAACAGAGAGATGTTGAAGGGCTTTTGGGGAAGAAAGGTCAGCTGGTCTGGATTCCAGAATTCTAGATAGAAGTAATTTTGCAGGTCGTTGAGCTTTGTGGACAGGCGGGCAAGCATACCTGGAAACCAGGAGAGGCGTCTTTCTAAGGTGTGCACACCTTCTCACACCCACTCCAGGACTGAGAGGGGATGAGCTCACCTGAAGTTCACCTCAGCAGTGAAATTTTAGGGGTGTCAAGAAGGGCTCCGCCCATGGGTGAAATTTCTCTCTCTTAACAACCACTCTCTGGTGCCCAAAATGCAACAGTGTTAAAATGACTATTGCAGGAATGAAGAGCAAGATTTCAGTGTAGGTGTGTGTGTGTAAGATTGTATCCGTTTGGAGAACAGTCTGCAAAGATACACCTCGGTTGTTAACATGGGTTATCTTGAGCCACAAAATGTGGAGTAAGTGAGGGAGGTTAATGGAGGATGGGAAAGGGATAGGTAAGGGGAAAAAAATCATGTTAAAAGGTTGCCCATGATTAAAAGAATGTTTGTTATTTGTTCTGATTTATGCAAAAGGTTACTTCTGTTGCCCATGTATGTAAAGACATGCATGAAGGATGTTAGGAGTAGCCATCATATGGTGATAAGTTTTCAAGGGATTTTACGTTCTTCCATATAACTTTATATATTAAAATTTTTTTATAGTGAGCATTTAAATCAGGAAAGTGGGGGAAAACATCAAGAACACTATTGCAAGCCATATGGGAAAAGCAATAACAAAACCTGAGCCAGTCAAATTGTAACTCCTCCCCCTGGCTGTGTGACTCTAAACAAATTACTTAAGCTCTCTGAGTCTCAGTTTCTTCCTCTTTAAAAGCAGAGATGTAGTAGGTAGTTTTTATTTTTGCCTGCCCAGCATCCTTTCCCCTGATTTCTCTCTAGGGAATCACCCCATGCCACGCCCACCTCAATCTAATTTGGGAGAGAACGACCCTGGGTATGATAGTAGACCGGTGATATCGGCTTGGCCAATCAGTTTATTTCACTGCCCACCCGTTCCACAGTGATTGGTTTAGAGATATGTCAATAACTCAACCTGAGCCAATAAGAATCAGGCCCAAGACTTTCCCTGAAACTATTGGAAAAGAGAAGCCCTTTTCCTCTGCTCCGGTTCTGAGCTGGTGGGAATATAAGCTTAGAGTTCCTGGTGGCCATCTTGCCTTTATAAGAGGAAAGTGTGATTAAAAGTAGAGCTAACAGGCCGGCGCGGTGGCTCACGCCTGTAATCCTAGCACTCTGGGAAGTCGAGGCGGGAGGATTGCTCAAGGTCAGGAGTTCGAAACCAGCCTGAGCAAGAGCAAGACCCTACTATAAATAGAAATTAATTGGCCAACTAAAAATATATAGAAAAAATTAGCCGGGCATGGTGGCTCATGCCTGTAGTCCCAGCTACTCGGGAGGCTGAGGCAGCAGGATTGCTTGAGCCCAGGAGTTTGAGGTTGCTGTGAGCTAGGCTGACGCCATGGCACTCACTCTAGCCTGGACAACAAAGTGAGACTCTGTCTCAAAAAAAAAAAAAAAGAAAAGTAGAGCCAACATACAGGAGAGGAGAATTGAGAGAAAAAGATAGAGTGACTCAATAATATCATTTAAGGCCCTAGATCCAACTGTGCCTGAAAGTAAAGTATACTTCCAGAAACAACATAGCATACTGATTAAAAGTATAAACTGTAGTGGGCAGCCTATTTAGGTTCAAATTCTAATTTTGCTACTATAATTAGCAAACAACAGAAAATGACTGATGGAAGTAGGGCAGCAAAGGAATTTGTTGAAAGCATATGGGGTAGATCATAAAATCACTGAGGAGCCAAACTCAGAGGATGAACAGTGAGGAATGGCGTCTACATTCCCACTGACAACCAGAATTGGCCTGGGGACACTGCTGACCCTCCAGCTCTGGACACCCAGTACTGCCCATAACCCCAATGCCATTGTTGTCACAGGATCTTGCTGCTCCCACCACACCTGCCAGAGAACATTCTCTGTGAGTTTGCAAATCCAAGTCCACGGCAGAGGCACCTAATTGGCAGAGCCTAAGTCACTCCCTCCTTGATGTAAGGGAGGCTGGGCAAGTGATCAAATGGCATTTTCTGCCTCCTCTGTGGGAAGTGAACTCTGGGTTCCATGAAGTCCAATTTCCTTAAACATAGGAAGGGGATTCAGATCCTGGGAAGCGAAAAACAATGACTGATTATGGGAATGACCACAGTAAAATTGTTGAAATCTCAGTACCCAAGTTACCCTATCTGCAAAATGATAATAATATTAGTACCATCCTCAAAATAGTATTTATAGGATTAAAGGAATATCAAATTCTTAGAATTATGTCAGCCACATGATGGTTCAATGAATACCAGATTTGATTTTTTAGTTTTATGAACTTTCTGGCTTAAGACATTTGAGAGTTTATGGGTTTTTTCCTATTTGCAACCTGCAACTGACAGCCCTGATTAATATGAGGACTCATGACACACAGGGTTGTTATAAAGCTTGAATGAGGAAGTCTATGTAAAGTTCCTGTACATGGGAAGTTCTCAATAAACAACAACTACATATTACTAATATTAATACTATCACTGCCAATTAATGGTTCTTTATGATCTGTCTTTTATAACTGCTAAGAGCAAGATTTTGTAACAGGTACCTGAAATGGCAATTTAGGGAGGGGTTTTAGTTATTTGGGGTTTCAAGAGGATCCAGAACACCAAAGAAAGAGAATACTGAGGAAGGAAAATCTACACACAGACAAATTCAAACAATATTGGTTGAATGGACGATTAAGAAGATGAAAGAATTTATCAAGAGGTTCTCTTCAAGTAGCAAGAGTTGCATTCAGCTGGGTACGGTGGCTCATGCCTTTAATCCTAGCACTCTGGGAGGCCAAGGCAGGAGGATCACTTAAGGTCAGGAGTTCAAGACCCTGTCTCTACTAAAAATAAAAATTAGCTGGGCAACTAAAACTAGAAAAAAATTAACCTGGTGCAATGGCATGTGCCTGTATGTCCCAGCTACTTGGGAGGCTGAGGCAGGAGGATCACTTGAGTCCAGGAGTTTAAGGTTGCTGTGAGTTGGGCTGACTCCACGGCACTCTAGCCCAGGCAATAAGGCGAGACTCTGTTTCAAAAAAACAAAAAGAGTTTCATTCATTACAGGAAACCAACTCTGAGCCAGGTGCCATCCTGGCTATTGGAGCCACAGAGATGACACATAGCACTGTATCTGTTTTCAAAGAGTTCCCAGGTACCTACAAGGGTCTAATCTGATCGTGTAAATGACAGAAGTGGGCCAGGTGTGAGGAAGTGACATGCGTAAAAGGAATATTTCACTTTCTTATTTAATCTATTGTAAGAAAAAAACCAACACTGCAAGAGTAATGATAAATGGCTCTTGACATGAGGCTGTAATGTAAGGGAGACAATAGGGCGTGGTGGGGGCTGAGGATAAATGGAGAAGGCATGCTTTATGCAAAAAGGGCTGCTGCCAAGAGGGCTGAGAAGTGGATCCATGTTGGGTTTCCCGTTTGTCAAGAGAATACAGAAATCAAGAGTTTTTTATTTTTATTTTTTATTTATTTTTTGAGACAGAGTCTCACTTTGTTGCCCAGGCTAGAGTGAGTGCCGTGGCGTCAGCCTAGCTCACAGCAACCTCAAACTCCTGGGCTCAAGCGATCCTCCTGCCTCAGCCTCCCGAGTAGCTGGGACTACAGGCATGCGCCACCATGCTCGGCTAATTTTTTCTCGATATATTAGTTGGCCAATTAATTTTTTTCTATTTTTTAGTAGAGATGGGGTCTTACTCTTGCTCAGGATGGTTTCGAACTCCTGACCTCGAGCAATCTGCCCATCTCGGCCTCCCAGAGTGCTAAGATTACAGGCGTGAGCCACCGCGCCCGGCCTTAAGAGTTTATTTATTTATTTATTGAGACAGAGTCTTGGTCTGTCACCCTGGGTAGAGTACAGCGGCATCATCACAGTTCACTGTAACCTCAAACTACTGGGCTCAGGTGATACTCCTGCTTCAGCTTCCCAAGGAGCCAGAACTACAGACACATGCCACAACACCCAGCTAATTTTTCTACTTTTTGTAAAGACCGGATCTTGCTCTTGCTCAGGCTGGTCACGAACTCCTGAGCTCAAGCAATCCTCCCATCTTGGCCTCCCAGAGTGCTAAGATTACAAGCATGAGCCACTGCACCCAGCCTTAGAAATCTGGACTTTTTTTGTGAAATCTCTTGATTTTTAGGTTTTGGCTATGAATGCTAGCAATTTAAAAATATTGGCTGGGCATGGTGGCTCACGCCTGTAATCCTAGTACTCTGGGAGGCCAAGGCGGGTGGATCGCTCAAGGTCAGGAGTTCAAAAGCAGCCTGAGCAAGAGAGAGACCCTGTCTCTACTAAAAAACAGAAAAAAATTAATTGGCCAACTAAAAATATATAGAAAAAATTAGCCGGGCATGGTGGCGCATGCCTATAGTCCCAGCTACTCAGGAGGCTGAGGCAGGATTGCTTGAGCCCAGGAGTTTGAGGTTGCTGTGAGCTAGGCTGATGCCACGGCACTCTAGCCTGGGCAACAGAGTGAGACTCTGTCTCAATAAATAAATAAATAAATATCATGTGGGCCCAAACGGTGCAGGCCAAAAAAATCGTGATTCTATTTGAATGCCGGACCTGAGCCCAAGGGTCCTGTGTATGATCGCTAGTCCACTGGGAGAGATGGAGGAGTGTAGGGCATTTTCCACACAGCTTGATAATTGCAAAAACAGAAAGATGTGGTTTGGTGCATGGAAGAAGAGCTGGAGGGTCTTTGTGGAGGAGCCCCAGAGGAGGCCTCAGGCAGGCTAAGACACTAGGGTTGGGCGGTGCAGTAAGAGGGAACAGCACAGAGGAGTTGGGTGGGTCAGGGGCCCAGAGGGCTGGCAAAGCTCAGGTGGGCATAAGGAAGAGGTGGGGAGGTGGGCAGGCCTGATGGAGAGTGGCCTTGACCACAGCATTGGTCTGTTCAGCAACTTCTTAATTTTCCTGATTATAATTTCTGCTGTTTTTGATAGTAAACCAGATGTTGTTTCTATGCCCCCCAAACATTTCCTGTAATAGAAAGAAGCCCTTTTGGCTATCAAAGTTGGCAACACTCCTCCCCCCCTTTCTCCCTTCCTCGCCCTCCCTTCCCCTCATCTGTGTCACAGACTCACCTCCAGGGTATTCAAGAAAATAAATACTTTTGACCTTTATCAGAACACCTTGGACTTGCCAGCATAAAAAGAAACAACTTGCACAGGAGGAAATGTTTCAATTCTTTGCAATTGCTCTCTTTTCTCTACGTCCAGAGCCAAGTGCAGTTGATGATTCAGAGATGGCAGGGGTGGCCGGCAGGGCCCTGGGCTGGAAGTCAGGAGCTGGTTGTAGGCCTGGCCTTGCAGACTGATTCTGGAAGAATCAGCGGGTAAGACTGGGCCACACACGCCCATCAGTCGCCAGCAGGTAGGTTAGAGGGTCTCTGAGAACCTGGGCTCTCTGCTTCTCCATCAGGACTCAGGGCCTGAATCTCTCCTGCACAGGATGGATCTGGACCTGACGTCAGTTTGGGTCTCGTCCATCTCGGCAGCATGTGCTGTGTGCCCGGCGCTCTGCCAAACTCTCTCCAGACACGATTCCACTTAATCCTCACTCATAAAAGGCCAGGGAGTGGAGAGATCACCCTCCTTTATAGAAAAGGAAGCTGAAGCCCAGGGAAGTTAAGCGCTGGCAGCTTGCCCGATGTGGTAAAGCTTGTGTGTGTGACCTCAAAGACTACATTATTTGAAACATAATGTTAAAAACTTTCATCCAAGTAGTGTATATACATGATGAACATTAAATAGCATAGGAGAGCTGTGAAAATGGAGTCATCCTGCCACCCCCATTTCATAGCTCCAGTCCCACTATCTGATGCCACCTGTTCATCATTTTGATTTTCTCCTTCAATATAAACAATAGTGCTATGGATGGTCTGAATGTTTGCAATCCTCCCAGACTCATATGTTGAAATCAGGCTGCTATAAGAAAATGCTGTAACCTGTGTAGCTTAAGCAACAGACATTTATTAATATTTCCCACAGTTGTAGAGACTGGGGAGTCCAAAATCAGGGTGCCAAAATAGTTGGGTTCTGATGAAGGCTCTCTTCCTGTCTTGCCGATGGCTTTCTTCTCGCTGTATCTTCACATGGCGGGGGAGGGGGGAATAGAAAGAGAGAGATCTTGCTTATGTCTCTTCTTATGAGAACACTAATCTCATCATGAGGGCTCTATCCTCATGACCCAATTACCTCCCAAAGGCCCCACCGCCAATTACCATCACCTTCTGGGTTAGGACCTCAGCATGTGACTTTTAGGAGGGGTACAATACAATTCATGGCCCGGAACATTGTAAATTTTATGTTGTTGGATGCTGGATTTTGTTGTATTCTTTAAATAATGTTGAACTAGGCCGGGCATGGTGGCTCACGCCTGTAATCCTAGCACTCTGGAAGGCAGAGGTGGGCGGATTGCTCGAGGTCAGGAGTTTGAAACCAGCCTGAGTGAGACCCCATCTCTACTAAAAATAGAAAGAAATTAATTGACCAACTAAAAATATATATACAAAATATTAGCCAGGCATGGTGGCACATGCCTGTTAGTCCCAGCTACTTGGGAGGCTGAGGCGGTAGGATTGCTTGAGCCCAGGAGATTGAGGTTGCTGTGAGCTAGGCTGATGACACGGCACTCACTCTAGCCTGGGCAACAAAGTGAGACTCTGTCTCAAAAAAAAAAAAAAGTTGAACTTTGTTTTGAGACACAGTTAAGTTACTTGGAATCATTTGGGTTCACTTTAATCTTGCCTTTAAGATATTTTTTAAAGGCAAATTCAGAATAGCTGGTAATCTAGGGTGAATTTAGCATCATTGCTTGGGTGGGTCCCCTTATGGGGACTCCACTTGATGCCTGGTAGGTTAAGAAGTGTTTCCAGGCCGAGCATGGTGGTCTCACACCTATAATCCTAGCACCCTGGGAGGCTGAGGTGGGAGGATCACTTGAGGCCAGGAGTTCAGGACCAGCCTGAGGAAGAGTGAGACCCTTGTCTCTATAAAAAATAGAAAAATTAGCTGGGCATGGTAGCACATACCTGTAGTCCCAACTACTTGGGAGGCTGAGGCAGGAGGATAGCGTAAGCCCAGGAATTTGAGGTTGCAGTGAGTTATGATGATGCTACTGCATTCTGGCCTGGGTGACAGAGCAAGAACCTGTCTCAAAAAAAAAGTAATCCATATTTACTGTAGACACAGAAGTTCAACAGGGTGGAGGATTATGGCTATGGCTGTGTGCTTTTCTCCCAAGACACCTCTTAGGTTGAACTTCCTTAATAAAGTGTGTTTGCTCAAGCCTCGCTCTCAATCTTGCAGGTGTGGGAGAAACCAAGCTTGCAGTGGTGGTTGGATCAGATCTATCAAAGACAACTTACATCTCTATAGTACCAACCACTGTGAGGCCCCAGCATGACTGTGTATTCAGAAATGCTCTCTGCCCAGTGAAGAATTTACACATTTTTTTATTGGGCAAAAATAACCACACAAAACTGGTCAGTCTCTGCGTTTTACAATTTAAGTGGCCAAATAATATTTTCTGTAACAAACATGTTTTAGAACTTAACCAGTTAAACTGCTACTAGTCTTATGGTTGAAAGATTATATATACAGTCAGTACAGTTCCACAGTTACATGTCTCAGAAAGCCAAGTGTCTTCTTGTTAAATATTATTAAACATGGGGAAGGAATCAGTAACTGCAATATCAGGAAAAATTTATATATTTGTTGTTTCTTACTTTTTAAAAATTGTAGTAAAATTACACATAATACCTCTTAACGGCCCGGTGCAGTGGCTTATGCCTGTAATCCTAGCACTCTGGGAGGCTAAGGCGGGCGGATTGCTTGAGGTCAGGAGTTCGAAACCAGCCTGAGCAACAGTGAGACCCCATCTCTACTATAAATAGAAAGAAACTAATTGGCCAACTAATATATATAGAAAAAATTAGCCGGGCATGGTGGCGCATGTCTGTAGTCCCAGCTACTCGGGAGGCTGAAGCAGGAGGATTGCTTGAGCCCAGGAGTTTGAGGTTGCTGTGAGCTAGGCTGATGCCACGGCACTCACTCTAGCCTGGGCAACAAAGCGAGACTCTGTCTCAAAAAAAAAAAAATGCCATCTTAACCATTTTAAAGTATACAGTTCAGTGGTATTAGGTGTATTTGCATTGTTGTGCTACCAGCACCACCATCTGTCCAAAAACCTCTTTCATCTTGCAAAACTGAAACTTTGTACTTATTAAACAATGTCTCCCCATTCTTGTCTCCCCAGCTCCTGGCAAGCCCCATTCTACTTTCTGTCTCTATGAATTTGATTACTCTAGGTATTTCATATATAAGTTGAATCATACAGTATTTGTCTTTTTGTGACTGGTTTATTTCACTTAGCATAATGTGCTTAAGGTTCATCCATGTTGTAGTATGTGCCAGAATTTGCTTTCTTTTTAAGGCTGAATAATAATCTATTGTATGTATGTATTACACTTTGTTTATCCATTCATTCATAGATGCACACATTGCTCTATGCACACATAGATGCACACATAATAGCCACCTTTGGCTATTATGAATAATGCTGCTGTGAACATTGGTGTATAAATATCTCTTTGAAACTCCATTTTCAATTCTTTTGAGTATATACCCAGAAGTGGAATTTCTGTATCATATGGTATTAGGAACCACTATTCTGTTTTCCATAGTGGTTGCATCACTTTACATTCCCAGCAGTGTCCAAAGGTTTTTACTTTCTCTACATCCTCTACAACACTTATTTTTTTATTTTTATCCTTTAGTTTTTAGAGATGGAGTCTCACTCTGTTGCCCAGGCTGGAGTACAGTGGCATGATCATAGGTCACTGCAGCCTCAAACTCCTGAGCACAAGCAATCCTCCTGCCTCAGCCTCCCAAGTAGCTACAGGAGCTCACCACTATACTGGGCTAATTTTTTGTAGAGATGAGGTCTCACTCTGTTGCCCAGACTGGTCTCAAACTCCTGGTCTCAAGTGATCCTCCCAACTCAGCCTGCCAAAGTGCTGGAATGACAGGTACGAGTCACCACATCCAGCCAATTTTTTGTTTTTTTGATAGTAGCCATCCTAATGCGTGTGAGGTGATAGCTCATTGTGGTTTGATTTGCATTTCCCTAATGATTAATTTCTTCTTTTTTTTTAAGTTAAGGAAGAGCTTACATACAGTAAAGTGCCATATCTTGTAAGCACAGCTGAATAAACTTGTGCATGTGTACATACCTGTGATACCACCAGATCAAGATATAGAACATTCCTAATATGTCAGAAGGCTCCCTCATGTCCCCTCCCAGTCAGTAACCCCCAGAGGTAACCACTCTTCAGGAACATGTGTAGTTTTAATCTAACCTATGGCTTTTGCCCCACCCAGCCTGTTTCCAACAGTGCCCTTGCACAGTGTTCTCCAGCCACGGCAATGTTAACATTCTGTGCAACCTTCTCTTCCTTATCTTGCTGAGAGGGCGATTTCAGTGAAGCATTTAAAATTCTACAAGTACTTATGTCCTCCAGATTAATTCCCCTCTCTTACAAGTCTTCTTATCAAATTCAAGTGCAACGTACAGTTCTGTAACCAAGATTTGTTTGATTCTACATAGGCTTAGGAGCTGATGTCTGCTCAGAGGTGGAATTACATTTACTGAGCTCATGGGACTCAGGTGGAAAATCGGAATGTCAATGTGCTCGTTAATGACAAGAAATATAATTGTTAAGCAGACAGGAATATTCTCATCAGCAACATGACCAGCACATTCCTTCCTGAAGGCAGATCTAAGTGAAAAGTCAAATTATGCACAGAAGGTGGTTTGGTGAGCATTTGACCATTCAGCATGATCTGCAAGCATTGTGCTGGACACAGGAGGAGGAAAGTGAATAAGAAAGATGAGGTTCTGTGTTCACGGATCCAAAAGTGCAGGGAGAAGACAAGCCCTGAACAGATAATCAGATTTCTAGGTTGAAAAAATAAAAAAAGAAGATTGCACACCTTAGCCTCTGCTTCTTCTCTGAATCCACTAAAATAACAGCACAGGGATTTTTTTTTAAAAAGCAATGAATGCACTAGGACAAGGGTCAGCAAACTATGGTCCATGGGCCAAATCCAGCCTGCTGCCTATACAGCCTGCAAGCTAAGAATAGTTTCACATTCTTAAGTGGTTCGAAAAAATCAAAAAAGGAATGATATTTTATGATACATGAAAATGATATGAGATTCAGATTTCAGTGTCCATAAATAAAGTTTTGCTGGAACACAGCCATGTGTTCTATGTATTGTCTGAGGCTGCTTTTGTGCTACAATGACATAGTGGAATAGATGCAGTGAAGTCCATATGGCGTGTAGAGCCAAAAATATTTGCTATCTGGCCCTTTACTGAAAAAATTTGCCAACCCCTGCTCTAAAGCAACACTGTTCAATAGAACTCTTTACAATGATGGGAATGTTATACGCTGTCCAGTGCAGTAGCCAACCACTTCATGGCCACTTGTGTGGCTATTAAGCACTTGAAATGTGACTAGTGCAACTGAAATTTTATTTCATTTTAATTACATTTAAATAGCAACATGTGACCTGAAGCTACTATATTGGACATTGCAGCTGTAGAGAGCAAGAGAAAGGGTATCTGGATTGGGAGACACTAAGCACCACACCAGGTGGGGGCGCCACGCTGAAAGCAGAGGGAAGTTCACGTAAGGAAGGTGGAGGTGCCGTGCTCAGCCCCGTCTTCTCAGGCTTCTTTCCTAACCCAGACTGCAGGAGGCTGAGCTTGAATAGGCCAGAACAAATAATGAGACTTGTAGGTTAAAAAAAACATAAAACAGGCCAGGCGAGGTGGCTCACACCTGTAATCCTAGCACTCTGGGAGGCCGAGGTGGGCAGATTGCTCGAGGTCAGGAGTTCAAAACCAGCTTGAGCAAACGTGAGACCCTGTCTCTATTATAAATAGAAAGAAATTAATTGGCCAACTAATATATATAGAAAAAGTTAGCCGGGCATGGTGGCGTATGCCTGTAGTCCCAGCTACTTGGGAGGCTGAGGCAGGAGGATTGCTTGAGCCCAGGAGTTTGAGGTTGCTGTGAGCTAGGCTGATGCCACGGCACTCACTCTAGCCTGGGCAACAAAGCGAGACTCTGTCTCAAAAAAATAAATAATTAAAAATAAAACAAAAAACTGCACAGGATTATACTAAGGGACCATTATCTTCTCCTGAATATAAGGTGGGAGAGTCTTTCCTGAGAATTTGACCGGCTCAGAGGGAAAGACCTAAAGATCCTGACATTGGGGGCTCCCTAATAAATAGTCACACCAAAGCTCACAGTTGATAAACCTTTCTCACATGTATACAGCTGCCAATACATTCTAGTCTAAGGATCATCGTAGATTTGGGGAAATCCTATAACACATAAGAAAGGGAACAAACAGATAAACAGACTTAGGCAAAGATGGATGCTAACATATATTTTACTAAATTAGGATATTCATGAAGTTGGATGAGAAAAACCAGTCTATTTTCACAAAGTTCAACTTAAATTGAGCATTTCCTTCAATTGTGAACATAAGCAACAAACCATAGTGAGTATCGTGACTTCATCACCAATAGAAATCAGGCATTTTCCTATCCCACTGCTATTGTTGAAGTTATTTCAAAATATCATTTATGTTCATCATAACTTTGAAATTATGGTCCTTATTAGACATGCTGCAAAATCTTGTGACATGGAAGCATACATGTTACTCTATGATGGATTTGCCTTTTAAATATTTTGATAATTATATTTCAATATAAATGATTTCTTTTGTAATTCTAGGTATAGAATTTTATTATTTTAAAAATATTATGCTGAGAAGGCATCCTCAGGCTCCATCGGATTGCAGAAGGGCCCATGGCACAAGAAGAGTTAAGAACGTCTACAATAATGTTCTTTTTAGAGCTATAAGAGGATGGGGAATGCAGATAATAATTATCAAGCACTGTGTGCGGATTTTAAACCTCATAATTCTAAGAGGTAGGTCTTATAATTATTTTGATAGCTTTCATTAGAATTATGAAATGCTTACTTCATCATTTTGGTGGGATATTTAGAGGCAGGAGAGATGAATAGATGTGCTTAATCAGCCCTCTTGACCCAAAAGTCCAGTTTTCTTTTGTAAAAATAGCGTGTGCACATCATAAGCAAGTTAGAGAAGAGCAAAGAGGACACAGAAATCGTCCCCAACCCCACTACCTGTTTGGCGGACACCATTCCAGACAGCAGCCTATGCATATAGACATAAATCTATATATACACACATATAACTTATATAAGGATATGTATAAAGATATATAGATAAATAATTTTAAACAAAACAGGATCAAACTACACATTTATTTTTATTATTTTGTTACTAAACAATACATTGTGGTTATTTTCTATATCACTAATAGTAATTGAGGCAGGTTAATTATTTTCATCCTACAGGTAAGGAAACAGATAATAAAAACCTTGTCCATGATCACACATTGTGAGAAAGGAAGACATTTCTTGGTCAAACCAGAACTACTTACTTTTCAAAAATGTCATCTCTGTGAGGGGGCAACCCTTGGAGTTTAGCTGCACTGAGCAGCCTTCACCCTCTTAGCTGCATTTATTTATCTGAAAGCTTGTCTAGCTGGAAGTCTTGGTAATTTGGGGATACTCTAGCTCAGGTGCATGCGGCTCATATACGAAGTCTCAACAGACATTTACTGCTGAAAAACTTCAACTGAACTATCACACTCGAAGGCAGGAATCTAGTGCATCCTGCTCCTGCTTTATTTCCATCCTGATTGCTTTGTGAAGCAAAGAGGAGAAATGAACCACTTCTTCTCCTTAAACCGCAAATGCAGCCACTCACCACTAGGTGTCTCCATAGGGAGGGACCATGTGTGGAGCGATGAGTGGGGGTGGAAAACCATTCATGGGAAGGTTGACCTCTTAATCCTGTCCTGCTCCCAGGAACCAATGGAAGATGAGAGAATTCAAATGCAAGTCCATGGAAGGTGGACTCCCTAAGGTCAGATCCAGGGTTTAGTTAATCTGCAGGCTCCCAAAGCTTGGACTGGCTACATCAGAATCACCTGATGAGCTTGTTGAAAGCAGGGATGCCAAGATTTCACTGAAGACAGTGGGTGTCAACTGTGGCTGCATGTTAGAACCACAGAGAAGCTTTTAGTAATCCTATGCCCCGCAGGAACAAAATAACAGAGTAGGCTCTTCAAGCCCTTCCACAGAAACACTGAAGAAATAAGCAGAAAGTATCAGAACCAACTTTGTCAGAACTCTGGAAAACTGTCTGAGGTGTACAGCAACCAAGTGAATGCTGAATTGAGAAAAAGCAACTTAAAATCAGCTCTGTGCAAGCAGGAAGTGATGTCTAAGGCAGAGTTGTGAACAGCTTGGCTTAGTGTTGAAGGAGCACCCTGGCACAGAGCCAATCTACAAAGACTGAAAGAGGTGTGTTTTGTTTTGTTTTGTCGTTTGTTTTTGCCACCTGAGGTTCAAGGAAATCTCCATCAAAACACTAGCTGAGGCCGGGCGCGGTGGCTCACGCCTGTAATCCTAGCTCTTGGGAGGCCGAGGCGGGCGGATTGCTCAAGGTCAGGAGTTCAAAACCAGCCTGAGCAAGAGTGAGACCCCGTCTCTACTATAAATAGAAAGAAATTAATTGGCCAACTGATATATATATATATAAAAATTAGCCGGGCATGGTGGCGCATGCCTGTAGTCCCAGCTACCCGGGAGGCTGAGGCAGAAGGATCA
Organism: Microcebus murinus; assembly: GCF_040939455.1. Classification (NCBI taxonomy): domain Eukaryota; kingdom Metazoa; phylum Chordata; class Mammalia; order Primates; family Cheirogaleidae; genus Microcebus; species Microcebus murinus. The sequence goes on along the minus strand of NC_134119.1, from coordinate 40,402,418 downwards.
CTCGAGCCCAGGAGTTTGAGGTTGCTGTGAGCTAGGCTGACGCCACGGCACTCACTCTAGCCTGGGCAACAAAGGGAGACTCTGTCTCAAAAAAAAAAAAAAAAAAACACTAGCTGAACATGAATGAGCTAAAGGAACAGAGACTTCACTGACCATATTGCGACAAGGAATACAGTCTTTGCAAAATATTTAGCAGAGTCACGAATCAAATGGGTAACTACAGCCTTAACAATCAAAATCAGCAAACTCTGGGGAAGGGAGAGAATCTTATTTTCAGAGTTACCACATTATAATACAGTAGTCCCCCCATTATCCACAGAGGATATGTTCCAAGACCCCAGTGGATATATGAAACCTCAGATAGTACAGAACCTGACTGCTATCAATTGGAACATGTTTCTGTTCATGTCTTCCACTCGCAAATGTAATGCCTTTTCCATCTTAACTAAGCACTTTTCACCATAACTTTTGCAGTTTGAGGTGCAACAGCAAATTTGGCATGAATTTCTTTTTCCTTCACAATTTCATGGATAGAAGATTTGTTCTTATCCTAAATCATAGCAACTTCAGCATATGATTTTTTTTTCTTTCCTTATTAGGTCAAGAACTTTCACCTTCTCCCTTCTCTTTGGCATATCTGAATTGCCAGCATCACTAATTTTGTACTTTGGGGCCATTGTTAAGTAAAATAAGGGTAACTTGAACACAAACACTGCAATACTGCAAGTCAATCTGATAACCAAGGCAGCTACTAAGTGACTAACAGGCAAGTAGTATATACAGCATGAATACACTAGACAAAGGGATGACTCATGTCCTGTATGGGGCAGGGCAGGATGACATAAGGTTTCATCATACTACTCAGAATGGTGTACAATTTAAAACTTATGAATTGTTTATTTCTGGAATTTTCCATTTAATATTTTCAGACCACAGTGGTCTGCAGGTAACTAAAACCTCAGGAAGCAAAACCATGGATAAAGGGGGACTACTATATTCAAATGTCTAATTTTCAGCAAAAAAAGGAAAACAAAACAGAACAAATCACTGGACATACAAAGAGACAGAAAAGTGTAGTCCAAAGGAGCAAAATAAATTGACAGAAATTATCTCTGAGGAATCCCAGACATTGGACTTACGAGCCAAAAACTTTAAATCAGCTTAATATGCTCAAAGAGCTAAAGGAAACCATGGACAAGGAATGGAAGGAAATAAGGAAAACAATGTATGGAACCACATAGAAATTCTGGAGCTCAGAACTATAACTAAAATGAAAAATCTAATGCTCAGGCTTCACCCAGTCTACATCAAAATCTCTAGGGGTGCAACTCCAACATCAGTATTTTCCAGAGCTCTGTCAAGGTTGAAAACCTCTGTCCCAGGGATTCTGTTTTAGGAGGTCCAGGGCTGTGAACCTGAAACATGGGAGGCACAGTGACATCACCTGAAGAGCTTTGAAAAAAATGCTGGTGTCTGGACCCCTCCCCTGATCTAATAAATGAGAAATTTTTGTTTCACTAGGCACTGGGTATTGGCATTTTAAACAAGCTTCCCTTAAAATTTTGGTGATGAACCAAGTCTAGAGAGCATGGAGAATCTCATGTCTTCCAGCCTTTATATCTGTGCAAGCCCCTTTTTCAACTGAAAAATCAAGAGCCCCAATACCTAAAGTAGATAAGCTAATAACATTTGCTTATTCTAAAGTACATCGATGAGCCTGTTGGGGCTGGATTAAGTCGTGATTCCTTTCAGACTCAAAGTACTTATAGGGGCCTGGCATGTGGGAATATGGCAGCACACAAAACAAACACAGCCCCTTGCTCTCACGAAGCATTCATTCTAGCACGGAGGCCAGAAATAAACCAAACATTGCACAGTCATGGCAAGCCATAAGAGAAGGTGAGACAAGAGGATAGAAGGACATGAGAACCCTCCATTTTGAATAGAGCAGTCAGGGTGTCCCTGGGCAGCTGACATTTGAGAAGAGGTCTGAAGAAAGGGAGGGAAGTTGTCTAGTACTGAGGGATTCATGGGGAAGAGCTGTTGGTTGAATAAAAATTTTAGAAATCGTGGTTTAACGATGGCAGTCTCACCCTCAACATCAGCCCGTTTCTTTTGTTTTGGTTATATCTCTTATCCGAGCCCGACTAACTTGGTTCCTCTGCTTTCCATGAGCTGTGTATATTTGGGGCAGGCCACATGATCCCTAAGAGTCGTAATGTCTTCAACTGTGAAGTGCACATGGTAGTCACACTAATACCTACCTCACTGTAGGGTTGCTGAGAAGGGATAATGAGATAAGGAAACACAGTGCATGAGTGCTGTAGCCAGACCGATTCAGAGTCTGGCTCTGCCATTTCCTGGCCATATAACTGTGGACAAATTATTTAGCCTCTCTTGGTCTTTGGCTTATGTGGTAGGCACAATAACAGCCCCCGAAAAATGTCAGTGTCATCATCCCAAACGTGTAAATATGTTAGGTTACATGGCAAAAGGAATTAACTTTCTACACTAGGAGCTCTGGAAATGGGTCCATCTCTTGTGTTCCTGAGAATCTGTGACTCAGCCCCCCTGAGGCAGTCCTCAAAGGGTGACCCATTCTCCATCTCACTTTCTGTGACACAGACTACTAGTTACTTAACCAGTGTCTCCCCTCCCCTTCTTACTCAGTAACAGAATCCTAATTTTGTTTGAATGACAATGTGCCCAGTTGAAAATACTTCCCACACTCCCTTGCAGCTGGGGGTGGTCCTCCTACCCAGTTTTGACCAATGAGATGTAAATGGAAATCTGGATGGGGCTTCCTGGGAATCTCTTGTCTTCCTCATGCAAAAGGGTGGGAAAACTCAGCAGGCAAGAGCCTTTTCCTCTTTGCCTTTGTTTTCAATCCTGCCTGGAATGTAGGCAAGATTTCTGGAAGTGAGGCAGCCATCTTGTGACTATGAGGGTGAGAGCCAGCTGCTAAGAATAGCAAGGCAGGAAGACAGAAAGAGCTTCAGTCCTTAAGGATTTCTTTGAGCCACTGTACCAGCCTGGCCTGCCTACCTCCAGGCTTCTTGTTAGGTGAGAAAATGAAGCTTTATTTGGTCAGATTTGTTCTATGCAACTCAGTGCAATCCTGACTGATAAGTTCTCCAAGAAAAGTCTCTGCCCTGTAGTCCTGACATGTGGCCTTAATAAGCATCTGTGGTGACTCAAAAATAGACCTGGGGGTGGAGGGATTGGCTGTGGCTGTGATTCTGAACTTGCTGAGCCATCACCTGTTCTATCCATGCTCTGAACAAGAATGCTGTTAATTACCTTGGGCAGCCAGAGCACAGGAGGCTGCTTCCATGTGTTCTCAGGGAAGCTCAATATAGCTCAGGCTCCTCCACTGCTTTTGCTGAGTGTGCAGCATCTGCATGTCTGGCAGCCCCGGTGCAGAACCGGGAAGCTTCTCCCAGAAGGTCAGGGTCTGCAGAAGGGGCTGGAAACCAGGGATGTTGGCAAGGCTTGGTGCAAGTACACAAGATCTCCTTCCTGTGAGGTGGGTGCTATTCTTTCTAGTTAGCAGATGACAAAACTCGCTTGGGGTCCAAACTGAGACTCAGAGGGTTTAACTGTGCATCAGTTCAGTTATTTGGTTGCATGCAACAAAAGTGTATAACCGGAGGAAAAGATCGTTTGTTGGAAGAATATGGGAAGGCTCACAGAATCATAGGCAAAACTGAAAACAAACTTGGAAGCAAAAGGAGCCATAGTTCCAGGAGGTCAGGGTAGCAGAAACAAGCATTGGAATGACATAGTTTGGGTCATGAACCTATTCCTCATTTAAAGGAGGACAGGATGCCTTGACTGGCAGTTTCTAGATGACATTGGGAAGAGTAGTTTACTGGAAGCAACCGAGGCTTCTAGTACCTGAATAATGGTGAGAGGATGTTGGGGGGTTAAAAAAAAAGAAAAAGAAATGAAAAAAACTGTTCCGTGCAGAGGGTATAGAACTGGCCAGGGACACAGGTTCTGGGATCAGGCTAACCTTAGGCAAAATCTTAGCTCTGCCCTTTTCAATCTGTCCTTGGTCAAGTCAATTAGCCTCTTTAAGCCTCAGTTTCCTCAATGCTGACCACAATCATAACAACAGCTAGAAGCCACCAGAAGGGGTACACCAGGATACCTGTGCCTTTTCTGCTTAACGCGTGGCATCCTCAGCCTCTGAAAGCACTTTGTTCACAGTTTGGTTTCTTAAATAAAATTTTAGGCCGGGCGCGGTGGCTCATTCCTGTAATCCTAGCACTCTGGGAGGCCAAGGCGGGAGGATTGCCTGAGGTCAGGAGTTCGAAACCAGCCTGAGCAAGAGCGAGACCCCGTCTCTACTATAAATAGAAAGAAATTAATTGGCCAACTAATATATATAGAAAAAATTAGCCGGGCATGGTGGCGTATGCCTGTAGTCCCAGCTACTCGGGAGGCTGAGGCAGAAGGATCGCTCGAGCCCAGGAGTTTGAGGTTGCTGTGAGCTAGGCTGATGCCACGGCACTCACTCTAGCCTGGGCAACAAAGCGAGACTCTATCTCTAAATAAATAAATACATACATCAAATTCTAAACCAGTTACTTTATCCTACCACTCAGGCCCAATACCACATGTTAGTGAAAGTTAATAATTTTGTCACAGAGAGAAGCAGTGATGACACGGAACCTTCTTATCCACATCCACGTGATAAGAACGAGACAAGTTTGAACCCACTAGAATGTCAGCTGTGGGAAGTCAGGGATTTTTGTCTCCCCCCCACCTTATGTCGCTAGCGCCCAAATGAGTGCATGGCTCATTATTGATGCTGAAGACATGTTTACTGAATGAATGGATGGACTTTGCATTCGTCCGAGAATACCTCTGGGTTAAGAGGTATTTTGTTGAAACTATAACGCGGCGGGTGCTTGGAGTGAAATGTGAGCATCGCTCCTGCCTCACTGCCTCACGAGAAAGAGAGGAAAAGGAGGAGATCCAGGCGGACACTGGGAGAGAGAACCAGACGCGCACGCTGCGGGCTCTTCACCCGCCCCGCCCCGCCGGCGCTGCCTGCTTACTCGCAGGCGCATGCGCTCTGCCCTCACACTCCACGCTTTTGCTGAAAGCAACAAGCCCTCGTGCATGCGGGGTGGATCATCCCAGCAGTCTTCGGGGCTTCCTGGCACCACGTTGGCGTGTTAAACTCTGCTCACCGTTTTGATGTGTTGAGAAGTCTGAAGTCATCGTGCTCCTACACTGCGCAGAGAACCATGACATATCGTGGCAAACAGAAAAAATGACAGCCCCAGGGGTGTGTGCATTGTTTAAAAAAAAAAAAATACACACAGCAGGACTTCCCGGTGCAATGAATGTATTTTGACTCTTCAGTCAGGCTTTCATCCACGGGGCTTGACAAGATGAAATTCTAAGTCTTTACACTCCCCAGGGACATTGTAGAAACACAATGCATAAAAGAGAGAGACAAACTTTGAAGAAATGGGGATTTTGATCTTTAGTGTCTCCAGTAACTAGCACCTTTGCCATATTCATCATCACTCTCAAAAGCACCACCGCTGCCGCCACCACCAATCTCCATCACTGCTGCCTCGGCTACCACCAGTTCAATCAAGGCTGATGTTGGCAGCAGCAGCAGCATCACCATGACCTTTACTACTTCTAACGTCTCCATCTCTGTCACTTTCACCATAGAAATCTTCATCCGCATGGTTACCACTCAATAGTAAATGATGCCCACGCTGGTTTCAAGTCACAGAAACCACACTTGAATTAGCTTTAATAAAAAGGGGTTTTTCTTTGGCTCAAGTCCATCCCTAGGAGAGGCAAAATGGAAGCTGGCCTTAGGGGTAACAGGAAGAAGAAATCTAAAACCAAGCAGTTTCTCTCTCCCCCCTCCCTATTTTCCTCTCTCCCTTCTCCATCTCTTTTGTTCTTTCTCCCTGCATCCCAGCATCCTGCCAAGAAGGGGCTGGAGAAAGGCTGTCCCAGCTAGCCCAATCCCCCGTCCCTGTCTGATTACAGAGGGTAGTTGCCCAAGTCATCCAGAGGGTAGTGGGATCCTGACCCTGGGATTCATGCTGGGTGACTCTCTGATCCACGAGGAGACAGAGAGATCATAAAGAATATGAAAAATCTCATGAGAGTGCAGTTGCGGGGAACTCAGCATCTTTCCCCGGGACTGGAATCCCTGTGCCTGCTCACTGTCCTTCCTGGGAAGCAGGCAGTGTAAACTGAAAGAGAAACAGTATAGGTTTGATGTCACAGAGATCTAGATTCAAACAGTGGCTTTCCTGTGCCTACCCAGTACATTGGCTGATAGATAGTTCATGGGTAACTGGCACTGTGGCTTTGGGCAAGTCACTTCCCTTCTCTGTGTCTCAATTTCCCCATAAAATGGAGACGCTCATGCTACTTAGCTAGCAGAGTTGTGGAGGTTAAATGAATGAGGTGAAGCACCTGGAACATCAATGGTGCTTAGTCAAATGTTAGCTCCGGTACCCACTCACTTTTCCAGCAGAATCAGCTCTCCTCTGTTACTCTATTTCCAACCAGGCTAGTGGAATAGCATCTACTCTCACCCAGGGCTATAGGCTTCAGGGAAATCTATTAAAAATATCTGTATGAGGCCCTCGTTCTTTGTGCCGCTAGCAGTTACATAAATCTTGTAGTCCTCTCCATCTTTCCCTGCCCCCCTGGCCAGCCTCCAGGCCAATTAAACATTGATGTCGCAGCTATACTTATCTTCTCTCCCCTCTTCCAGCCAAGCCTTGGACATCAATTCTGTCTTTCAAATAAAAAATTTAACCCCCACATTTATGGAGTTCACTCTTTCCACATGCTCATTATAAAGAATTAAAGCAATCTGGAAAAGTACAAAGAATAAAGTAAAAAAAAGTCAGATGATCAAGGTCAACCTCACCAGTGAGAAGTGATATAGACATCACGTACCCCCTAACATAATGTGAAAAGGAGGGTACACCACTTCTGTGGTATTCTTCCCCAAACCCACAACCTCACTCGGATCATGAGAAAATACCAGACGCGCCCAAATGGAAAGACATTCTATAAAATACCTGACCACTACTCTTCAAAAGTGTCAGGGCTATGAAAGACAAGGAAAAACTAAGAAACTGTCACAAGTCAGAGGAGACTAAGAAGACGTGACGTCTAAATGCAATGTAGGAGCCTGGTTTGGAAACTGGAACAGAAAAAGGACATCAGTGGAAGAACTGGAAAATGTGAATGAAACATGTAGTGTAGTTAATAGTATCACACCAATTACCAAGTTAATTTCTTAATTTTTATAAATGTAGCATGATTATGTAAGATGTTAAATTAGAAGAAGTTGAGTGAAGGGCAAATGGGAACTTTCTGTACTATCTCTGCAACTCTTCTGTAAATCTACAGTCATTTCAAAATGAAAAGTTTAAAAACAAAAACAAAAATCCTGAAATGAGCATAATTCAAATGAGATGAACATTATTCCAAACATCTTTCCATGCGTGTATACAGATAGATCAAAAATAATTTTTATAAGAATCATTCCCTGTTATAATACTCTTCTTAATTTTTGCAGGGTATTTTATTTATTTTACCTGGATTTGATGGAATTTTAAAAATGAAAGTAAAGAAAGAATTTGTGAATTTTAGATAGCTATTTTTCTACCAAAAGAAAGATAGCTCTTTAAGAAGATCCCTCTGGAAAACATTGAAGTTGTAACCATCCTTGTTTTTAACCATATATATATCAATTTTGGATGATGACTACATACAGTGAAACTGTTACATGTTTTCCATCTTTCCTCCCCAAACTTCCCATTTTGTATTAGTCATTTGATTTTTACATTGTTGGGTGAATCAGTTAAAGACTGCTTTTACCCATGACTTACAGAAAGCCTCAGCAGTCAGTGGCTGAAATAAACAAGTAGTGAAAAGTTAGGCAGTTGCAATCACTGGTTCAGTGTTTCAAAGATGTCAGGTTTGGGCTCTGTGTAATTCTCCTGGGATTTACCTCATGATTGCAAACAGTTGCTGCAGCTCCAGCTGTCATGCTCGTGTTCCACCCAGGAAAAAGGAGAAAATGACTATCGCAGGAAAGGAAAGTTTTCTACAGATTTCTAGTCTATAATCAAGGGCCATAACTGTGTTATATGCCACCCTTAGCTGCAAAAGAAGCTAGGAAATGTGGAATTATTTTTTTAGCTAGGCACATTTGATGGCCCCAATAAAACTGGTGTTTCTTAGTAAGAAAGATGGAAAGAATCAGCTAATTCTGTTATTTTTCCACTTTGTATATTTAAACCTATTTACTAATTACCAATGATTTTATATACCAAAGCTTTTTCACATCTACCATAAATTCTTTATTTCCATCCACTTCTTGATTGGCAAGATTTTATTACCATAAGTGAGCTGAAGCTGGGATCTCAGAAAGCACCCACAGTAACCTGCCCTGCATCTCCCTAATTTCTGCACTGCCCTGGAATTAGACTCTAAGTGGAAAGAAAGAACCAAGGTGGCCCAATCCTGGCTCCTATCCCCAGGCAGAAGCTGTCCCTTTAAAAGAGAGAGGTGGCAGAGATGGCTCATTGCTGCCAGAAAGGGCTTTTGATTGACAGCCAGTGCGCTCCCTGGAGGCCTGATGTCATCACCAGTGAGCAACAAGGCATCCAACTGGCAGCTTAACAATGAGTTGTTGCTGTGACCAGCATGGCTCTGTGCAGCATTTGCCCAGCTAGATTTTAAAGTCGGAGGAATTTGTCTTGGGTGGGTGGCTTCCGGTCCATCTAAGGCTACTCAGGGCCTCTCATTCACCTTTCTACCTTCCAAGCAGGGCTGAGCACTGGGCTTCTCTTCTCCATTCTCTCTATCTTTGGAACCCTGACGTCCTGCCTACAAGACCAGACTTAGGTCAGCGCCCAGGACTGGAGAGCTTGAATAGCTCTATGCACCTCTAGGCTTCAGGTGTGGACTACAGCTTGGCTCTTACATGCATGTTCTTTCCTCCGCCCCCTGCCCCCACTGCCTTGCCAAAGACCTCGACATTATTTTTTTTCTTTTTGAGACAGAGTCTCACTTTGCTGCCCAGGCTAGAGTGAGTGCGGTGGCATCAGCCTAGCTCACAGCAACCTCAAACTCCTGGGCTCAAGCAATCCTGCTGCCTCAGCCTCCTGGGTAGCTGAGGAGGCCACCATGCCCGGCTAATTTTTTCTATATATATTAGTTGGCCAATTAATTTCTTTCTATTTGTAGTAGAGACGGGATCTCACTCTTGCTCAGGCTGGTTTCGAACTCCTGACCTTGAGTAATCTGCCTGCCTCAACCTCCCAGACTGCTAGGATTATAGGCCACCATGCCCGGCCTATTTTTTTTTCTAATTATAAAGATTATCCAGGTTCATTGTAAGAAAGAAAGAAAGAAAGAAAGAAAGAAAGAAAGAAAGAAAGAAAGAAAGAAAGAAAGAAAGAAAGAAAGAAAGGAAGAAAGGAAGAAAGGAAGAAAGGAAGAAAGGAAGAAAGGAAGAAAGGAAGAAAGGAAGAAAGGAAAGAATAGCATAAAGCATAAAATGAAAACTATGCTTAGCAATGATTTCTTTTCTGGCTTCTTTAATTAAACAAGCAAACAAACAAAAAACAATTATTGCTAACATTTTTCTGTTCTTGTTTTCCAGCTTTTTCATTTAAAAATGAATTTTTAATGTAAGTATTTTTCAATGAGATATGACTTATATGAACTTAAATAAAGCACGCAAATTTTAACTCTACAACTGGATTAATCTTTATGTATGTTTGCACCCATGTGCCCGAGATAGAGAACATTCGTCGCAGCACCCCGGCAGGTTCCCAACCGACCTTGATTGACCTTCCCTTTCCCCTTGATCACTACAGACCAGTCTTTCCTATTTTTGAACTTCATAAAAATGGTATATTTGCAGTTTTAAAATTAAAATGGGTCATAACTGTTACACATCATGTTTTTTTCACTTACTATGTTATGACTATTTCCCATGTCATTGTTCTTTCAGAACTTATTTTTAAGTACTATGTATTTTATCATATGATTCTACATCGTTGATTTAAGTTATTCCTCAATTCTTGCACATTTAAGTTATTTGTGAATTTTTGCTATTTTAAATAGTACCATGTGGAGCATATTTTTTACACACAGTTTCCAGAAGGTGGGATAGCAACGCAGTTCAGAGCATGGGTTTTAGAGTTAAAGAGATCAGGGTTTGAGCCTCATCTTGTCACTTACCAGCTCCTTGAACTTAAACAACTTACAACACCTCTGCGACTCTCAGTTTCCCCACCTAAAAATAGCCTCAATAATACTCACGACATGGCATGTCGCCATAAGGACTAAATTGAGTTAAGTGTAAAGTGCTTAGCATATTGCCTGGCACGGCGTGAACACCCAGTAAATGTTAAGCTGCTCTTATTCATCTTTGTGTTCACTTCTAATTATTTCCTTAGAAGAAATTCCTAGAAGTAGGATTGCTGGATCAAAATGAGTGCTTGTCTTTAGGATTTTTAAATATAGTCTGCCAAATTGCCCTTCAGAAAAGCCGTGCCAGTTCACAGAGCTCCCAGCTGGGCCTGGGTGCCCATTCGCCACTCCCCCCACGATGAGTCCCACGAGAAGGAAAGAAAGAGGGTGAGAGAGAGAGAAAGGAAGGAAGGAAGGATGGGAGGAAGGGAGGAAGGAAACAAGGAAGGAAGGAAAGAGAAAAGAAAGAAGAAGAAGAAAAAAAAGAAAACTTGGCAATCAGACAAGGAAAACTAACATCCCTTATTATTGTTTTGCTTTCTAGTGAGGCTAAACATTTTATTTTTTCATAATGGCCATTTGTTTTGCTTCATTTGGAAATTTGCTTAGTCAGATCTTCTGCCATTTTTTTCTGTTGGAACATGGGCTGGTGTTCCAATAGCAGGACCACTACCGAATTCGAAAAGAAGGCTGTTCCATCTGGCATGGGCCACACATTTCCTGTGTTAGGGCTTTGACCTTCATCCCTCTCCCCAAGTTGCCACCTTGATGGTTTACCTGATTTCATGGTTCCTCTAGGTTTGGGCTTCTGCTTCATTTTTGATAGTGACACCGGAAAGTGACTCCCAATGATGCTGGGAGCCACTTGAAGTCCAAGTGGGTCCTTGGCTTCGAGCAAGAAAGAATTCAGAAGTGAGCTGGCAATGTAAAGTGTAAGCAAGATTTATTCAGAAACTATAGAAAGTCTACTCCACAGACAGAGCAGAGGCTAGTTTTCCCTGCAGAAGAGACCCGGCTCCATGGCTCCTATTGCCCCTGTATTTAAGCAATTACTTAACTATAGGCTAAACAAGGGAAGGAATATTCATAGCATGGGTGATGTTTTCCTGGAATTGGGGTGACACCTCCTTTTGACTAAATATGGTCAAATAGGAAGTATCATGGCATCAGGTACATGATGAGCGTGGGAGGTTTTCTTAGAAACTTTTATGGTAATGAAGTGTATAATGAAGCTGTGAGTCAAGAGGTGGTCAATTTCTCCACCATCTTGGTTCTAACCAGTTGGAACTTGCCCTGCCCCCATCCTGTTTTGATCAGGGTAGTTCAAAACTTTATTTTGAGACTTCCTAACTCAGGCCATGCTGCAGCAATACCCAAAGCAATGCCTAAAACAATGCTCAAAGCAGTGTCCAAACCAATACCTGCCAGTTCTGTGTCTCGCCACGACCGCTTGCTCTCTGTCTCTTTTTTCCCCATACCTTGCCAGCCAGAGATATGTAGGTGTCTAGAGCAACTAAGAAATCAGTGTCTCCTTCCTTGTTTAAATAGATTTGTGTTCAACATTTGTTTAGAAGAGAGGTTGGGTGATGCATGAAGGAACAACTCAGAAGGAAGACCTCTTGTGACAAAACTTTGCACACCCATTACAATCAATTCCTCTCTGGCCCCAAACTTGCATTACTGGCTTAAAGAAGTCATAGCCCTGTAGTTAAGCACACCCATCTTCCTTAGAAGGCAGTTTAACATCATCTCCCCCTCTCCCAACACTGGAAGTAGTTATTTTTAAAGTATGGTTGACCTTTAAATAACATGAGTTTGAGCTGCATGGGTCCATTTGTATGTAGAGTCTTTTCAATAAATATATTGGAAAATATTTTGGAGATCTCTGATAATTTGAAATAACTTACATATGAAATATGTAGCCTGGAAATTTTCTTAGTTTTCAAAAAAATTAAGAAAAAGTTAGGTATTCATATGTAGATACTAGTCTATTTTATCATTAACTACCATAAAATATGCACAAATCTATTATAAAATGTTAAAATTTATCAAAACTTATGCTCACACAGATCATACCCATAGTGTCATTTGTAATTGAGAGAAATGTAAACAAACATGAAGATACAGTATTAAATCACAATTGCATTTAAAAAAGCTGTAGGACATACTATATTACTATAATAATTTTGTAGTCACCTCCTCTTGGTATCATGGTGAGCTCAAGTGTTGTAAGTATCCGATTAGACACTAATCATCTTCCTGTGAGCAGTTGTCTCTCTAGTAAATTTCGCATAATAGTAAAAAGTGATCTCTCGAGGTTCTCACGTATTTTTCATCGTGTTTAGTGCAATATCATAAACCTTGAATGACACCAGGGGACCCATAGGAAGTGCCACTAGTGATGCTGGAAGTGCTCCCAAGAAGCAGAGAAAAGTCATGACATTATAAGAAAGAGTGGGATTGCTTGGTATGTACTATAGATTGAGGTCTGAAATGGTTGCCTGCCATGTCTGATAGACAATTCATCTTGTAAACAGATGGCGGAAACTTACAGTATTGATAAATACAGTACAGTATCATAATGTATTTTCTCTTCCTTGTGATTTTCTTAATAACATTTTCCTTTCTTTAGTTTACTTCATTATAAAAATATAGTATATGACACCATAGCACTCTAGCCCAAGCAACAAAAGTGAGACTCGGTCTCAAAAAAAAAAAAAAAAAAGAAACTAAGGAGAAGAGTGGTGGTGCATGGCACAACTGCCCACAAAATATAGCCGCTAGTCCAGGGTCAAAACTCCCTGGACCCCTAAGGCACCTGACATGCTTTATGTACCTAGTAAAATGTGCTCGGGCTTAGATGACAGGATGCAGGATGTACTTCAACTAAGATTGATGTTGTCCGTAATTAGGATACTTCAGAGGCGTCCTCTCGGCTGAATCTTAGCTGCAGCTGGTGACTCCTACAAAACCCATCTCAAGGCTCCAAAACCCTCCTGATTGTGCTAAAACATTAATGCTTTCTCTCGCTTTTGTAAAAGTTCTTGCTAATTAGATTTTTAGAGTGTGTTTTTTTGCCTTTAAAAAGGGACCGTTTTTCCCTTCTCATCACTACTTTCTGTGCCTGCCTGTCTGCAGGAAGGAGTAGTCCTGGCCAGTAAATAAAGACTCACAATTTGGGCCCTCCCCCCTCCAAAAAGAATACAGTATATAATACATATAACATACAGAATATGTGCTAATTGACTATGTTATCAGTAAGGCTTTGGGTCAACAGTAGGCTATACGTAATTAAGTTTTGGGGGAGTCAAAAGCTATACATGGATTTTCAACTGCACAGGGGTCAGCACCCCCAATTCCCAAGTTGTTCAAGGTTCAACTGTATTACCTTCAAATACATATAGTAATATCCTTGAGGATGATTTAGGTCAATATGATTTTCTCCATCTTATTTTATTTCTAAAGTTCTCTTAGAGTCCCAGAGATGCAGTCACACGTTCTATAGACTGACACTTTTGGCAACTGCCCATCCGACTAGTGCCTCACTGGTTCTGCCTGGTCCTTGTAAGGTCCGGATTTCTGAGGTCTTTGGAGGTCATCTCTTGCTAAAGAGGTGATTCAGGATACAGGGTCATGAGGGGAAGGATAGTGAAAACCTGGCTGTTTCACAAGAAGATACCATTCCTACTTGTTAAATTGGAGAATTTTTTTTTAAAGAAAAGGCAAGAAAATGAATTATCTAGAAATTAACTAAGCATGTCAGAGGAGGCCTATTAAAGAAGATAAAAAGAAAACCTGGATAAATAAAGACATGCTCTATATTTGTAGACTGGAAAAAATAGCATTGTAATGGTGTCAGTTCATGTAATTCTTACTAAATATTTGGGGGAGAGGAATTGGATAAACAAATTATAAGACTTGCATGAAGGAATAAGTTTCCATGAGTAGCTAAGACAAGTATTATCAAAAATAATAGCAAAATTGAGGGATCATTGTACCAAATAGTAAGATATATTATAAAGTCATTTGATATTTCAAAGTGTGCTATTAATGCAAAAACATAGACAAAGGGGACAGAAGAGAAGAATCCAGAAACAAACCCATGTATGTAGATATTTGGTATGTGTCAGAGTTGACAACAGAAGTCAGTGGGGAAATGACAGATTATTTTAACAGTGTTGGGAGAAATGGCTCAATGTATGGAAAAAAATAAAATTTGATCCTATCTCATACTATAGGAAAACAAGTTTCTGATAGTTTAAGAAGCTATAACACATTTAAGGGCAAATCTTTATGATATTGGGTTAGGAAAACATTTAAATAAGATATCAAAAGTCCAAACCCTAAAGAGAACAACTGATGGTTTTCTGCTCAGTAAATGACATCACAAAGTTAACAAATGATCAACATACTGAGTAAAGATATTTGCTGTATATTTGCAACAACAATCAAATGGTTAAAATCTAAATTATGTAAGAAACTCAGCAGTAAATATGCAAGAAAAAATCTGGCAACCCAATATGAAAAATAAGCAAACTCACCTGCTGAAAAACTCAATTAGTGAATAAACACATAAAGAGAAGCTCAATTTATTAGTAATTACTGATTATCAAATGACCACAGACTTAGTGGCTTAAACACACACACACACACACACACACACATTTATTATCTCACAGTTTCTGTGGGTTGGGATTCTGGGCACAGCTTAGCTGGATCTTCTGTTTCCGGATCTCTCAGGAGGCTGCAATCAATGTGTCACCCAGGGCTTGGCTCTCATCTGAAGGCTTGATGAGGGAAGAATCTGCTTCCAAGCTCACATGGTCATAGGCGATGTTCGGTTCCTCAAGGGCCCGTGGACTGAGAGCTGGCTGTTGGCCAGAGGTTGCCCGTGGATCCCCACAAGGTGGCCACTTGCTTCATCCAAGCATGCAGACTGAGAAGGCAATGGAGAGAGTATGTCAGCAATGTGGAAGTCACCATCTTATGAGGAATCTCATCATGGAAGTGACATCCCATATGTTGTAATGTTTTATTGGTTAGAAGCAAGTCACGGGTCTCACCCCTCTCAAGGGGAGGGGATTACACAAGAGCACGACACCAGGAGGCAAGGATCATCTTAGAGCTGGCCCACCACAGAAGGCAACCTAGAGAAGGGTATGTAGCTCAGGCTGGTCTCCAACTTCTGGCCTCAAGTGATCCTCCCACCTTGGCCTCCCAAAGTGCTGGAATTATAGGTGGGAGCCACCAGGCTGCTGAATTCTACCAAATATTTAAGAAAGAAATAATATTGGTCTTCCATAAAATACAAATAGAGGAGGAAGGAACATCTCAACTCATTCTATGAAGCCAATATTACTCTGAACCCAAGTGAGTGGACTCTCACTCCTACTATGTCTCATGTACTTCTTTAATCAGTAATGATTGTTTCAAGGATAAAATGAAATCATGGATGGAAAAGCAGTTTGAAAACTGCCTTTTTTGTAAAGCTGGGGAAACTGAGGCTAAAGGGGACCCTAAAGCCATCATTAAAGAAGGGCACATGGCACAGCAAGGAGAGAGAGCCACTCGATTGGTAAAAGTTGGGATGGGTCTATCAAGGTAGAGATACAGAGATGTGAAGAGATATCCAACTTTTCTCCTGGGGACAATTCCATGTGAAGGTGTTTGGAGCCTACCCAGGTGGCATAATTTTTTGGCACCAAAAGGTCTCTTTACGCACACCTTCCATGAATCTTAAGGGCTTGTCACAGTACCTGGAGGGAACCTGTTACTCCTGGAAAAGATACTACAAATGAAGTCCATATGAATCCCAAGAGGCCCCCGTCCAAAGGATGGCGACCTATCAGCCTTTGCTGACATTCCTAGATGCTCAGTTTTTATTAATTAATTATAATATGCATAGGGGGTTTGGATGGGGCCACACATTGATCTATGATTCTGTATGAATCCAGTAGCAATAAGGTCCTATGCTCACTGATTTCCTAGGTCAAAGCACGTGGTCCTCCTGGGGCAGGAGAACTGTTGGGTACAGGGTGAGAGGCAGGTGGGACAGGTCCTTCACAAGGGCTACTTTTGAGAGGGACAGGTCCAAGTGAGACTCTGGATGATGATGGCTAATATTTATTGAGTTATGTGCCATGTACAGTTCTAATGCTCCACATACTTGCCTCTCAGCCACCTTATGAAGTATATTATTTTCCTTGTTTTACAGGTGAGCAAATTAAAGCTCAGAGAGGTGAAGTGACCTGCCCAGTGTTACACAGCTAGTGACTTTCAGAGCCCGAATTTGAACCCATGACTCTCTAACTCAAGGGAGTCAGTCACAGAAGTGGAAGGAATGCCCAGATCAAATCAGACTCAAGAAGATGGGTCAGAGATGGGAGAGCTCTTAGCAATCATCCTATCCCATCCCCCTTCTTCCATGTGGGGAGGCTGAGGCTCAGAGGGAGAGAATGGCTTCCCCACGGTCACACCACAAACTTATGGCTGAGCAGACCTACAGTAGGCTTCTAGACCCCAGCTATCTTCTTTTGGTCTAGGTGGCAGCAAGGGACAAGTTTAAACGACAGGGTTGCCTGGTTAGGGATGGGGTGTAGGAGACAAGGTTCTGGGTTCTGGAAGGAAGGATCTACCTTTCCTACCCAGCTGGGACCTCCCTTGGCTCAGGAAAGGAAGAAATAGCTTGGGAAATGGCAGGTGGCTATTCTGGGCAGCCTAGCCTACTTCCCCACTCCCAGGAGACTGTACAGCAAAGCATGCCCCCGCCCCAGGGGGGCTACAAGGGGGGGGGTTCTCCACCTGCCTTCAATCTGCCACCAATTTATGATTCTGAACTTAAGCCATGTTACTGAATTCACAGAGAACAAGAAAATAGTGTGTACACCTGACCCAAGTAACACATTTACACCTTGGTTATTTACTAGCCATTGATACTGACTCCCTTTTAGGTGAAAAATGTACTGAATATTATTTTATTCGAAACAATACATACGCATGGTAAAAAAAAATCACACAATAGAGATGGGCTTAAAACAAGAGAGGTTGACTCCCACCTAGAAGTTTTCAACCGTATTTCCCTAAGGAAATCGCTGTTAATATTACAGCTTCCACCGTATTGCTCCTGAAGTTTTGTGCGCAAAGAGTTACATTTGAATATCTATATACATATGTATTTTTGAACACAGATGGGATCATACTGTGCATACTGTTCAGACATTGCTTTTTTTTTTTAAATTCTTTTTGGAGACAAAGTCTCACTCTGTTGCCCAGGCTAGAGTGAGTGCCGTGGCGTCAGCCTAGCTCACAGCAACCTCAAACTCCTGGGCTCAAACAATCCTCCTGCCTCAGCCTCCCGAGTAGCTGGGACTACAGGCATGCGCCATCATGCCCGGCTAATTTTTTCTATATATTTTTAGTTGACCAATTAATTTCTTTCTATTTTTTGTAGACACGGGGTCTCGCTCTTGCTCAGGCTGGTCTCAAACTCCTGACCTTGAGCGATCCGCTTGCCTCGGCCTCCCAGAGTGCTAGAATTACAGGCGTGAGCCACTGCGCCTGGCCTGCTTTTTTATTTTGTTATACATCTAGGCTCAGTGCTATACCGATCTACCTTGTTCTTTTTAATCACTACAGAATTCCCGTGTATACTATAGTTTATTGGATGGGCATTTAGCTTTTTTTCAATCTCTTGTTCTCTTGCTGTTACAAATGATGATACAATACATTCTTTTCTTTCTTTCTTTCTTTTTTTTTTTTTTTTTGAGACAGAATCTCACTCTGTCATCTGGGCTAGAGTGTCGTGGCATTAGCCTAGTTCACAGCAACCTCCAACTCCTGGGCTCAAGCATCTTCCTCCCTTAGCCTCCCGAGTAGCTGAGACTACAGGCATGCGCCACCATGCATGGCTAATTTTTCCATTTTTAGTAGAGATCTGGTCTCACTCTTACTCAGGCTGGTCTCAAACTCTGGACCTCAAGAGATCCTCCCGCCTCAGCCTCTATGAGTGCTAGGACTACAGGCACGAGCCACCTCACCCAGCCTTACGAAACATTCTTGAGTATATTATCTTCATGGATATGTACAAGTATATACATAGAATGTAGAATACATTTCTGGAAGTGAAATTGCTGTGTTAAATGGGGAGTTCCAGAGTTGGTGAATGCTAAGTTAAATGGTTTGTGGATTTAAATATTTTGATAGATACTAACAAATTAATCTCCAAAGTTTCCATCAATTAATATATACTCCCACCAACAATGTGTGACTGTGTCTATTTCCCCATTCCTTCTCCATACAGTTTATTTTCAACAATTTCTTCTTTGTTAGACTGATGGGTGGAAAATGATGGCTCACTTTTGTTTTAACTGACATTCTGTTAATTGTGAGAAATGTCAAATAACTTTGCTATTTATATGTCCTTTGCATTTCTTTTTCTGTGATTTTCCCATTAAGGTCCTATCTCCATTTCCAATATAAAAAGGAATGATGGCCTGGTTATATTGTTTTGTAAGGGCTCTTTATATATTAAGGGAATTCATCTTTTCTTAGCCTTTAAAAAAAACTTACTGTAGTTTTATGTTTCACTATCTGATAGGTCTTGTTATCCTGCCCTACTTTCCCAAACTCCACGTATTCCTGACAATTTTTCTTTATGAACTGTACAATTAATTTGCTTAGTTTCAAAGGTCCTTTTCCAAATTTTTCCATTATTTCTAAAACTCTTTTTGCATCCATTATCCCATGTAGCCTTGAAACCACTGAATGAGGAAGCTGAGATGCAAATGGGATGTGGCTAAGCATCGCCTGAGGCTATCCAGGGGGTTCCTCTAGGGCCAGAGTCCACCCGGGCTTTGAGGCCCCTGCCTCTTCCTGGACTTTGTGAGCTGGTGTGTGTGACTGTGTGTGAGTGTGCTTCAGCCTTGCCCTGGGCAGTCTGCAGGAAAGCCAGACTTCATCCTGCTGTCTTCCTGTCTCCAGCTCCCTCCCTCCCTCTCTCCTGTGTCTGCCTCTGCCTCTTTCCTTCCTTGTCTCTTTGTCTCTGTGTTGTGGCGTCCCTTGTTTCTATTCTAGTCTCTGTCTCTTTCCACCCCTTTTTTCTTCCTTTCTCTGTCTCCGTCTTTTGTCCACAGCAGTGGTTTACTGGGGCAGATATCACACTCCCTACCCAGTTCTTGTTTTTCTTTTCCTTTTAAACATAAGGCCCCTCGCCAAATAGTAAGTGAGCGGCTATTGGTGGAAAGCGAGGAAGGTGTGCTCCTGCCCCGTGGGAGCACCATGAGGTGCTTCCCCTGAGGGAGAACAGGGGCTAGAAGTGACAGGAAGGAGGCAGCAGGGGGAAGGGGCTGAGCCCTGCAGTGCCAGCAGGTCTGGCTTTGTCCTAGCTCTGCCTAATCCTCAGGGTGACCCAGGACAGGCCTCTGCCATTCTGAAGTTTTGGAGGGTCCCCTGACCTGTTATTATTATTATCTGAGCCAGAGTCACTCTGTTGCCTGGGCTAGAGTGGCTGTGGTGTCAGCCTAGCTCCCAGCAACCTCAAACTCCTGGGCTCAAAGTGATCCTTCTGCCTCAGCCTCCTGAGTAGCTGGGACTACAGGCATGCACCACCATGCCCGGCTAATTTTTTCTATATATTTTTAGTTGGCCAATTAATTTCTTTCTATTTATAGTAGAGACAGGGTCTTGCTCTTGCTCAGGCTGGTTTCGAACTCCTGACCTTGAGCCATGGGTTGAGGTGGGGAGGCCGCCCACCTCGGCCTCCCAGAGTGCTAGGATTACAGGTGTGAGCCACCACACCAGGCCCCTGACCTGGTATTAATACGTAACTCTGCGCAGCTCTTTGCAGGTTTTGAAGTGTAGGTACAGCCAGAGTCTCCATAAGAAGGTAGGGCAAGGGGGCTTGACCCATTATTCTATGGGCTCAAGCAGGGCATCGGCTTTGTCCAAGGTCACACAAGAAAGTGATGGCAGATGTACTTAATGACCCCTGCTGTGGATAGGGCCTCACCAGCTTCTAGCCCAGGGGTGGCCCTTCAGAAAGTGCTGATGAGAATTTACTGAAATATGCTGACCACAATGATGTGATAATAATCGTTAATATAATGAGCACTTGCCACGTGCTGTGCAAGGCGTTAGGTGTTTTATATGCACGATCTCACTTAAATCCCCTCCCCACGTCCCCCCACCCAGCCAAAGCCATTTTATAGGTGAGAAAACTCATGCCTGAGAGGAATATTATAATGGCCTAGCTTCTAAATGCCAGTGCAATCAAGATGGATGCATGGATGAGTGGATGGAGGGATGGATAGATGAAAGAATAAATTAACAGTTAGGTAAGTAGTTAGGGAACTTGGAGTTTATAAAAGATCTTAATATCTATATCCCCATCAGCTCCACATCATGTATTAGTCACTTAAAGGCTGAGATTAATCCAAGGAAAATACAAGAACGCCCTCTCAAGCTACCAGTTTACGTGGACAAGCTCGCACATGGCAGCAGTCACTCACGGTCACAGACACGTTCACCCCGATGTGGAGACAAACACACACACGTGAGGATGAGCACAGAAATCTTACACTGACAGCCAAGACGGACAATATAACCCAGTGGCATCCACACACAGACCCTGATACGCTTAGAGACGAGGCAGGCACAGAGAAGGACACGCCGTCAATAGAAGACAGAAGCACTGCATGGAGCCACACAGAAACAGGGACATAAGAGTCACGTGCACACAGAGGCAGGACGGGGACTCTCTTCGCTCTGTCTCTGTGTGTATATGTGTGTGGGTGTCTCTCACACCCACATACACACACATCGGCACATACAAAGACCAGGATGCATGTCGAGTTCAAAGGCAGACTGGACACACTTAACACAAGGACACGGACCTTGCAAGGACATGCTCAGAGACAAGGACACAGAGGCCAGTGTATTCAGAGACGTGCACACATAAGCAGAGACGTTACGCACACACGCACACGCACACGCACATCTACGCCAGCAGGCAGAACACAGACAAGATCAGTCCTTCCTTCTCTGACAAAGCAGCAAACGGGACACCCTGAGGTTGGGCTACCCTCCAGCCACTTCTTACTTTCTCTGGGGAAAGCCACTCAGCGGGTCTTTGTCCCTCCTGGTCCTCCCCTCCCCTCACCCTGTCCGGTGTGTCCTCTAGTCCTGCTGAAGCAATCTCTGGAACATTCTCAGCCCTCTGCTTAGCCTACACCTCATTGCCTCCCGCCCAAGTTGTGCCCACAGCCTCCCGTCTGGCCTCAGGATCCCTGGCCCCCCTCCTCCACACCTTCCCACCCAGGCGTCTTTCTCAGCGGCTTCCTCTGCTGAGGAAGCAGAAAAATGGTCAAAGGCCTTTTGGTTCACATCATGACTCACCTGAAGAGAAGGGGGAAGGCAACCCCTTCTGTGTTAACTCAAACCCGTTCCCCAGAAGCAGCCCCAGATTATTTTAAACTGCAAATGCGAGGGCAGTGATTTGATTTATTTACTGGTATACGTAAGTCAAATGCATTCTAAGAACACGTTTGACCAAGAACAGGGCCAAGAACAGGGCCAGGCACATAGGAGTTGCCATTTGCAGCTTAAACGTCACTTCCTCAGGGAAGCCTTCCTTGGTCCCCCCAGCCTGGGTTAGGTGCCCCAACCAGCCATCGTGGCTGCACAGGCACGTGCACTATAAAGTTTGTATGTGTCTTTTATGGCACTTATCCCAATTATAATGTTTTTTTTTTTTTTTTGAGACAGAGTCTCACTTTGTTGCCCAGGCTAGAGTGAGTGCCCTGGCATCAGCCTAGCTCACAGCAACCTCAAACTCCTGGGCTCAAGCAATCCTCCTGCCTCAGCCTCCCGAGTAGCTGGGACTACAGGCATACGCCACCATGCCTGGCTAATTTTTTCTATATATATGTTAGTTGGCCAATTAATTTCTTTCTATTTATAGTAGAGATGGGGTCTTGCTCTTGCTCAGGCTGGTTTTGAACTCCCGAACTCGAGCAATCCGCCCGCCTCCCAGAATGCTAGGATTACAGGCGTGAGCCACCATGCCCGGCCCCAATTATAATTAAAACTATTATTATAATGAAACCATTAGGTAAGGTTGTAATTAAATAATTATTGGTATAATCATTTAATGTTGCCAAACTATCAACTCCATGAAGGCAGAGACCAGGTCTGTTTATTCATTCCTATATTCTCAGAGCTAGGTACAGAAACAGGCACACGGTGGGCCTGTGGACCTTTTCCTCTGTAAAATGGGGGAGGGGCACTAAGGGAACCTGCTTCCTAAGGCTGGTATGAGACTTTATGCATCCAATCAACGATTATGCACTGAGCACCAACTTTTTGCCAGGTACTCTTCTAGGCTCTGGGTAGAAGGAGAAAGAAACAATTAGCAAATAAACATCAAAAAATGTATATACATATACACATATGCATTTGCACATACATATACACATGCACATACATTTCTGTGTATGTGCATGTATATATGTACCCCTATACATATAGGGCTATATGGGATGGTGAAGAGGACTACGGAGGAAAATAAAGCAGGGTATGGAGGATTTGGCATTTCAGGGAGGGGTTTTTGCTACTTTACAAAGGGTGGTGAGGGAAGACTTCACAGAGAAAGTGACATTTGAGTAGAGATCTGCGGGAGTGAGCCACACAGCTCTCCGGAAGGCAGAGTGTCTCAGGCGGGGGGAACTGCAAGTTCAGGGGTTCTAGAGCTCAGTGAGCTGGAGGGGTGCTGCAGATGAGGGCAGAGAGGTGGCAGAGCCAAAGACGTTAGGACCATCTAGAATTTGGACTTTGACATGAATGAGATGGGAACCATGGGAGGGTCTGGGGCAGAAAAGTGATCCGTTTCTGGATACGTTTGGGTACAGAATCGGCAGGAATTGCTGATGGACTGAATGCGGTGTGTGTGAAAGATAGGAGTCAAGGACGACTCCAAGATGTATGGTCTGAATAACTGGAAGAAATGGAGCTGCCATTTCCCAAGACAAGGATGACTGTACCAGGAACACACTTTACTATTACTCCAGGCTGCTTTCAAGTTCTAGGTCTGGTTCCTGGGCCCAGGAGCACCGACCTTGTGCCAGGCACCGTGCTAGGTGTTTGACAGATAGTGGTGGGCAGAATTGTGATGCTTGCCCTTGTATAATCCCCTCCTTTTTGAGTGTGGGCAGAAACTGGACTATGATTAAAGATACCACCACCGTGAGGACATTACATTATATGTCAAAGGGAGATTATCTGGGCGGACCTAATATAATCATGCGAGCCCTTTAAAAGCAGAGTTTTCTCAGGCCAGGAAACAGATGGGAAGTTAGATTCAAAGGATGAAAAAGGTTAGACATCCTGATGGCCTTGAAGCTGGAGGGGGCCACATGCAAGGACCAGAAAGCCACTTCCAGGAGCTGAGGTTGACTCCTGACTGACAGCCAGCAAGAAAGCAGGGACCTCAGTCCTGCAGCCACAAGGAACTGAATCCCGCCAACAACCAGAATGATCCTGGAAGCAGATTCTTCTCCAGAGCCTGCAGATAAATGAGAGTCCAGTCTGGACAATATCTTGGGTGGCCCTAAGCAGAGAAGACAGCTCAGGCTGCCCAGCCTTCTGACCTACATACAGAATTGTAAACCAATAGATGAGTGTTGTTTTAAGTCACTTAGTTTGTTATGCAGTAATAGAAAAACAATATCCATGGGATTTTATTGAATCCCCACAACCATCTCAAATGGAGTATTCCTGTTCCCATTGTACAGATGAGGAAATAGATCAGTGAGGTAAGGGTTTTGCCCTAGGCCACCCAAAAGTTAGTGGCTGAGACTGAAGCTCTGGGCTGTCTCTTTCTGAGGCCTGAACTCTTAGGCTGCTTCATAAAGGGGGTGTGGGAGCAGCGGGGGCCTCACTAGGTGGATGGGGATCCTTAGGTCCCGGGTCAAGGGCAGGGGGTGCAGGGGTTTCCGATTATGCTCAGCTCTGTTTATCCTGGGGTTCTGAGTGTCTGAGCCTGTGTGTGTGTGTGTGTGTGTGTGTGTGTGTGTGTGTGTGAGTCTGAGGGTTGTGGGTCGCTGGGGGTGGTTGTATGTGAGTGTCAGCCTGCGCAAGTGTGTCTCAGCGTCCGTGTGAGCTCTAGGGTGTCAGTGCGTCAGAATGCATCCATCACTGCGGTGACCGAGTGTGTGTGGCCCTGTCTTGGTGTGAGTGTGTGCGTTACTGAAGTGTGTCTGAGAGCGTGTGGGTGTCTGACACTCAGTGCTGAAGGGGGCATAGGAGGGGCGGACTGGGTGTCTGTGTGCTGGTCTGGGTTCAGGAGTGTCCGTGTGTCTGGACTCTAGGCTGTCTGTGAGTAAGCGTGTGTGCCTGTGTGAACTTCTGTGGGGTTTTGTGGGACATGAGGGTCTTCTTACGTGGGAGGCCAGGTGCCAAGGTGTCCTGCGTGTCACCCTGAGTCTCTGTGGGTGTGAGAGCCTGAGGGTGTGGTTTTCAGTGTATCTACCTGTGCGGGTCTCTGTGCGAGTCTGTGTGTGTCCGTGGACCCGTCTGTCCGGGAGGGAGGGAGTCTGTGGGTGCATCTGCCCGGTGCCTGCGGTGCATCTTGCAGAGTGCGTGTGTGGGTGTGGGTGCCTGTTTGAGCTTCTCTGTGGGTGCATGTGTGAATCTGAGGGTCTCTGTGGGAGGCCGGGTGCCGACGGCCTGTGCTTGCGTCCCTTCTGAGCGCGCCCGTGTCGCTGGGTGAGGCCTGTCTGGGTCGCGGACTGGACGCCTGTATTGGGGCGAGTGTGAGGGCTGGGGCGGGGGGTTGCGGGCCCCGGACCGGGGCGCAGACAGCCTCTCGCGGCGCCTTCCTCCGGGCGCTCACACCTGCCGCGGCTGGGGGCGGCGAGGAGGGGACGCGGCCCGCGCCCTCCGGGCTCCCACGCCCCGCCGGCGGCGCCCCCTCCCCCGGGCGGCGCCCATTGGCTGCGGCCCGTCGCTCCGAGCCCGCCCCGCGCGGCCGGCGGGGGGCGCCGCGGGCCAGAGCGCGCTGCGCCGCCGCCGCCGCCGCCGCCGCCGCCACCGCCGGGAGCACAGCGCGCCTCGGGCTCCGCGCGCCGCCAGCTCCCGGCCCGCCCGCCGCCCGCCGCCCGCCTGTCGGCCCCGCCGCGCCCGCCAGCCCCGCCGCGGAGCCCCGGCCCGGCTCCGGGCCGCCGCCACCACGCCGCGCGCAGTACTCCGCGTCAAGAATGGGGCGGCCAAGCTGCCCAAGCCGCCCGCCGCCGCCGCCGCTGCCTCGGCCGAGGCGCCGGGCGCCGGCGCGGGCATGGAGCGCTCGCAGAGCCGCCTCAGCCTGTCCGCCTCCTTCGAGGCGCTCGCCATCTACTTCCCGTGCATGAACTCCTTCGACGACGAGGACGCGGGTAAGCGCGCGGCCCGCCCCCCGACCCCGGGGGTGTCCTGGGATCCGGGTCCCGAGGCCCCTTCCCGACCCGGTGCGCCCTTAGAGGTGGCCAGTCTCTCGTCCCCACCCCCAGCGCCGCTCGGGGGGCGCTCCCAGCGTCTCCTCCCCCATCCCCGGACCCCAGCGTCCCTGGGCTGCGCTCTCTTCTAGCCTCCTTCCCCCAGGGACTCCTAGATCATCCGCAGGTGGGCCCTTCGGGTCGCCTGGACCCAGCCCTCCCTACTCACTTGCGCCTACTGGTGTCCTCTGCCTCATCCCTGGATCCAACCTGCCACCCACCCTGAGTCGCCTATATGTGCCCACTCTTCACACCGCGGGGCCTTGGCCGCCTCACCCCTGGGGCTCCGTCGCGCCCACCGCCATTGGAGGTGGCGCGCAGACCTCACCTCTCCATCTTTGTCTTGGCTGCATCCAAAGGCTCTCTGCCCAAGACCCCCGGCTGTCGCCCGAGGCCTTAAGCGCCCCCATTTGTCTCTTCTCCCCTTCCCCCACACTGGGGCTCCGGACTCCCGGTTCTTATCCGACTGGGGCGGATCGCGGGGGACCGGCCAGGTGACGGCCCTTCCTCCCCGCTCCTCCTGGAGGGAGGTGTAGGGCGGCGCCAACTCTACACTTGCGCCCCGGCCCGGTGTGTGCCCCTCACCTCAGGTGCTCTTGTCCTTTGAGTAGCCCTCCTGGGTGGGCTGAACCCGGCCACCATCCAGCGGCCGGAGCCTCCTCCTCCCGGGCCTGCGCGCAAGCTCAGCCAGAGCCCGAGGGGCGGGAAGGGGTAGGGAAACCTGCTCTTTGGGGCGCTGGGACCAGGCAGAGGGAACATGAGAGTCCCAGATCTGGTTCTGGGGTAGGGGAGCGGATCCAACAGGTGGGGAAGCTGGAGGGTTTCGGTGAGAGTTCCCCAGTGTGCCAGGTTGGGAGTCAGAAGCAGGTTCCAGTCTTCATTCTCTATTTGTTAGCTGTGACCTTGGGCAAGTCATGCCACCCTAGAGCCTTGATTTCCTCATCTGTGAAATGGGGATGACACTGGCTCAGACCCAAGCCTCTATCTGGTGTAAGGGTGGAGTTCAAAGTGCGTTGTGAGTTGAAAATCTGAGAGTATTTGAATTCAATGAGGGGACAAAGCGGAGAGGAGCGTATGTGGTAGGGAGGAGCAAAATGGTTTCATGGCCACTTTCAAGACTCTGGTGAAAACATGGACTCTCCCTCCCAAAGCATGTATACATATGTGTATGTGTGTGTATATATATGCACCATCCACAGCATTTAGCCTACACTTTTAGGGAGTTTGTGGACCCAGGTTTAGACTTTCTGCCTTTGGGGACCCTGGCCTGGTCCACTTGGCCATCTGGAATGGAGCTGTAGGTGATGGGTGCTCACACCCTGCTCCCACGGGAGGCAGGTGGGGAGGAGGAGGGAAGGCTGTCCCGAGGCATGTGTTGGCCAGGGAATGAATGGGGGTGGAGGAGGCAGACCCCAACAGACCTGACTCCCTGTCGACCTGGAGGTGGGGGTGGGGGTAAAGATGGTTACTAGAGAGCCATTTCACAGAATCACCATTTTACAGAAAAAATAACTGAGGCTCAGGATTAACCTGCCCCTTGATGTGGCTGAGGGAGGTTGTGTTGTTTCTCTGGATGGGGCGAGATGAGGAGGAGTGGGGTGGGGGTGGGGGTCCCTAACACAGTGGCCTCAACTGGAGGAAAATCAGAGAGAGGAAATCAGGCTACCCAGGGGCCTCAACAGGAGGAAACAGAGAGAGGAAAGCAGGCTACCCAGGGGTCTTGCAGAGGGAGGGAGCAGCTGCAGAGAGGGAGCTGGGACAGGACACTGGCAGCAGCCTAAATGAGTTGGCCCCGTCCCTCACGTGATGGCTGGATACTCTCTTGAAGTTCAGGGGGCCACTTGGGTCTCAAGAGCCAGGCCAGGCAGGAGCGTGGGTTTGTAGGAGGACGGGAGGCAGAGACGGTTTGGTTTATCTCCAAAGCCATGCTCCGTGTCATGGGTCATGGTTACTGCAGGCTGCAGGTGACTTGCTCTGGTTCACTTAAGTCAGAACAGA
This sequence comes from Microcebus murinus, assembly GCF_040939455.1. Taxonomy (NCBI): domain Eukaryota; kingdom Metazoa; phylum Chordata; class Mammalia; order Primates; family Cheirogaleidae; genus Microcebus; species Microcebus murinus. The sequence goes on along the minus strand of NC_134119.1, from coordinate 40,374,627 downwards.
CAACTTTATGTAATATTAGCAATGTTTGTAAAGGTCCACCTGACCTTTTTTTCTCTAGCGGATTTCTTGAAATTCTTGTGTTTGGCTTGGAGGGGACCTAGAAATTATCTCGTCCAACCCCCTTTTTGACACCAATTGGATGGGAGGGTGTGTGTATTTCTGTGAGCCTGGGCGCATGTGTGCGACTGAAGCCCTGGGTAGGGGGTGTGTGTACGTGTGTGTCTATAACCCAAGGGTATCCGGTGAGGCAGACGCAGACCTGAGACTAAAATCAGGTTTCCAATTTTCTTTCCAGTAAACCAGTGGCCCTCCCTCTGAAAGAGGATTTTTTGAAAAGCCAGATCTCACTCTGTAGAAAATGGTTCCTAGGTGAGGAGGCCTCAGGGAGCAGCTGGCAGCCCAGAGTTAGGTTTGGGCTTCTTTTGCTCACTGCTCTTCTTGAGGGATGCTTTGAGTTTGGGAGGGGGAGGGGGAAGTAAACTTTGATTTCCGGAAGACTAACGAATGTCTGGTGAGAGTCGGAAGTAGGGAATGTTGTCTTGGTGCTCTAATTTCTCTTGTTCTTAAAGTCATTAATTTTTTTCCTAAAAGAAGCCTTTTGGATTTATTGTTTTAGAACAGCACCGTGATGAACTAATTTCTAAAAGCAGTTGGAATGGTCTCTCTGATACTGGCCAGAGACTCCTTTGACAGGAGGCTGTCAGCAGACTGGGTTCTACCTGCCTCTTCCCCCCCCCCTCTCTCCCCGGCCCTCTTAATGTCTGTCTGTCCCTGATGGCTCAGAAGTGTGTCCTTGACAGGCCTCTGGCTCGTCTAAGAGCCTCCTCTTTGTTGCTGCTTCCAACTCATGTCAAATGCATCTTTTTCATCCACCAGATTGAGCCAGAGCCATCTTCAGGGCTTATGTGTCATCCTTCAGCTAGTTTCCTGAGAAATGGTGTGAGGAGGAGACTTTTTTTCATTGGCTTAACTGGGGCAGAGCAGGTTCCTGCTTTGGGCTTGGGATCCTTGGCCATTGGGGTGGGCAGAGGAGGCTGCCCTTTCTTCCCACCCTTTCTAGCCACCCCTGGGCCCAGGATGCTGGTCATTGCTGGTTCCTGGAGTACCTCTCAAGGGGCACTTTGCCTTGTGTGTTCTGAACTGATTTTGTATGATTCTTCTTTTGCCCTTTTTGACAAGGATACCGGGGCTTTAGAGAGCCATGCACTTGGTGGCATCTTTGTGTCTGTTGCTCAGCTTTGCTGGCACTGGACTTGTAATTGGGGAAATTTGGGGTTGGGAGGAGTTAGACATGTGGCCTCAGTTTTCTCATCTGTAGGAGGAAGAAAATAGACTGCATAGGGTGAATGTTTTTAAAATGATTACCTTCTGCTGAACATATTCCTCGGCACTTTAAATATATCATCTTAACTCATTCCTCATAGCAACTCTGTAAAACTGTCCTCCTGTTAACATCCCTATTTTCAGATGAGAAAACTGAGGCACAGACATTAGTAATTCGTTCAAGGTCACTCAACCAGGAAGTGAGGGAGTTAGGATTTGAACTTGGGCAGTCTGACTCAAGCATCAGTGCTTTCAAGTGTTATGCTACTTGTGCCGTATGCAAAGGGCTTAGTATAGTTCCTGGCACGAGGTAGGCTCTCAGTACATGTTAGCTATGATCTGCCTTATTACCAAGTAAGAGTTGTTTGTGAGCACGACTATAAAAAAGAATCTGTGGGTTTTGGGGAGGGGAGAAGGCTGATTTTCAAAATGTTAACTTTATAATTTCAATAGGGTAATTTTATTGCATTGTTATCGTTATTAAGGTGGAGCCGGGCCCTCCTTTGAAGTGGCTTAAAGGTGGGGATTTGGGGGACTTGCATGCCAAACATGCGGGTGGGGAGCATCCTGGCTGCTGGCTGTTTCCCTGCGCTTCCTGACTGTTTCATTTGCACCAGTCTCGTCTGCAGTCCCAGCCCTGCCAGGCCGCCCTGGGGCATAACTGGGGAGCTGGGGTGTCTCCAGTTTCCAGCAGATGTCAAAGGGGTTTGTTACATCAGGGTCTGGAATTGAGGATGTTGTTCCTGAGCCCTGATTAAGTGGTTTTGGCGTCCAGTTTTCCCCCACCCGCTCAGGAGAAGGGCGGAGAAGCTGGAGCAGCCAGCTCTGATTTGCCCATAGGATGGAAGCTTCGATCCAGCGCAGGGAGGAAGTTGCCATGGCAACACCGGCCGGCTACCGGTCCCTCTCCTCGCGGTTCAGGCCACATCTCTGGGCTGGAAAGCCCTTCGTGGCACCACCCTCTTCCACTCAGACCAAATCTAGTGGGCTGGGGTGGGGGGGCATGGTAGATGAGACTCACAAACTAGTACCCGCCCCCCCTATTTTTGGACAGAGGGGAAACGGAGGGAGTGGTCTGAGCGCTTCTGGGTTGTGGGGCGGTGATACCCGTATCCTGCCAGACAAATCCTGGCAGAGGGACTCAGAGTTCCAATTCCTGTACCCACCCCCAGGGACCTGGAATGACTGCACTGAAATTCTCCCTTCCCCTTCTCCCCCCCCCCCCTCATTTATTCCTTTCGCAGAGTTTTCTTTCCCAGGCCAAGTGCTAACTTTTGTCCTTGAAATTTGACCTGAGCTTTTTCTGGGAAACAAAATGTCCTGCTGTCCTACCCTCTCCCCCAAGATGGTGGGAACGGAATCCTGCAGCCCTACCCAGGCTGCTGGGTACATGAGGGGAGAGGCCTCAGAATATCCTTCACGATCACTTGAAGGAATGAGGTTGAGGCTTTGCAGCTTCCACTCCCACCTGCACCCCCAGGACAGGCCACTTCCTGTCCCCCTTCTTGCCCCCTCCCTCCCCGATTTACCACTGAGCACTATGGTCTTCTTTATGTTTGGGGAGCTGAGCAGAATTCTTCTAGATTTGGATAACTGAAACATGGTAGAGAATTGAATCAGTTGTTCCATAGCCGAGTTGAGGACTGACGTGAGAGTGTGGACCCAAACCACTTTATTTTAATCAAATTATCCTAGCTGGGCGCAGTGGCTCACGCCTGTAATCCTAGCACTCTGGGAGGCTGAGGTGGGTGGATCACTCAAGGTCAGGAGTTAGAAACCAGCCTGAGCAAGAGCGAGACCCCATCTCTACTATAAATAGAAAGAAATTAATTGGCCAACTAAAAATATATATAGAAAAAATTGGCCGGGCATGGTGGCACATGCCTGTAGTCCCAGCTACTTGGGAGGCTGAGGCAGGAGGATCATTTGAGCCCAGGAGTTTGAAGTTGCTGTGAGCTAGGCTGATGCCATGGCACTCTACCCTGGGCAAAGAGTGAGACTCTGTCTCAAAACAAAAGCAAAAACAAAAAAAAAACAAATTATCCTGAAAGAATTATCTCAGAAAAATCAGGTACGTGAAGATTCACTTCTTCCCCCATTATACAGATACGGGCTGCAGATCTGCTCTGATGCTGTTAGAGCTCTTTCCTTAAATTCTGTCTCCCTTAGGCACCCACCACCCCATCCCCAAGCACCCAGACTCCAGGCTCTAGCTTCCTTGGTTTGCAGCTGCCAGAGGCCCACCTGGCTCTTTGGTGGGAGGGGAGAAGGAGGGGCTCATACACCTTGTTTCCCGTTGAGGATGAGGCTCTGCCTCCCTCCCCACTCAGCCCGAGGCACAGCCAGTTCCAGCTGAAGGCTGAGTGGGGGACAGGCAGGGTCGGGGGAGAGCGTGAATGAGAACATAAAGGAGCCTTCACCCCTAGCCTGTCTCAGGGCCTTTCTTCACGTTGCTTTCTCTATGTCTTTTCATTATGGCTTTAACAACTGTCACTTCAGCATGTCTTTTAAACATCCTTGGATAGGCGCCACTTTGGGAGAATGTACTCAAAAGGGTGCAACATCTCCCCCACTGTAATCCATCCTCCTGTCCCCCAGGGGTCCACCGTCTTTTTGTAGTGGAAAAGTAACTGGGCTTGGAGTTGACTCCACTCTGGCTCTGCGGCCTTCAGCAAGTCCCTTAACCTTCCTGAGCCTCACCTGGAAAAAAAGGATTAATTATTTTGAGCATCTCTTGGGATTGTAAAAATGAAATGATTGAGGGGCTTGCTTGGCCATGATCTCACTGAATCCTGTAATAACCTGAAGGGGGTGGCTAAGCCACTGTTGCAGACGTACCCATTTTGCAGATGAGGAAAGCAAGGCAGCTTGGAGCAGTTTAATGACTTTCCCAGGTTGTGTGAGGATTCAAGCCCAGGTGTGTTTGACTCCAGGCTGTCTTCTGCCTCTGGGCTTGAAGTGAGATCCCGGGTGGGAAAGGGCTACGTAAGCTCCAGGGGCTGTCCTTATGCTGTCAATACAGCTGGTGACAAGGCTGGGGTGCGATGTGCCCCAGCAGGGTCTACCACCCCACTGTGGCTCACACCAGCCGGGTGGAGTGCCCTCCTGGCCATCAGTTCCTGGACGGTGCCCGTCGCAGTGGGTCAGCAGCTGCTGCGGCTGCCTGGCCTCCTTGAAGAATCCAGTTGTCTGCCCTGGCCCTGGGGACCAAGCTATCACCTGCCTCTCCAGACTGATGTAGGCCAGTGCTGGATTATATTTAACGCTGTGCTATTTCCACTTGACAGCTCCGGAGCGCCATCCCCCCTCCCCTTTTCTCCTTCCTCCCCCCTCCCCTTCTGATTCACTCGGAAACTGAGGAGGCTGATGTCAGCGCCTTATTCTTAGCCCCCGTAATTGTAACTGCATTTAGCAGTGCGCACTTCATTAACAGTTTCTGCCATGGGGGAGTGAGATGACTGTGTGACTGGGCAGGGACGGGGTGGGGGTGGGGAGAGGGCAGCTGCTGCCGGGGCCCTGGCCAGCTGCCTCCTCTGGACGGACCAACTGGGCAGGTTCCAGGCCCGGCTTTCCAAGACTGGCCGTGTTGCAAGGACCCTTCGAGAGCATCTAGTCCATTTTCCTCCTTAGGCAGGGAAGGAAACTGAGGCTCAGAGAGGCAAAGTGGCTTTCCAAGGTCACATGCTAAGGGTCTAGAGCCCTGGCCTCTGAGTCCAGGTTTTCTTTTCTGGTATTTTATTCATTCAACTAATATTTCATTAGCTGTTCTGCATTAAGCAGCATTCTAGGTGCTAGGGATATACCAGGCAACAAGTCAGATGTGGTTTTTGCTGTCATGGAGTTGTGTTCTGGGGTTGGGGAGACACAATAAATAGGTAACCAATTAAAAAAAATAATTTCAGATTGTGTTAAGTAGACTGAAAATGAATCGGTGATGGCATAGGCAACAGCATTAAGGAAGGCAGTCAAGGGAGGCTTACTAAGGAGGTGACATTCGAGTTGAAGCCTAAATGACAAAGAGCCAGAAATGGGAATATGAGGGTGAAGAGTGTTCCAGGCAGAAGGAACAGCTGTGCAAAAGCCCTGAGGTCAGTGTGAGTTTGGGTTTTAGGGAACAGAAAGCAGACCAGCGCGGTTAGAGAGAGCAGGTGTGGGGAGACAAGGTCAGAGAAGTAAGCAGGGGACAGATCATCTCAGCTTAGTAGGTATAAGAATTATCCAGTGGGGACACTGAGGTCCCAAGAGGGAAAAGAAAGGGCCCCCAGCTGGGTAAAGCCAGAGAGAGGGCAAGAACTCATGTCTCCCGCACCCCTGTCTTTTGTGTCCTGTAGGCACAGATGGCTAAAGGCATTAAATGTGTAATGTGGTTTCCTTTCACAGTGTCACTGGAAGGTGCTGTGGAGTCGGGGCTGGGCTGTTTCTGCCCACCCTGCCTGACCCAGCGTGGTGGCTTCTCGGGCTGACAGGTGTGAGAGATTCTGTGGGCCGTCCCTGGGGGGACAGAAAGAACATGGCTTTGGAATCTGGCAGACCTGAATTTTCATCCTGCCTTTGCCACTTCTAAATTATGTGATCCTGGGCTTCAGTGCCCTCATCTGTAAAATGGGGCATAATAATAGTAAATACTTCAAAGGGTTATTGTGAGGAAGAAATGACATAGTGCACAGAACGCACCGTGCCCAGAGCCGGATGTGCGGGGTTAAGGTGTCCTCCCTCATGAGGACAGATGGGCGTGTGTTTCATGCCTGGCACACGGTAAGTGCTCAGTCCGTGGTAGCTGTTGCAGTTGTCGTGGTGGGTTAGGGCAGGGCCACCAAACTTGAGTGTGCCTCAGAATAATCCGGAGGGCTTGTTAAAACATAGACTGCTGCCCCGCCCCCCAGAGTTTCTCGTTTAGTTTGCAGCAGGACTTGAGACTCTCATTTCTAACAGGTTCCCGGGTGATGCTGATCTGGGGACCCTACTTTGAGAACCACTGGGTTCAAGGAAGAGGCTGGAGAGAAACGAAGGGGTCTCGTCCACGTGGGCGAGATGCTGGGACACTGGGTACCACATTCAGTCCTAGATATAGTCTTCAGGCCCTCCTGTTTCCGTCACATGGTCTCGGATCTAAATGAGTCTCAGCTGCTGCCTGCTTTTGTACTGGGTTTAATGCGCAGGACCCCATAAATCCTCTAGGAAGTCATCTGTATAAATGATAAATGAGTCAAAACGAATAATGCATCAGGCCATAATATCATTTCGTGGGACATCGGACTCAGACAGCTCTGAGAATTTGGAGGATTCAGGTCTAGCTTCTTTCACCAGAGGGAACAGGACGCAGTCCCTTTTCTGCACTGGGGAAAGGCAGGGCTGTGTGTTAAAACCAGGAGGTTCATTTGAGGACAAGCCTCTACTGGGAAGAAGTAAATCAAAGGAATCATTGGTGCAAAGGGGCAAAATGCTGGGAAGTGCTACCAAGGGGGTTTACCGAGTCAATTTATTTAGGCGTTTCTAAGAAAGGGTCGCTGATCGTTTTCTGGGGAAGGTTGGGATCTAGCTCAGGTTGGAGGTGGGGGATAGACCTTACGATGTGATGAGATTCTCACCCAGCCCCTTAAAACTCACTATCTGAAGATTAAGGCACTGAATACTTTCCAGGTGGGGCTTATCCTAAACTGATGGGACATGCCCCCTGAGAGGGGTGGCTTGGGATAGCAAAAACGAACGGAGGCCCAGAGACATAGGTTTGCATCCCTGCCCCTTGCGAGCTGTGTGTCTTGACTGTGATATGTAACCAATCTGGGCCTCAGTCTGTCCTCTGCAAAACGAAGAGGAGAGACACCTTGTGAGAATTCGAGATAATGTATGCACAACACATATCCGAGAAATGGAAGCTGCTGCCTTTCCTGTTGCTGTGGGCTTACTGAAAATGCAGTCTACACACACCCGGGTAGAGGGAGGCGTGAGTGGGGGCGTGCGCCGCTGGGGTCGTGGGGTTTCGCGTGTGCATGATAGAGCCCGAGAGGCTGCGTTAGGAGTCGAGAGAGGAGAGCTCCATTGAGCTGCTGAATCTGTGTCTCCGTTTCCCTTCATCTCTCTGTGCCTCAGTATCCCCATCTGTAGAGTGAGAGTCTGGTGGGGGCTTGGTTCAGATACAACCACAGTCTGCCAGAGAAGGGGGGGACCCTTGTCCAGGGCCCCCATGTCCTCTGTTTTTGCACGCTCCGCTACAGCCCCTGTATGGTCATTTTTCATCCCCAGAGTGTCCCCTCCTGCCCAGGTTTCTCTCTAGCTGATCTTTGTTTGATTGGCCATTGAGTAATTTTTAAAATAAGTGCTTTTTTGGGGGTTAGGTAATCTATGAAGCAGCTACGACTTTATAAACACATGAGAAATATGTGGTGGGACGTGTCCTGGGCACCCCTGTCTTCTGATCCTCCTGCCCCATCCCTGGCACAAACTCTGTTATCAGTTCTCATGACCCTTGCGCTGCTGTCACTGATGATACCATAGGTTCATGGTCAAAAAGCCAAACAGCACCCAAGGACCCCCAGGAAATGCCTCCCTCCCACCTCGGCTTCCCAGCCCCTCTCCCACAAAACACCATCGCAGTCTTTCAAGCTACCCGTTTTTTCTTATTTTCTGGTTGCCAGATTCTTATTAAGCTCTTATGGGCACCATGAGGGTCCCGGAGAAGTTGGCTTAGACTAGGCAGTAGAGCATGGTGGGTGTAACAAGACGTGCTCCACAGACACATAGCCTGGGCTTGAATCCTGGCTCTGTCACTTATTGGCTGTGTAACCATGAGCTAGTTACTTGATCTCTCTGAGCCTGCTTCCTCATCTGTAAAATGGGCTTAAAGTAGCCCCTTCCTGCCTCGAAGGTGTCAGGAGGATTGAATGAGTAAATATTTGCATTGTGCTTTGCAGAGAGCTTGTACACAGTAAAAGTGTGTTAAGAGTGATAGCTGATATTTTAGCCAGAAGTCCCTCTGAGGTCATCTACTCTGGCTGTCTTAGGTGAGGCCCAGAGAGTGATCTCAGTTTGCCCAAAGCCTCACAGCAGGTCTGCGGCAAAGCCGGGACCAGCCCCCATGTTTCCGATTCCCCGCTCAGGGCCTTTCCGGACCCCCAAGGTGCCCCCAGGGGCCGCTGTGGACTCTGCTGGCACCTAACTTTGCTTCAAGGCTGTACCCTGCATCTCCAGCACTCGGTGTCCCTGGTAAATGCCACCTGGAGTTGCCCTGCAAGTGAGTGGGAGGATATGTCACTAACTGGGGCCTGTAATGGAAATTAATTAGTCCTCAGCAAATGTCTTGAGAAACCTCTTTCATCTGCCCGGGCCCAACACCAGGACTGGAGCAGGTGCCTCTGAGGTCCACCCCGGCCGGAGCCAGCCTACCCCCGAGCCATCTGGCCTCAGGAAGCTGCCACTCGTGCCCAGCTTCTGTTGGGCCTGTTGAGTCCAGGCAGAGGGACCCCCAAACTGGGCGGCCGAGCCCTGAGGGGAATCCGGCGAGTGCCTCTAGTAAGGGAGTTTGACACGCACATTATTCTCTGGACTCCTCCCAGCAGTTGTTTGGAATTGGAAAGGATGCATAAGGTGGGAGAACTCTTCCCTCCCGTTTGCACCGTCTTGGCCTGGATCCGTGTGCAGGTGATAGACCGTGGGACGCTCTCCGGTGAAACCTGAGAGACAGAGAGGGACGCAGCCTGCGCAGGAAAAGAGCAGCCAGCCTGGGCCCCTCTCTGCCTCAGCCTGGGCCCTGGGGACCTCTAGAGCAGGGGTCCTCAAACTTTTTAAACAGGGGGCCAGTTCACTGTCCCTCAGACCGTTGGAGAGTGCGGTGCACATTCCACACATGCGCGCTGTGGGCCCAGGACGAGTCGGCTGCTAAGCAGGACAGGCAGCAGTGGCAAAAACACCCGGCGGGCCCGATAAATGTCCTCAGCGGGCCTCTTGTGGCCCGTGGGCTGTAGTTTGAGGACCCCTGCTAGAGAGTGGACGGCATTGCGGGCTGACCAGCCTTTGGGACTCCTATATCAACAAGTCACCCAATTTGGCAGAGGTCATAACGTTTGGGGCAAGACAGCTCCCATGAGCTAAGGGCAGTTCTCCAAAGATGGGGCAGCTGCTAGTGAGCACCAGCCAATATAGCAGCTGTGTGGTGGGTGATCTGCTTGGGACAGGGGGTTTGGCCAGGGGGCCAGCAGGTGTGCCCAGCTCTGTGCTAAGCAATGTCCAACCCTTATTTCAGGTCACCCTCTCCCCAGTCCCTCAAGGTGGACACGATCATCCCATTAGGCAGTATGGAGAAATCAAGTGTCCGGATGGACTCCTGACTTGGCGCAAGTCACACAGCTAGTAAGGGCTGGGGCAGGGCTTCAAACCCAGGCCTGACTCCAACACCTGTGGCTTTTCCAGCATTCTGTACTGCATTTAATTTTTTTTCATGTATATAGATGTATATTTGGTGCTTCTTAGTGGGCCTCTTTCCAAGTACCTCTTTGAAGGGTGTCTATCCATTCAAGGTAGGGATGGTCTTTCCTGACATTCTACTTTGCGGACATAAAGTTCATTGTGTCTGACAAAGCATTTTTCTCTATTAGATCTCACCTGATCCACATGGAAAGTTGGCCCTATATCCAGAGAGGTGGGCAGGAGCCCCACCAGGCTACCTGGGGTAAAAGCTTAAGGGATAAACTGATTTGTCATAGAATGAGCCCTGGATTTGTCATAAGGAAATCTGGATTTGAGATCCCATTTCTGCCAGTTTGCCAGCTGGGTGACTCTGGGCAAGTCATTCTCCTTTTCAGACCTTGGTTTCCTCATTGGATGAACAAGTCCATGGCTGTAAGCAACAGGTATTCTGCAGGTGTTTCAAGGGTACTGCATATATCAAAGATAAATCACAGGGCTCTGGTTGAGGGGTGGGAAGGGGGCCCCAAACCAAGGCTGACCTCTCCTTTGCTGAGGAGGCAATGTGCGTGCTCGGAGCTGTCTCAGATCAGGGCTTATCTGTAAAATGGGCATGGTGACACTTGCCCTGCTGTCCTACTTTGGAAGCAGACCCTTAAACAAGGATTCAAGTACCAGTCTTAGGTCAAACCACATGCAACAACCATTTTTATAGGTCGAAACAGTGTGATAGCAATTTTACATGATTGATGTGGTTCACAAAGTGACCATTGAGACCCCAGACAGGAGTGAGAATGTGATGCAATGAAAAAAAGAAGTCAGGACGCTGTCTTTTGTCAGGAAGGTTACCCCCAAGTAGGGACAGCTGGAGTTTAATCTTGCTGGTGACTTGGGAGGTACAGTGTAGCACACAACTCGCAAACTTCTGCACAGGGACAGACAGTAGATATTTTAGTTACTGTAGGCCATACGGTCTCTCTTGCAACTGCTCAGTCACACAGTTGTAGTGAGAAGGCTGCCACAGACGGTATGTAAATGGATGGGCGAGGCTGTGTTCTAATAAAACTTTATTTACAAAAACAGGCAGCAAGATGGAGTTAGCCCAAAAGCCATAATTTTTGGACTCCTGGGGTAGAACACGTACTTTAATTATCCCACCCAGGAACGAGGGAGCTGGGGTATTTATACACCAACTCCTATCGGTTAGTGGCTGAGGGCTGCTGGGGCAGGTCAGAGAGTTGGTACTGCCTGTCATTTCCAGCCTGTCATGGTTGGTAGCCCTCAGGCAAAGAAATGCAAGTGCCAGCAGTAGGCTGTTGGGCCAGGATAGGGGTGTGGGACAGGGGAATGACAGCATTGCTCACTCCAGCTCTAGAGCATGGCCTGTGTGTTTGGAGGGGTACTGGAGAGAAGGTGGCATGACCAACAGGGAAAACAAGTTTTGCATCGGGCCAGATCATATTTCCGATCTTTCCAGCCATTTTTTTCTTCCAGGCAAAAATCAGCTTCTCTGTATTTGGTCGTCTTGTTTGAGTTTTCTACCTCCACGCCTCTGCTTGGGCCATCTTCTCGGCTAGGATGCCCTACCCTTCCTCCTCCAGGCCTCCACTGCCACCTCCTCCAGGAAGCACACCTCTCTTCCCCACAGTGGAGTCGATCATTCCTCTTGGGCATTCCCATGGCACTTTGCTTTTCTTGCTGTCTGGCACTTGAGCAGTCTGGCTTCTGTCACTTTTCCACTGCCACACCATGAGGCCCCCGGGTCAGGGACTGTGTGATTCCTGTCTGCATCCCACCCAGGGGAAGCTGATTTGGGACAGGCAGAGCTGAATCCCCTCTCTTCCTCCTTTTCTCCTTCCCTTCCTTCTTTGCTCCCTCCCTCCCTTCCTTCCTATTCTTCCTCCCTTTTTCCCTCCAGTACTTGTTGACAGCCAGGCCCCATTCTGGTGACCTAAGAAAAGCCCAGTCTTTGCCCTCATGGGGTTTACATTCTGGTTCTGGGGGAAGGGATTGGACATTAGACAACCCAAAGGACAAACTAATAATCCAGTCCCTACTGTGGTGAGAGTCAGGTAAGGCAAGTCCAAGGTGCCGGGAAAGGCCACAGCAGGGAGGACTGGCCTGTGGTCGGAGGGGGGGCGGCGGACAGCTAAGCTGAGGCCCGAGGGACAGTGGAGTTGGCCGGCGAAGGCTGGGCGGGAAGGAGAGTGAGACAGGATGCCACAACGCTGGGGGCACAGACTTGGGAGCCAGTGACGGAAGTGGAGGTTGAATCCCAGGTTCTCTGCCTGTGTGGCTGTCTCCCCCCCTGCCTCTCTCCCACTCTCTCTCCCTCCCCCATCGCAGATGGAAATATTAACTATCATTGCTTCTGCATGGGTGGTTTTTGCTTTCTCATTTGTGCTTCTTAAAAATATTTTCCAAATTTTCTACAATGGACATGGCATGGTGAACATTGACGGCTTCAGAGTTGGAGACCACACTCCGCCTGGTAGTCGTGTGACCTTTACCACATTATTTACCACTCGGTGCTGCCTCTGTTTCCCCCCCGTAAAAGGGGGATGGTGACGGCAGGACTTACGTGGCACCCGTCACATTCTGACGCTTCACTTCCATTGACTCATTTGAGCCCCACAACTGCTCTGTGAGGCAGGTGCTGTCACTATCCCTATATTATAGAGGAGGAAATAGAGACACAGAGAGGCTGAGTAGGTTGCCCCAATCACACAGTGAGAGGGAGGGGGAGGGGGAGAGGGAGAGGGAATGGGAAGGTTCAGATCCAGCTTTCCCGCTGGGAAGTCTGAGCTGAACCCCTTGGCTCTGCTGCCTACCTCACAGGGTGGGGGCGAGAGGACACCTGTCAAGCCCTTAGCACAGTGCCTGGCACATTGTTAGTGCTCAGTAAACCTCAGCTCTTGTTGTTATTAGCGGCCGTGCAAAGGCCCTGAGGTCGGAAAGGGACATGGTCTTTTGAAAGCTGAGGGAAAGGAGCATGTGGTCGGGCGAGTTAGCAGGACTGGGTCGTACCAGGTCTTTAAAGTTAAAGACCTTGGGCTTGAGTGTAAGGACAATTGGAGTCCCTGCTGGGTTTTTAGCAGGGATGAGACAGACTCCGATTTGGAGTTTGCAGATCTTTGAAGACCTCTCTGGTTGCAGGAGGGAAGAACGGAGCCAAGAGGGCCGCAGTTGGCTCTCTCTGGTTGTAGCAGCTCTCTCTAGACAGACGCGACCGGCTTAGCCCCGAGTCCTCAGACCAGGCTGGTGACCTGGCGTCTGGGCCGGCTGCGTGGGCTAGAGCGCAAGAGACAAAAAAGCAGGAGCGTGTCAGCAGCCTGGTCTGGTGATGCTGGGAAGTGGGGCTTTGAAGGCAGGAACAAATTACTCTCCTGGAGACAAGGCTGGGCCAGTTCCTGCCGTGCTACATTATTAAATTTGTAATCTTCATTCTAATACTTTCCAGCAGTGAATAAGAACCAAATTTAAAATGCCGGCTTTACATTTCTGGAAGGAAGCTCTTTGTCAAGAACTCTTGAAACCCATAATTTCTCTCCAGAGGTGAATGTCTAAGTCTTAAAAAAAAAAAAAAATTAAAATAAAAAAATAAAGGAAAACCACTCTTTAGTTAAAGATTGGGTGTGAAGGGTTTCGACCTCAACCCTGGCCGGGAATAGGAGGAAGGGTCTGTCTCCAGCCCCAGAAAAGGGTCCACGGTGGACCGGGTCTGCAGGAAACTTAAACTCCCAAATCTGGGCCTTGCCGAGGAAGAAAGTGGGAGAAGCCTCATGCCCAGCTCGCCCCCAGCAGGTTGGCAGATCTGTTGGTTTGTGAATGATCTGGTAAATATCGTAGCACGAACCCCGTGTCAGGGTCCTGTGAGTTTTCTCATGACTTGTTTGGTGAATGTTAGGCCTGGCTGGTGGGAGAATTGGCTGCTGCCTCAGTTCCTGCCTTTAGACCTGGGCAGGGAGGGCCCTGGTCTGGGGTCGCCAGCCACGTCCCTCCTCGGGGGCTAGGGAGGGTGAGGAGCCTGTGGGATGAAGGGGAAGTGCCTACCTGGACTCTTCTTTCTGGGCCTGCTCCAGGTGTGGGGGCCCTGGGATTCCCTGCCCACGTGGCCCTGAGTCAGCCTTTGGGGTCTGTCTGGACCGCTTCCCTGGTCCATCTTCCTGGGGGGGGTGGACGGATGACGTCACTGCTGGTGTCCCGAGGGGTGTCTCTGGAGGTGCTGCGTGTACAGGTAGGGACAGAGGACAGATGAGCAGAGTGGGACCCCTTGATATGAGGGTTGGGGGGGAGACAGGGTGGGCCACGGCTGAGGGCCACTCCCCTCCTCACTCCACAGTCAGCCGTGGAACACTGAGGATTCTGAATTTGAACCTGTCCTGGCCTTCAAGGTCATTATGAAGACGTTTGTCAGAATGGAAGGGTAGGACATATTTTATTTAATATCCTGATTTATGGCTTTTAAATATTTGGAATAAGTATGAGGGCCTTCCTTTGTACTCTTGTCCTGGGCCCCACAATCTTAGAGGGGCCTTTGTGTCATCCTTTGAACTTCAAGTGAGCACAGCCCAGCGTGGCCCTTCCCCTCAGGGTCCCGGACTCTGGGCCCTGGCACACACGTGTGGCTGCAAACTAGGGGATGGCACTTCTATCCCTACGCCTGGTGGCAGAACTTAAAACATGCTCCGTCCTCTAGGAGCCTACGTTGGAAAGAGGCTTCCCTCCTTCAGTGCCATCAGGGCGCATGGCCTGGCCAGTGAAAACGGGCCGTGTTTCTGCTCGCGCTGCCCCCTCTCAGGTGGGCACCTCCGTGCAGGGAGCAGTCTGTCCAGGAGTTCCCGAGACCCCACAGACCTGAACCAGAAAGCAGCCAGGGACAAGATCTGAAGGGAAAGTGCTGATGCTCTGGGATCCCGGGATACTCATTAAGTCATTTTACATCTTTTATAATCATCCTCATCAGGATAGTAATGTTTATTGTGTTTCACGTATGCCAGGTCCTCTGAGCACTTTCCCTGGATTATCCTGTTGAAACATCAGACTAGGAGGGGTGCGTAATTGTCATACCCATTGAGGGTACAGATAGGAAACTGAGGCTCAGAGAGGATAGTCCCATCTTTCTCCCAGGGCCATTTAGTAGTAAGTTCAAACAGGCCTGCCTGGCCTTGGAGGCTGGTTGCCTGATCACGTCCCTGCACTGCCTTTGGTCATTTTTAAAAGCATTCTTTATGCAGTCAACAAATATTCACTGGCCCCTGCTCCAGTGTGCTGGGTAGTCAGGTATGGTGCTGAGTGGGACCCAGACCACCCTCAGCCTAGGGGGAAGGTCACAGGGAGACCAGGCGCGGTGGCTCACACCTATAATCCTAGCACTCTGGAAGGCTGAGGCGGGTGGATCGTTTGAGCTCAGGAGTTCGAGACCAGCCTGAGCAAGAGTGATACCCTGTCTCTATTAAAAATAGAAAGAAATTAATTGGACAACTAAAAAAGTATAGAAAAAATTGGCTGGACATGGTGGTGCATGCCTGTAGTCCCAGCTACTGGGGAGGCTGAGGCAGGAGGATCGCTTGAGCCCAGGAGTTTGAAGTTGCTGTGAGCTAGGCTGACACCAGGGCACTCTAGCACGGGCAAGAAAGTGAGACTCTGTCTCAAAAAAAAAAAAAAGAAAAAAAAAGAAAGAAAGAAAAAGAGACGGTCACAGGGGACTCCATTGAGCAAGGGGTGCTAAGTACCAGGCTAGACAGGGGGAAGGTGCCCCTTGCCACCACGGTTCTTTTATGGTCAGAGAGGAGCTGTCTGTGGTTAATTTATGTCTCATGGGGGCAAAGTAGGTGTGTTAGGAGTGGGTGCAGGGAGGAGGTGGGGCCAAGAAAGAGGGGTAGGTAGGACCAGGCCCTTCTGGAAGATCTGAGTTGCCACATCATCTTCAGTCCTCTTGGGCCTCTGCTGAGAGGGGTGGGACTTAATATCCAGCCCCTGCCACTATCCTTTCCAAAGTTAGAAAACCGATGATCTGGAGAGGAAGGAGGGGTCACTCGTGCATTTGGGGGCAGGTTGAGTTGGAACTCAGGCTCCCGAGCCCTCCCCAGCCGTGATCCAGTCCCTTTGAAGGGCTCTTTCCACACCTGTGAGTGGGAGAGTCACTATTTATCCTTTTAATTTTTTAAAACAACACTGTGCTTTCACAAGTTCCAAATGCTTGCCCAGTTAAACTGACATTTTCTGAGCGCATACCATGGTCCAGATGCCATGCTAAGATTTCACGCATGGTACCTTGTACAGTCCTCAGAGCAAACCTCTGAGAAAGGTCCTGTTGCTGTTCCCATTTTACAGATGAGGCGATTAAGCAACTCCCCCAAGGCCACACAGCTAGCAAGTGGCAGAGCTGGTTTCCTTATAACATCCTATACACTATGTGCACCCATGGTGGGATTTTTTTTTTTTTGAAAATGCAGAGAAAGCACACAGAAAGAAATTAAAAGCAACTCCAAATCTGTAATCCAAAGGCATAATGTTTATTTAACCACCGGAGCTATTTCTCTCCATGAGAGAGAGAGAGAGAGAGAGAGAGAGAGAGAGTGTGTATGTGTGTGTGTGTGTGTGTACACTCACACACACAGGAACACACAAGTTTGAGCCGAACCAAGGTCGTACGTTGATACTAGTCTGTAAACTGAAGCCACCATTTAAGAATCACCTTAAAAGGACCTTCGCAGGCTGCTCTCCACAGGGACACTGATTTCGAGGATCAGGTCTGATTTGTCTGTGGTTCACCGGCTTGGCATGGAAGGCCCAGGAACAGCACAAGGCAGCTCACCCTCATAGCCACGGTCCATTTTTGTCCCTGCTTTCTGCTCCTGTAAAAAAAAAATTAAATAAATGAAATTTAAAACTGACAGACCTCCCCAGGATTTTATTCCATGCTTGGCCCTGCATTTAAATGCAAGAAGCAGAAGGCTTGTACGCTATAAATAGCCCACAGGCCTCTTCTCAACAGTGGCGGAGAGAATTTGTAGGTTCTGTCTCCTCCCAACCTGGTGACCTGGATTACTTCCTTCCTGCAGCGACTGCTTTCCTCGCCACCTCCTCTGTCCATCCTTTGTGGAGCAGAGCAAGTCCCTCTCTGCAGATGTTTAGCAGGCACCTCCCCTGGGCCGGGCACTAGGCACTGGGCATGCAGACTTGAGCGAGACACTAACCCTGTCACAGCCTGGGGTGGCAGAGGGCAGATGTAGACACAGACATCTACAAATGAGAGTTTTATCTGGTGTGGAAGCCCAAAGAGGGATCCCTAGCTCTGGGAATCAGGGAAGCCTTCCTGGAGGAGGGGATGCTGGAGGTGAAAAAGGGAAGGAGGAGAAAGGAGCCTGGGGAGGAGGTGGCCTGGGGGAAGGAGTCCCATAGAACCACGGGTGTCCTACTTAGCACAGAGCCTGGCCAGAGCAAGCCTTCGTCATTATGTTTCTTGAGAGTGTGTGCTGGGTTCCTTTAGTGGCTTCTGGAATTGAGGAAGGTGCTCAGCATGTCACTGGTCTGTGATTCTCACCCCGCTGTGCACATGCTTTCTTGTCCACAGCCGGGGTCCTGAGCGCCAAGCCAGACCAACCGATTGCAAAGCCTGGGTGGAGCCTGGACGTCTGCTGCTTCCCAGGCTTCCCGGGTGACTCTGATGTTCACCCACATTTGGGATGTGCTGTGCTGATCCTGTTCCCCGCCTGGGGCCCACACCCCAGTCCACGTTCCTGTCCCCCAGCTGAGTGGGAGCTTAGTCTCTTGGATGCCTCTAGTGACAGGAAAAGAGCTCACGACCTCTCGGGGGGCGCCTCCTTCCATCGACGGAAGCTGGACTGCAGAAAGTCCTTCCCCTGTGCCCGGAGTCACCTTCGTCATTAATCCTAACACAATGATGATACTGACAACCAACATTTGCACAGACCTTTGTTGTCCACAAAATACTTATTTGATTTGGAAGGCAAAAAATTCAGATAGACCTAGGTTTAGACACCCCCTTTCTTTTTTGCGCTACCCTATTAGTTGTGTCCTTAAACAGATGACTCAACCTCTCTGTGTCTCATTGAAAGGATTGACGTATGTCACAGTTGTGACATTAAGTGTGAGATGGGCCCAGTATAGTAGTAAGGCACTCACTTCATAGTCATTTATTATTATTATTATTATTATTACTAATAGTAAGACATTTGCATGGTAAAGCCAACATTCAAGGGCTTTTTACTGAGTGCTTAATGTGTGCCCAGCCCTACTGCAGATGCTGGGGTACATAGTGAAAAAGTTCATTAATGACAGTCATTGTCATCAGTGTTATTAGTATCATTTGATCTTTATAATGCTTTGGGGGCGGGTGGTAAAATCACACGTTTTGCTGATAGGAAGATACAGGGTAGAAAGGTTGGGGGCTGCTAAAGCCCACTCACTCAGCGGTCAAGCCATGGGAAGGGGATTTAAGCCATGCCTTCCATCTCACACTCTTCTTTTCTCCCACCTTCCACGGACTTCTGCGACAGCCTGTATGTAAAGGAAAGAAGGAAGGGGAGGAGGGAAGGGTAGACCAGTATGCACAGAGGTAAGGGACTCCTGCAGCCTTAGCCTCCGTGGTTCCCACTGTGCCAAGCAGTTTAGGGACAACTGTGAGGACCTTTCTTCTCCCCCTCAGTATTCTACCAGAGAGATCAAGTTACGATGCTTTTGAGCATCTTGCAGGCAAAACGGAGTCCTCAGGGAGCATTGTGTGACTTGGCTATTCTGCCAGCTCTTTTGGGGTTGGGTTTGTGGCCTGACTGTGGTCTGAGTCCGCAGATTTGCCCTGGCAGCTGCAGGTGCAGCCGATACCTTGTCTACCGTCCTCGGCCTCCACTCCACCCGGAGTCACTGTCCAGTGCCCACAGTGTGGCTTCCCCAGGTCGAGGCCTCATCAGATCTGTTGGGTCGAAGACTGGCCCTGGCTGGCCCCTGAATGTCCCCTGCTCTCGGCCCCCTTCCCATCCTTGGAAAGTGAGCAGTTTTTGGTTTTCTCGCCCAGGGGAAATGGCCGTTCAGCCTGATCTCTCTCCACAGGGTGAAAGGCCCTGCCCTGGGTAAAGAAACCTCAGGCATCAACAAGGAAATGAAAGAAATGTTGTAACTAACGGGGGTGCCTGTTATCAGACATACACACAGCTTCGGTGCTGGCAAGGTGGGTCGCCAGCCAATGGCTCTCGTGTCTTCTGTCCTGTACGAGATGTCAAGTCATGCTTCCCTCCTACAAGTCTTCTCTGCCAGAGCGCTCTCTAGCACACCCTCAGCTGCTCTGTCCCTATCTCCTCTTTGGGGTCCTTCTCATGTATCGGGCAAATCTAATTTCGAGTAGCCCCTGACAGTGGAGAAACCTTAAGTTGGGAGTCAAGAGTTCTAGGCCAGCTCTGCCTAATTAGAAATTTCTGCAATGCTGGAGATGTTCTGTCCCTGCGAGGTTCACTGCTACAGCCACTAGCACCTGTGGCTGTTCCGCACTTGAAATGTGGTTGGTGCAACGGAGGACCGAATTCTTTGTTTTTCTTAAAGTTTAATTAATTTAAGTGGCTAGTGGCTGCTGTAGTGGGCAACACACCTCTAGACGCAGCACCGGATGTGCTGAGCTGTGAGGCCCTGAGCAAGTTTCTTCCCTGTCCTGGGAAGATGAAGGGATGTCGTTGGAGAAATCAAGAGAGGATGCCTGGAATAGAGACTTCAGTCTGGGAGATTGCAGCTCTGCCAGATACCAGCTCTGTGCCTCAGTTTCCTCATTTGTAAAGGGATCATCATTACAGTCACCTCACAGGGTTAAAATGAGGTTTAAATGAGATACAATTCTACAAATGCCCCACTCCCAGTAGGCTCTTTTTTTTTTTTTTTTAATTATTTTTTTTATTTTGGTATATTATGGGGGTACAGATTTTAAGGTTTCAATAAATGCCCATTTCCCCCCCTCCCCCCAAAAGTCTGAGTCTCCATCATGACCATCCCCCAGATGGTGCACATCTCACTCACTATGTATGTATATATATACCCGCCCCCCACCCCCTCCCACCTGCCCAATACCCTATTACTGTAGCACCTATGTGTCCACTTAGGTGCTACTCAGTTAATACCAGTTTGCTGGAGAATATATCTGGTGCTTGTTTTTCCATTCTTGGGATACTTCACTTAGTAGTATGGGTTCCAGCTCTAACCAGGAAAATATAAGGTGTGCTATATCACCATTGTTTCTTAGAGCTGAATAGTACTCCATGGTGTACATATACCACATTTTATTAATCCATTCTTTGATTGATGGGCACTTGGGCTGTTTCCACAGCCTTGCAATTATGAATTGTGCTGCTATAAACATTCGAGTGCAGGTGTCTTTTTTGTAGAGTGTCACTGGATCATTTGGGTAGATGCCCAGCAATGGGATTGCTGGATCAAATGGTAGATTCACTTGTATCGCTTTAAGGTATCTCCATATTGCTTTCCACAGAGCCAGTAGGCTCTTGACAAACTGTAGAAGTAGTTTTAGCCATCATACCTGCCTGTGTTACCCTCTTTGGAAATCTCTGACAATTCTCATTCTTGCTCCAAATGTTTTTAAAATGCTTACTTTCGGGGCTGGAGTTTGTAACCTTGAACCTCTTGAAATTATATACAAGTTATATCATTGTGCATCTGTATTTTTTTCCTGGGGAAAACTAAAATTTTTCTCTGGGAAAAAAACAGCTTCCAGGAGATTTTCAAAGAAGTTCAAAAGCTTTAGGAACTGTGGGAGAGAAAGAAACTGGTATTCATGGTGCATGTGGAACAGGACTGCCAGTGTTCCTGTCCCTACCCTGCCTCCTCCAAGTTTGTTAAACTTCAGCTTCCCCATCTGGAAAGTAGGGATAACACAGGATGTATTTCACAGGCTGCTGTGGGGATTAAGTAAATGAATCCATGTAACATGTGTAGCTTAGCACCTGGCCCCTGTGCCCAGTGAATGTTGGATGCTTTTATCGTCACGTCATCGTCACCATTGTTTCCATCCCGTCGTAGGCCAGGCCTGGTGCAAGGTGTGTCTGTCTCCCAAAGTCTGCCCTCCCCACCTGCCACGTCATCTCGAGCCTCATCTCACATTGCTAACCCTTACTCCGTCTCCTCCGGCCTCTCTGGCCTCGTTGCTCATCGAATGTGCCAGACTTAAGTCTGCCACGGGCCCTCTGTGTTTCTGTTCTCTTCGTCGGGAATGCTTTCCTGCAGACAGCCGCATGGCTGCTGCCTTTACCTCCTTCAGGGCTTCACCCACGTGCCGTAGCGAGGCCTCCTGGACCACTCTGTTTCAGAGAAACACGCATCCTTCCACTCACCGCTCTCTAGCATCCTCTTTTGTCTTTATGTATTTGTCTGGCCTGATGTTTGCTTGCCTCTCCTAGAATGGGGCTTCAGAAGGACAGTTGTTTTTTTTCTTATTTTGTTTCCTGCTCTAGGTCCAGTGCCTAGAACAGTGCTTGACATATAGAAGGTACTCAAAAACAAACCGTCATGAATGAGTGAATAAATGGGTGAATGAGTGAATATCATTTGGTCTGAGATAGGCTCCTATAGGGTTCCCAAACTCTGCAAAGTATCTGTTATGTGCTATTTTCAGTCAACAAATAATCCCTGTACCTTCCTCTGTGCCAGGTTAGGTCTCAGGTTCTAGGGATAGAAAGATGAATGGGAACATCTCAGTTCTCGTGGAACTCACAGGCATGTGGGGTACGGTTCTCTTCTGAGCACTGAGTGCAGTTGTAGCTATGGAATTGTGCTGCCATCCTGTCTGCTGTCTGTCTTTCCCCTGAGACTGGAAGAGCTCGAGGACCCCTGTCTTGTTCAGTTTTGCATCCTCAGCACTAGTACAGGGCCTGGCACATGCACCTGGTGTGTGAATGACAGATACAGGGTGTAGCAGGATAGGGACCAGCAGAGGGGTCTGTGGATGTATCAGGAAGGGGCACCTGGCCCTGCCTGGGGAAGGGTGGGACAGAGCTTGGGGGAGATTTGCAAGGGAGTTGAGGAACCTTCTGTCCCTTGGCAGCTTGCCACTCTCACTTGGCCAACCACGAAGCCACTTGGGAATGATGGGAGGGTGGTAGCTTCCCCACCCTCAGGAGGCTGAGTGGCCCTTCTATATTTCAGCTTCTGCCTGAGCTTCTGTCCTTGGAGTTAAAAATAGGCAAGGATGGGAGCACAAGGACATGCTGTCCTTCTCTGGCACTGAGCAGTGATTCTGCTACCTCTTCTCAAAGGGGGCTGTAGGGCAGCAGGTTTGAGAAGCCAACAGCTTAAAGAATTATCTCTCCCTACCCCCCTTGAGGACAAGCCCACACTTCTCTTTCCCCAATCTGCCAGGGCTCTAAATGAGCTGTGGAACTTCACAGCTGGAAGAGCTCCCTGGGGTATATAGACATCTGGCAGGAAGCCCATCACCCTCCAGGCGTGGGACCTTGGCAGACATCACCAATCAATCAAGGCCCCCTTTCCTGGGACCATGGCAGGCATCACCAATCAATTATGACACCCTTTTCTGCCAAGTCCAGACACAGTCTAAGAATTCTTAACACAGGGTATTTCAGGCAACAGCTCCCAGAGTTGGCAAAAAAGAGAAAACCTAATTTATCATCCCCAATCTAGTCCATTCGCCTCATGGTAGGAAAACTTAAGCTCAGACAGAGGCAGAAACATGTCTGATGTTACACAGGAAGGCAGTAGTGGAGCTGGGACAAGACCCAGGAGTTCTGATTCCCTGGCAAGCCTTTTTTTTCTGCCCCCTGTTGCATCCTCTTGCCACCAGAACTAAAGTTTGTATATGCAAAAGAAGGGCTTTTAACCTATGGACTGCAGGACCCACCCCCATTTTTATGCACCATATTGTGTGTATGTGCTGGCAGATTCTTTTCTAAAGAAAGAGAAAATAGATTCCATCAGCTCTCAAGAGGCTCCTTGAGCAACCAAGGCGGCAAAGAAATCAGAAAGGACAATGAGTAGAATGTGCTGATGTCTTGCTACTCAGTGTGCAGGCCACAGACCAGCAGCGCTGGCCTCACCCAGGAGCTGTTATTTTTTTATTTTTTTTTTTTTTGAGACAGAGTCTCGCTTGTTGCCCAGGCTAGAGTGAGTGCCGTGGCGTCAGCCTAGCTCACAGCAACCTCAAACTCCTGGCCTCAAGCAATCCTGCTGCCTCAGCCTCCCAAGTAGCTGGGACTACAGGCATGCGCCACCATGCCCGGCTAATTTTTTTTTTATATATATTAGTTGGCCAATTAATTTCTTTCTATTTATAGTAGAGACGGGGTCTCGCTCTTGCTCAGATTGGTTTCGAACTCCTGACCTCGAGCAATCCGCCCGCCTCAGCCTCCCAGAGTGCTAGGATTACAGGCGTGAGCCACCGCGCCCGGCTAGGAGCTGTTAGACATGCAGAATCTCAGGCCCCACTCGGGACCTACTGGATCACAATCTGCATTTAACAAGATTCACAGGTGAGTCATCTGCACATCCAAGTTTGAGAAGTACAGGGCTGGGTTTTATTCGGCCTTTGATTTCTGCATGGCATACCTGCTGGGTACCAGCAAGTGCTCTGCCAGTCTACTGGATGGTCATGGTCCCTGCCTTCATTAGCGAGAGTGGAAAGAGCTGAGTTGCCTTAGCCAACATGGGGCCCAGCTGCTCTGCAACGCTGTGAAGACAGGCATTTGTTTCAACAGAAGATAAAGGGCAGTGCTTCCTATCCAAGGAGTGTGAGACCCCAGTGTGCGGTGAGCAGGTCAGCGGGAGGTTCTTGTTGGGAAGCCCGAATAGGCTCTGGGTTAGCTGCCGTCCTGCAGAGAGGACTGGGTTGTAAGCAGTTGTGGGCTGTGGATGAGCTGAGCTGGCGTGACAGGGAGTGTGCTGCTCCAGGCCAGTGTCACTAGCAGCCTCTGGTGCTGCGAACGCCTTGACTAACGTGGGTTTGTTCTGGTGAGTGCTGGTGCCAGGTGGTTCCAGCTGGTTCCAGCTGGTCTCCACTGATCCTGGCTCGTTCTCCTGGGTCTGGTAGGCTCTGAAGGAAGCTGGCCGTGCGTCGATTGAAGAAGGTGGTGGTGGGGAGCCTGAGGCTTGCCCTGGTGGGCCTGGGAAGAAGGAATTCCATCACCCCAACCCCACCCCTTCCCCCACGTCCCTGCTTCCCATGTCCCTACTGTATGTTTTCATCCATGAGCTTTTGTTGGGGATACGAGTGCACATGTGTGTTCTGAAGATGACATGCCTAGCGTCCAAACTGCACAGCTCGGGCCTCGTTTGGTCTTTGCAGCAGTCTTCCTGTGCCGCCTCTGCTTGTCCCCACGCTGCGGGCTCCTTGGCTCTCTAGGGGTCAGAGTAGAATAGGGGTTAACAGCCAGACCCGGGGGATGAGATAGGATGGAAGTGTGTGTGTGTGTGTGTGTGTGTGTGTGTGTGTGTGTAAATGTAAGCTTTTTGGAGATTTAATTCACATACCATGCAGTTCACCTGTTTGAAGTGGGTTTTAGTGTATTTGCATAGTTGTGCAGCCATCACCACAATCAACTGTAGAACATTTTTGCCACCCCAAAAAGAAACCCTGGACCCGTTAGCAGTCACTTCCCATTCCCTGCTTACTCTGGCCCCTGGCAACCACTAGTTTGCTTTCCATCTCTATGGATTTGCTTGCCTTGAGTATTTAATATAAATAGAGTCATAAATATATATGGTCTTTTGTGACTAGCTTCTTTTGCATAGCATAATATCAAGGTTCATCTATGTTGTAGCATGTATCAGTACTTTATTCTTTTTTATGGCTGAACAATATCCATTGTGGGGAGATACCACAATTTGTTTATCCGTTCGTCTGTCAGTGGACATTTGGGCTGTTTCCATTTTTTGATTATTATGATTAATGCTGCTGCAAACATTTGTGTTCATCCCTTTGTGTGGACAGGATGGATTTGTTTTGCATTCTGTCTCTCTACCACTTGTTTTGGGACCGTGGGCAAGCTGCTTCAGTTCTCAGAGCCTCAGTTTTCTTAGAGTTTCTGGGAATTGGGAACACTACTATATATCTCAGTATTGAGGTAATAGTGGCTCTAATTTACGGAGTACCTTTATCTTACCTTGACATTCACTGTACAAATGTTATGTCATTGAATTCGGCCCCAAAAGGGGTATGATAGGATTTATTTCACAGTTAATTTGGATATGTGTTATAAGGGGCTAACATGCTACTTTGTAATAACAAGTCATTTGGTGGCTTGAAGAGTTCTCTTTCCAGTATGTGCTGGGGAGGGAGCTCTCCACGATCCCCTATACCTTTGACATTTCCTCATTAGTAGAGGCCATATTTCTTTCTTTTCCTTTTCTTTTCTACTTAAAAATAAATTTAAAAAAAACGTACATGGAGGAAAGTGCCGTGGCTGGAAGAGTCCCTCATGGTTCCATCTTTCCTCTGTCATGAGAACAGCATGTCTCTGATAGGGCTTTCTCTTTTACCCTTATCCCACAAGGATTCATGCAGTAGAGCCACAGCTAACTTATAAAGGATGTTTAATGTGAGCAAGAACTAGACCTTTGTTCTGGGAGCCCCTGAGATCTGGGGGTCATTTGTTATTGCAGCATCACCTAGTGAGAGCCAACTAACTCATTTAATCCCTACAACAATACGTGTAGTGGGTTCTATTATTATTTCTATTTTACAAGGAGGGAGCTTAGGCTCAGATGGGCTCAGTAACTTTCTTTAGTTTACTCAGAGAGTGGCAGAGGGATGCTTCGAGTCCCAAACCCAGTTATTCTGGCTCCAGAGCCTGTTCTCTGAGGAAGGCGGAAGTACGTGGGCTGTGTTTGGTGAATGATGAGTAATCCAGTGTGGATGGAACACCTGGTGAGCGCATCACGTCACACTCGTAGTATAGGTTTGGGGCAAATCCTGGAAGTCTTGAATGCTGTGTGGATGGTGAAGCTTCCCGGCGCCAGATGGAGCCATAGATTCAACCTTTTGCCCACACCCAGCCCCTTCCAAGCTTGTTCAGCTTGTTCCTAGTGCTAGTAGTGGCAATGGCTCCCTGGGGAAAGACATCCATTTGCGGGTACAGTGAATTGTCTCCCTTCCAGTGATTGCTGAAATGCCCCTTCCCTGGAAAGCCTTCCTGTGTTGGCTGGAACAGAGTGAATGACTTTCCTCTGAGCACCCCTGCTAAGTGCAGGACCTGTCCCCACCCCAAATGCATTTCCTCCACATCCAGAAAAATTTGGCCTTAATCTTTGGTTCCACACTTTTGCCTTCTCTCTCTACATGTTTTCCATTAGTCAACATCACCTTCAGTTGTACTGGAAAGTAGCACTTGCATGTACAATGAAATTGTAGGATTTTGTTTGCAATCAAGTATAATTCAGCATCGAAACCATTCTACTTACAACAAGACTCTGCCTCTGCCTCCAGTGCTGTATTAATTACCCTTCTCCTTGCTCCCATAAAATTCTGTGTATCTCTCTGCCCTTACACTAGACTATGTTGTAATTATAACACCTTGTGTTATAATTGCCCCTTTACTTGTCTGTATCTTCGACTGGGAGTTTCGGCAAGGTCTGGGCTTAATTCATCTGTGTTATGAGTCTCCAGCACAGGTTCTGGTACTGAATAGGCAATTAGTAAGAGTTTGTTGAATGAATAATAATTACTTATCTGTTTCATCTCCCCTCCCCCCTCCACTACCTGTAAGCTCCTTAAGGACAAAGACTGTGTCTTATACAAATCCCCAGTGCCAGGAAAAGCATGGCATAGGAAATGAGCTCAGTAAATGTATATTTTGTTGGCTAAGTGAAAATAACATTTCCCGCCAGGGACAGAACACTTTAGAGCAGGCGTCCTCCAACTACGGCCCGTGGGCCACAGGTGGCCTGCCGAGGACATTTATCCAGCCCGCTGGGTGTTTTCGCTGTGGCTGCCCGTCCTGCTTAGCAGCTGACTTGTCTGGGGCCTACAGTGGGCATGTGTGGAATGTGCACTGCACTCTCCAATGGCCCTCCAATGGCCTGAGGGACAATGAACTGGCCCCCTGTTTAAAAAGTTTGAGGACCCCTGCTTTAGAGTTTCAGAGCACCTTCGTATACATCACCCAGTTGATTCTCTCAAAATCTTCCCCCCCTCTCTCTAGTGTTCTCAGATCCTTATCATTTGCCCTTTGCCACTCTTGCTTCCACTCATTTCATCTCTGTGTCTTTATGATCTTTCCCTCTTCCTCCTTCAAGTCCTCTTGGAAAACTGTTGGAGACATTCATCCCACCCCCACTCCCTTACCCCTAAGGGTAAAGCAGCTTAAAGTGCAAAAATTGCACTCTGGTTTGCAGTGAACCAAACTCATGTTCCCACTTGACGGCTTTGCCATCTTGGGCAGGTTCATTAACCCCTGAGCTGCAGCTTTCTCTTCCGGAAATGGAGACAATACTTACCTTCGCTGGTGTTGGAGGATTAAACAAAGGGGTGCATCTTAAGCACTTCTTATAGGCTCTGGTTGAACTCAGTAAGTGGGAGTGCCTGTCTTTCTGGAAAGGGTGATTTTTTGAGGGTGGGATTTCGGGCGTCAGCAAGCCAGTGGGAAAGATTGTGGTTTGAAACAGACAGAGGATGAGGAGACCCATTTGTTCTGAAATCTCCCCTTGTGGGCCCCACCTCTGCACCAGGCAGGCTCAGTCCTCTGCGCCTGGTCAGCACCACGGACAGTTCCCGCAGCCTCCAGCTCTTCAGCTACTAGACTCAATCGCATCTAAGAGGCCTTCACTTGCCAGTCATACCTTTACTTTATGTACCACCAAGGGAGATAAAACATATCAGGATTTAACTCTGACATGCCATGGTTGCCATTCACATCTTAATTTCAGAGATGTTGAAAAATGCTTGTCTTAGAACCTATGAAATAATGACAGTTTATTAGAGGTGATATCAATGAGCAGTTGATCTTGGCCCTTAGAAGAGTTAATAGTAATAGCCAGCATTTGGGAGGCCGAGGCAGGTGGATTGCTCAAGGTCAGAAGTTCGAAACCAGCCTGAGCAAGAGCGAGACCCTATCTCTACTATAAATACAAAGAAATTAATTGGCCAACTAATATATATAGAAATAATTAGCCGGGCGTGGTGGCACATGCCTGTAGTCCCAGCTACTCAGGAGGCTGAGGCAGGAGGATTGCTTGAGCCCAGGAGTCTGAGGTTGCTGTGAGCTAGGCTGACGCCACGGCACTCACTCTAGCCTGCGCAACAAAGTGAGACTCTGTCTCAAAACAAACAAAGAAATAAACAATAGCCTGCATTTATTGCATGCCAACTGTGTTCCGGGCTTTTTTCACTCCTTCCTCCCCTAGCCTAGGTGCTGTCTGCCCTCTATAATTCTCTTAACAAAGATTACATTTGGGGAATATAAATGTGAGACAGATATACAGTAAACCAACAGTCTTTCCAAAATCTTCTTCCCACAATATTCTAGTCCTGAGCCTCACTTCTTCAGAGCATTACTTCCTGCTGATTGATAACTTAAGGCATTAACTTTACAGTCCAGTTCATGGTTAACCCATTTAAAAAGCATTTCAAATACATATTCTACAACTCAGTACTTGCATGCCTAGGTATGTACCCAGAACTGTGAATAAATGGTCACCAAAAGACATAAAAAATGTTTTTGGCAGAGCTATTTGTAACATCCCATAAAGGAGACTACCCAGATGTTCATCAGCTATAGAATGGATGAAAATTATTTTGATATATTTGCATAGTGTACTACAATAAAGCCATGAGAATGAATGAACTGCAGTGGAACAATCAACATGGATGAACCTCACAAACATAATGTTGAGTAAAAGAAGCCAGACACTAAGGAATATACACGAGATGATTTTATGTATACAAAAGTACAAAATAGGCAAAACCAGTCTGTGCTGTTAGGATAGTGCTACTCTTGGAGAGGAAGTAACTGGAAGCGTGCAGAGGGCTTCTGGGGCATTGGTAATGTTCTGTTTCTTGATCTGAGTGTTGGCTCCATAGATGAGTTCACTTTGTAATATTCTTCAAGGTATAGATACTTACAACGTGTGCTATATAACCGTAGAGTTTTCTGTGTGTATATTATACTGCAACGAGTAGTTGTTTTAAAGGCATCTTTTTCCAGAAGAGAACGCTGAGATGTGTGTGTGCAGAATGATGAGTAAGAAATTGGGGGGGTAGCTGGTCCAACGGGATATTTAGAACAACGCAGTGTGAGTAGAATGCAGAGCATACTGGGGAAAAGTAAAAAGAAAACGAGGCTGGAAACGTAAGTTGGGACCAGGGCAGAAAGGCAGTGCGTGTTAAGCCTTTGGAGTTTATTCTGTAAGCAGTGAAGTGCCATTGAAGGTTTCTGATCAAAGAGATGATGTGTACAGGATTGAGGTTTGGAAGGCTCATGCAGGCCACGGGGTGGAGAGGAAGCTGGTAGAAGAGGACACTTGGGTAGTGGGAACACCAGTCAGCATAGAGGAAGAAACTGAGTCACAGAGGTTAAGTGACTTGCTGAAGATCACACAATTAAATAGAGTAACTTGGGCATTCAGGCTCCATCGTCCATACTTTTTTTTTTTTTTGAGACAAGAGTCTCACTTTGTTGCCCAGGCTAGAGTGAGTGCCGAGGCGTCAGCCTAGCTCACAGCAACCTCAAACTCCTGGGCTCAAGTGATCCTCCTGCCTCAGCCTCCCAAGTAGCTGGGACTACAGGCATGCACCACCATGCCCAGCTAATTTTTTGTATATATCTCTTAGTTAGCCAATTAATTTCTTTGTATTTATAGTAGAGACGGGGTCTAGCTCTTGCTCAGGCTGGTTTCGAACTCCTGACCTTGAGCGATCCGCCTGCTTCGGCCTCCCAGAGTGCTAGGATTACAGGCGTGAGCCACCGCGCCCGGCCCATCGTCCATACTTTTAACCATTAGGCTACGCTGCCTCCTGAAGACGCTCTAGAAGTATTAGTGAATGGCTGTGGACTGTGAAAGAGCGAGACATTGGAGTTAGGAGACCTGAATTCTAATACCAACATGGCCATTGACTCGTGCCCCTCTTTGGGCTTCAGTTGCTCTCTATACAGTGAAGGTGTTGGTCTGGGTGATCCCTAAGTTCCCTCCAAGTGGAATCTCTGATTTTAAGGGAAGGCAAATAGCTCTAGGGAGGAGATGGGGAAGGTAAGGGCCCCACAGAAGTAGTCAGGGTTTGTGCCGCCACAGCCTGTCCTTGCACACGCGGCCAGAGGCAACACTAGCACTCTGGAGGCCTGAGTGCCTGCAGGTGTCTCAGCCCTCGATTTTCAGATGGATTTCAATACCCAGGCAAGGCCAGGTGTGGTGGCTCACGCCTGTAATCCTAGCACTCTGGGAGCCCAAGGCGGGTGGATCGCTTGAGCTCAGGAGTTCAAGACCAGCCTGATCAAGAGTGAGACGCTGTCTCTACTAAAAATAGAAAGAAATTAGCTGGACAACTAAAAAATATATATAGAAAAAATTAGACAGGCATGGTGACGCATGCCTGTAGTCCCAGCTACTCAGGAGGCTGGGGGAGGAGGATCACCTGAGCTCAGGAGTCTGAGGTTACTGTGAACTAGGCTGACGTCATGGCACTCTAGCCCAGGCAACAGAGTGAGACTCTGTCTCAAAAAAAAAAAAAAAAAGACCCAGGCAAGGGAGCCTGTGAGGCTGAAGTCACTGGGCATAAGGAGGCCAGGGAGAGGCTGACAGTGGAGGAAGAAGAGGCAGCAGTCTCCAGGGTATTTATCTCAGAGGGACAAGGATGGCAGCCGCTGTGGGAAGGGGACGCAGTGAGCCGCAGTGAGCCGCAGGCCTCGGTGCTTCTCATCCTGGTATAACTCAGAGCTCTTGTGTCCGGGGGTACTTCACAGGCTGCTGTATGGACTTGGAGTGGGCACTCACAGGGACGGGGTTAGATGCTGCTCAGTGACATGGTCAGGGAGCCTGAGGACCTGGAGCAAGTCATGGACCCTTACTTAGCTTTGGGTGTCTCACCTGGAAGACAAAGTGGATCATGCCCATGTTCAGTGAAATGTCGAAGTGGGGAATGGCTGTGTTCTCTCCTCCCTCCCACCACCGCATTCCTAGGGTCTCTGGTGGTTTAGAGTGCAGGATCCGTTTCCAAGCAGACCTGGGTTTCAAACCTAGCTCAGTCTTGCCTGGTGTAACCTTGCACAAGTTGCTGAGCCCGTTTCCTTATTGTAAAATTAGGATAATAATACTTTTGGAGCTGTGGTGGATTAAATTATATGTATAATAATAGTTGGTGCAGGGTAAGTACTAAAAATAATGGTATCTGCTCTTATAATTTAGCATCATCAGTTTATTATCCTGTTCCTTACGAACACTTGCTATTGGGAGAAGGCACATCAAACACATTCCTATGCAGGTATAAACTACAGAGTAAGATTTACTTGTTTTCTTTATTGGAGAATTTGCATTTTTCTTGGCGATATGTCCTAAAGCCAGTTAGATTAATCACACTTTAGTGGGGATGGGCAGCACGGGCGCTGTCCCTGGTGCTGGATGGCCGCGAGGGAGGGACGAGCTTGCTCTGGAAACACTGGCACCGACTGGGTCAGCCGCCTGTCTCAGGGCAGGTTTCCCCAAGGCAGACCGTGTGGTGAGATCTGTGTGCGGGCAGTGTATGAGGAAAGTCCCCCCCCCCCAGGAGACAAGGAAGGAGAGAGGCAGGCGAG
The DNA here is from genome assembly GCF_040939455.1 of Microcebus murinus. NCBI lineage: Eukaryota > Metazoa > Chordata > Mammalia > Primates > Cheirogaleidae > Microcebus > Microcebus murinus. The sequence continues at coordinate 40,343,152 of NC_134119.1, read as the reverse complement.
GGTGTGCTCTCAGGCAGATCTCACGCAGGTGGCCCAGCCTGTGTGTAGGTGGCCCCGGAGCCCATGTTGAGCCTCAGAGTTGTTCTGACCTGAGGCAAAAGAGATGAGGGGTCCCAGCGCGGTGGCTCACTCCTGTAATCCTAGCACTCCGGAAGGCTGAGGTGGGCGGATTGCTCAAGGTCAGGAGTTTGAAACCAGCCTGAGCAAGAGCAAGACCCCGTCTCTACTATAAATAGAAAGAAATTAATTGGCCAACTAAAAATATATAGAAAAAATTAACCGAGCATGGTGGTGCATGCCTATAGTCCCAGCTATTCAGAGGCTGAGGTTGCTGTGAGTTAGGCTGCTGCTACAGCACTCTAGCCAGGGCAACAGAATGAGACTCTGTCTCAAAAAATAAAGACAAAGAAAAAAGAAATGAGGGTCCAGTGAGTCTTTGATGAAGGGGCGGGGCAGGGGATAGGTAGCGTCAATTTCCAGATGCTTCTAGCTCTGGGTGGGAGTGGGCTCAGTGACTCAAGGGAAGACCCCCTCCTCCAAAAACAACTGTGGTACTGTCGGAAGCCACCACAAACTAAAGCAGGAAGGGAGCTCTCAAAAGGGGACCTGGGTGGGGCATCTCATTGTTTACTGCGGTGGGCTGAGCGACGGTCTGTTTCTGGTCCTAGTGGAAGATGCATCTGTGAGGGTACCAGCAGGACAGTTGGCTCGGGCGCATGTGGGGAGCCCTCTCTCTGCAGTGGCGTGGCTCCTTTAGTTTAGCACCTACTACGTGCCCGGCACTGTGGTGAACGTTCTGGCATTTAGGCCTCTCGACACCTCCACAGGGCAGGTGCTATCCACTTGCCTGAGGTCTCTGTACCTGGGCCATCTGGTTGCAAAGCCAGGCTCACCTGTGGGGAGGCAGGGATGTTGTGAGGCTCAAACAGGGGACTCGAGGGGAAGTGCTTTGAGGGCTGCAGAGTGCCACAGCTGTGAAGCACACCTCTGGGGGATCGAGTCTTTTGTCGTGCTTTGCTCCTCCCTCTTCCGGGAGAAACATGTCAGACCCAGGTGGGTGGAGATGGAGCCGTGTCAGGCCCCAGAGAGCAAGGCTGGTGGGGGAGGGGTGAGAAGCCCAGGAGGTGTCCACCACCTGCCTGCAGGTGCTCTGCCATGTCTGTGTCCCCAGCAGGGAGGGGTGTTGTCCCTGTACACTTGACTGCACTTGTGTTTGTGTGTATGCATAGGGACATCTCTGTGTCTGTGAGTCTGTGATTCTGAATGTGCGCGTGCCTGTTTCTGTGTCACTCTGTGTCAACTCTGAGGCTTCTCTGCTATGCACAGAGAAACGCAGAGACAGTGGGGGCAGGGAGGCTGCAGGTGCAAGGTAGGGACAGAACAAATGGCAGAATGGAGTGGAGGAGTCAGAGATCCTGGTTAAATCCATGCAAAGCGCTCGACAGAGTGTGACACGTAGTAGGCATTCAACACATGGTAGCTGAAGAGGAGGAGAAGTGATTTGGAGAAGGCTGCGGGGGAGAAATAAACTCAAGGGGGAGAAAAAGTCCACGTAATGGAATCCACCAGTAATCAGAACTCATGAGAGGGTGGGGGTGGGGGTGGGGGTGGCAGGGGAGGTCGGGCCTGAGGAGGTTGGTGGGGGCTGGGGTGGGGGCTGAAGCTGAGCAGCCACCAGCCACTCAAGCATTAACCAGATGGCTCGTCTCTCTGTCCCCCTCCCACCTGTATCTCTCTCCCCATGTCTCTTGGCCCCTTTGCCCAGAAGGGGACAGCCGGAGGCTGAAGGGGGCCATCCAGAGGAGCACGGAGACCGGCCTGGCAGTGGAGATGCCCAGCCGGACGCTGCGCCAGGCTAGCCACGAATCCATCGAGGACAGCATGAACAGCTACGGCTCAGAGGGCAAGTGAGTGTGGGCCCGCCAGCCCTCCTGGCTCTTGCAGCCCCCTGTGGCGGGGGGTGGGCCTGCCTGGGCAGCACCTCTCAGAGCCCTGGATCAGCCTCAGGCTGGGGGGCCCTTGGGTCAGGGCTCCGGGCCGTGCCCATCTTCAGAAAGGAGGGAGAGTGAGCGGAGCACGGGCCTGGATCCGAATCCTGCCCCAGCCCTTTCCTGCTGTGTGACCCTGGGCACGTCACATCTCTGTGCCGCAGTTTCCTCACCTGTAAAATGGGGATAATAGTACCAAACTCCTAGGGGTGCTATGAGGATTAGATATTTATAACCATTTAATCCTGGGCTGGTACTTACAGAGCACGGGACAGTGTTTGCAAGGACGTGCTGCGTGTTGGTAAGGCAGCACAGCAGGGGCTCCAGAGGGGTTTATTTTCCCGCTTTAGTTTCTTAAGTTCCAGCTGGGTTTTAAGCATATGTATTATTGCTCAATGAAAGCGTCTCCCATGCACCAAATCATTACACAGGAGTGCTGCCTGCTCCCTGTGTTTCCCTCCCCTGGCTGCATGTCAGAGTCCCTGGGAACGTGTTCAGATGCAGATTGCAGGGCCCTGCCGCACCGGGCTGCCGAATTAGCGTCTCTGGGAGTGGAGCCCAAGAACTCCATCGCCGTAAAGCTCTCTGAAAGAAGGATTAATCTAAAAAAAATAAAAAATAAAAAATAAAAAGAAGGATTAATCTAGACTAAGGGTTTCTTATCTTTATGGACCCCTTTGAGAATTTTGGGAAAGCTTTGGGCCTGCTTTCCCCCAAAACACACAGACACACACACACACACACACACACACATACTCTAACACATACACACTCATTCTCACACACACGGTCATACAAACACACTCTTCTCCTAACTATAGGAGGTTCCCACATTCCCCTAAAACCATCCGTGGATCCCTGGCAAAGGAAGTTTCATCCAAAGCAACTTCCTTATTGTAGAGGTGACTGGGGCACTCAGAGAGGTTAAGGAGCTTGCCCTGGATCACACAGCATGCTAATAGGGCTGGAACCTGGGAGCCCTGACTCCCAGCTGGGGGTTATTCCATGCTATCACATTGCTTCATGGCCCCGGCCGTCCTCTGAGGTGGGGTGGGAGCCAAGGGTCAGTGTCACGATCCTTGTGCACATGAGGAGACTGAGGCTTGGAAAAGTTAAGCGCCACACAGTCTAGTCCAGCAGCCACTAGACATACGAGGCTACCTAAATGTCAGTTAGTTTAAATAAGATGAAATATTCTCTTCCTCTGTTGCAGTAGCCATATTCCAAGGGCTTGATCGCAACACGTGGCTAGTGGCAGCCCTGTTGGATGGCACGGAACATTTTTGTCATTGCAGACAGTGCTGGCTGAGTGGCTCGTGCAAGGGCAGACGCCCAGCCGGGGAGGGGGAGGGCTGGGCTCAGCCTCTACCCTTTGCTGCCCTGCCTCTCAGCAGGGGGCTTCTCCTGGTCAGAAGCCTTCCCCACCCCCACCCCCTCCTACACTGGGCACCTCCAGCCACAGGAATGGCCTCACCTCGGCAGATGCTGCTGTGCCACCCACCTCCTAGCGAGACTTTCCGGAGGTCGAAAAGAGGAGGACAGTGGAAGGGAGAGGAGCAGGAGGAAGGGAGCCAGTGTTTTCTTGAACTTGAGAAACATGGCAAGGCGGCAAAACCTGGAGGAAGATATTCTCAGTGTTTGGGAGGCGGTGGGTCCCTGCTGACAGACGCGAGTCTTGGGGGATCAGGAGGCTTGGGTCCCAATCCTGGCTCTGCTGCCGACCCGCTCAGTGGCCTTGGGCACATCCGTGGGCCTCTCTGAGCTTTGGGGAGGCCAGTAAGCATCTTGTTGGCCTCATGGGCAGATCTGGAGGACCAGATTAGGGGAGGGCGACCCATGTGGCTCAGTGTGCAGCAGGGAGGTCACACCTGTGTTCCCGTTTGACAGAAGTGGAGGCGAGGGCTCAGAGAGGTCACATGACTTGCCCAAGGGGTGCTTCCGAAGATTGTGTCTTGAGGAAGAAACAAGGTGCCACCACACATGGCAGGTGCACGCACTTGTTGCCATTTGCTGTAACAGGCTGTAAGGGACCAGAGAGTCCAATTACGTTACAGACAGGTTCAAAGCCAGGACTCAGGAGTCAGATAACCCTGGTTTGTGACTCATTTCTGCTGCTTAGCGGCTGTGTGGCTTCACCTCTCTGAGCCCAGTTTCTTCTTCTAAAGAAAGGGACTGGTGACAGTACAGATATGTGATAGTGCACAATACTCATAGAGTATTGTGGGGATTAAATGCGGTAATATACATAAAAGCACTTTGAACAGTGACTGGCACCTAGCAGGCTCTATAATTATTAGCTGTTATTATTGTTTGTTAATTAAGTGACTATTAGCTGCTTGCATTCAGTTGTGTTCTAATGGATATAGTGAGCCACTCCAAATACAATTGTATCTATCTATAAATCGCCAAGCACAGAGTGAGTCCTGAATAAATGTTAGCTGTGTTGATTATGATTATTAAAAAGCTTGGGGTGGGTGTTTTGAGCACAACTGAAGAAGAATCAGGTGGGTTGGAATCAAGACAGGAGGACGGGCTTGGCTTCCTGAGAGGGGCTGAGTCTTGGTGGATTCCAGCCAAGTGCTGCCACATGCCCAACACCTAGGCAAGGAAGGGGCATAGAAGGGACAGGTAGGGACATTGAGAAGGGACAGCCTCTTCCTTGTTCTGCAGGTATTTTGGGCTCTGGTTGGACCCAGGTGCCAAGCTCTGATATAGGAAGGGACGTGACTGTCCTCCCCTCTCCCCACCCCCTGGGCGTCTGCCAGCCCAGCTGGGGCTTAGAGGGAGCGGCCTGCCTTCACAGCCCAGGCACCGCCGGGCACCTGTATCCCTGCAAGCGGGCACAGGAATGCCCCCATGTGGATGTTCATTTCAGCAAATGCGACTGAGCATCTACAGTGTGCCAGGCAGTTGAGCTGGGCACCTCAGAGACCCTGCCCTGCCCTCCACGAGCTTTCAGTCTAGGGCACGGGCCAACCAACTAGCAGTGGGGGGAGACCTGCAAGGGACAGGTATAGAAAACTTGGCAAATGCTGTGTCCCCAGCCAGGCCTGAGGGGTGGAGAAGGAGTGCGCCTGGGTCGGGCCACTCTGCCAGTGAGGATGTCCCGGGCTGCAGGTTGCTGAGACCAACCGCCCGTGGCTTCCGCCTTTGCTATTCAGAGTTGGGCCATGGCTGGGCAGCACCAGTGTCCCCGGGGAGCTGGTTAGAAATGTAGAACCTCAGGCTCACCAAAGACCCACCGAATCAGAATCTGTATTTTAACAAGGTCCCCAGGTGATTGGTGTGCACGTTAAGGTAGAGAGGCCTAGAGGGCACTGCCCACGTGCAGGCACTGCGCTAAATGCCTTCACGTATGTTGACTCGCTCCATTCTCACAACAACCTGGTGTTAATATCCCCATTTTACAGATGAGGAAATGTAAGTTCAGAGAGGGTAAGTAACTCACCCAAGGTCACATGGCCAGTAGGTGGCAGAGCCAGGATTCTATTCCAGGTATTTGGAGCCTTCCCTCGGTGATTACCCTCAGCTCTTTCTCTGATTTAATGTCGAATCTGTCAAGGTTTCTGAAGGTGGAAGCTTTGAGGATGGTTCGGTGGATCGAGGATGCTGTCAAGCACCAAGAGTCCTCCCATCCCTCCCCTCTACAGGGCTCAGCATGTCGGGCCAGTCACGTTTATCCCCTGGGGCAGGGGAAGGGCTTCCTTTCCCTGAGCCCTTTTCTGCTTGATCAAAAATTGGGGTTCTGTGTCTTAAGGACGGAGAGTCAACCAGCCAAGCCACCAGAGCAGGACTGTCTCAGTCAGACAAAGGGCAGGGGATCAAGTTCAAGGCCTCTGAGAAAGGGCCACGAGAACAGGGCCTCCCTAGCCATACCCCTCACCCCATCCTGAGACACTCCCTGTTGACTGTCTGCTTTAGTTTGGGTTTTCCCAGAACCAGACCTGAGACATGGATTCCAGTGCAAGCGATTCACTCAGGAGGTGATTCTAGAAAACAATGGCAGAGCAGCATGTAAGAGAGAGAGGTGGGGATGCATCCAGGAAGGCTGCCTGTAAGAAGCTGCTACCCCAGGGGGCAACCAGAGCCTAATCCTGATGGGGAACTCAGAGCCAGCCTAGAACACACGCTGAGAGTCACCCCTCCCTCCAGCTCTCACCAGTTACTGATTGATGCCCACTCCTCATTAACTCCCTGGCTCTTCCTGTGGCTAAATGGGCTCTAGAGGTTCGAGTTCTTCAGGGGCTGAAAAACGTAGGCAAATGAATGCAGGTGCTGGCAGAAGTCGGCAAGCACTGATGTGGTAAGGGGGTAGGGAGTAGACCGGGAGAGCCTACTGTGTTTCCAGAATGCATAGGACCACCATTTCCCAGCTGCCCAAGCCAGAAACCTGGGCTACTCCTAGACAGCTCCCCTGTATGCATAATCCATATCCAGTCCATATTCGGCCCCACCATCTTACTCTTAATTATCTCTTGAATCCATTCACTTCTCCCCATCTCCATCCCCCTAGTCAAGGTCACCGATCACTCTTGCCTGGATACCTGCAAGTCTCCTTTTTGATCTGAACTTTGCAGTCTGTCACCCAGCACCTATCTGCTCTGACCGCGTCCAGCCTCTCTTAGTCCCCAGCCATCTGTCCCCTGTTCCACAACCCTGAATCTTTCATGCTGCCCTCTCTCTCACCTCTGGGGCTTTGCATCTATTGCTCCCTCTACCTGGCTCTCCCTTTTCTCCCTGCTCCCTCTTCGCCCTCCGACGCATTCCTTCTCCAGATATCTCAGCTGAGAACTGGCACATAAGCTGTATCTCATGTGCCAGCTCCACTTAATTGATAGTGGCCCCCTGGAGTGCTGTGTTGAGAAGGATGCTGGAGCCCCTCCAGGCTCAGCAGGAGTGCTGAGGTTGATTAGCAATGTCTGCCCTGGGCGTGGGCAGGAGAAGTGGAACAGGAGGGGTCTTCTGGTCCTCTGGCTGCATCAGCAGCTTCCACAGCCCCCTGAGCTCCCCCACCACAGCACCCTCCACTCTCTGTCCTAAGTGTCACCAGTGTGCTTCTCTGTCCCACTGGACACTGAGTTTGGTGTTGGCAGAAGCATATACACATTCCAGTCTCCATCGTCTCACAAAATCTGGGGCCTTAGCATCCTCTCGGTCAATCTGGAAGCTCTCAGAGCTGGCTGTCAGCGCCTACCTGCTCCTTCCACCTGCCCCTCGTTGTCCTAAAGTGTCTGGGTCATCAGCATCTAAGTCCCTGGGTGTGTGCAGGGTCACCGTTGGTCCCATTCCTGCCGAAGGCTGTTCCTGATCACCAAAGGAGACTGGGGTGGGTGGGCAGGACCCTCTTTCCTTTCCTACCTCTGCAATTTAGCAGAGTCATCATGCCTGCAGGCCAGAGTGGGACTGGATGTGGCCGTGGGCTAGGACAGGGGATTTGTTTTGTTTTGTTTTATAAACACTAGTATTTCTTGAGCATTTAAATGTGCCCGACTCTGTTCTAAGGCATTTATCTCATTTAATACTTACAACAGCACTGAAAATTATCCTGTTGTTATTTATTTGTATCTTACAGGAAAGGAAACCAAGGCTTTGAGAGGTGAAGAATGTGTCTCTAATGAGGTGGGGGAATGAGGATTCAGTTCCAAGCCTGCCTGACCCCAAAGCTTGGACTGCAAATCCCTGTGCTCTGCTCTGCTGTGGGAAAGGCTAAGGTCTCCTCAGGGCACACGGAGACAGTCTCACAGAGTGCTTAAGAAGGTGAACTCTGGAGCCAGACTGTCAGGGTTCAAGTCCCGGGTCTGCCACTTGCTAGCAGAGTGATTTCATTGAATGACTTAACAGTTCTGTGCCTTGCTTTCCCCTTCTGTAAAATGAGTATCAATTATAAATAACCTAGCTTTTATAGAGTTAAGAGGATTAAACAAGTCAACATTGATAACTTAGTACTGTCAGTGTTTGGCTCACGGCACATTTTTGATAAATAACAAAATAAATTGAATCCCTGGCTTGGTGCTCGCAAGCCACACCCTCGTGGAGGGGGCAGGTTTGGAAATGTCTTGAATGCTTGAAAAGCCGGAATCAGAGTTGTGTGATACGGTGTATCCTGGCACGCGGGCAATTTTGCTACAGCGCTTGTTTTCAAAATGAGAATTGGTTCCAGCCCCATTGAAGTATTAGGGAACCATTTGAGCATTACGCGATTTTCACATTTGCTCGGTCAGGCACATTTTCGTCTGTGAGAAATACTTGGTGAATGCAGAAAACGGCACCTGCATTAGAATATACAAAACACACGCCCCTACTGCACTCTCCCAGCTTATGCTATGGAAGCCACACCTGTTCACACCTGGTGGCACAACCTTCTGTCCCATTTCACTCTTTCCCTCACCACTCACCGTCACTCACGTGCTTTAGCCCTTCTGATGCCCACTCGCACAAGCCAACTTCGGGTTGTTTTCAAGGTCAAGTGCCACTTTTATTGTAGTGTAATATTTATGCATTTCTTAACCGTTTGACATGTATAAAACTCCGCTATCGTTTTTATCGTGTTCCTGTCTTTCCTCCTCCTTTTTTTTTTTTTGATGTGATACTGACCCCATTTTCTCCATAAGCTCTGTGATTTTTATAGCAGGACTTTGCATTGCACAGTAATTTTTAGGAATGCATGTTTCACGTTGCACCAGAATCGACTGTGTTGCAGGCTCAGCGAGTTTGTGGGAAGGTGGGTGGATGGATGGATGGATGGATGGACGGACGGACAGACGGACGGATGGATGTGTTGGGGGCTGGGCAGTGAATGGATGGACAGGGAGCCCATAAGCTGCTACAACCTTTCAGAGCCACATGACCCATAATCACCACAAGGGCTGTGCAACCCTTTAATTTCTGCTGCCATTGAGACGGGTGATCCATCTGGAAAAGAGAATAGGATCAAACCCCTGAATAACCCAATTACTTCTCTAACCATCAAGAACACAGAAAATCCAGCGGCCAAACCAAGCTCAGAGGTTAATTATAAAAGACAAATGGGTTTCAGCTCCACAAACAAAAGTAACAGGATTTGAAATGCAGGAAATCTCATTTCACCATTAACACAAAATAAAAGGCCAGCGCAACACAGGTTGTAATCCCGTTTCAGGGCTCTGCCTTTGCCCACGTGGCGTGGCACTCGTCCCTGGCAGGAGCCTGCTGCTGCAGCATTCCCTCCTCGGCCCCCCAGATGGCCCGGGCTGGGTCTCAGGCGTCCAGATCCTACACTTTTTACCAGGTCTGGAATCAGAAATGCCATGCAAATGCCGAGAGGAGGGAGAGGAGGCTCTCTGAGGTGGGGCAGCGGGACCAGCAGGCTGTGGTCTCTCATTCCTTGATGCATTCAGCACATACTCTGTGCTAATAAGCACCTTGCCTGCACTATCTCCCTGACTGTCCCCAGCAACTCAGCAAGGTGATTACTGTTTAGTCCCATTTTATATCCCAGGAAACTGCAGCTCAGAGATGTTAAAAAATTTGCCCCAGGTTGCACAGCATTGAAACCCATTGTCTCTTATGCCAAAGTCCAGTCTTCGCTGCTGCCCTTTATTTTCCCAGTTTGAGTCTAGCTGTAGGGTTTGGCAGTGAACATTTATTGAGTTCCTGCTGCACACAAGTTGTAAGTGTAAGTTGTAGCATGTATGTGGCACTTAATTTGTCAAGCTCTCTTTTACTCCTTTGCTAGTGGATCCTATAAGCAGAGATTTGGGGAACATTTAAAACTGGCACAGCATAGGCACTTACCACCTAAACAGCCCCTGTCCGTGAGGCAGTGCCCTGTGGTTTGCAGATAAGAACATTGATTGAAGTGCAGAGACAATAGCGCCTTGTCAGCGTTCACACGGCAGGTGTTTGTTATCCAGCAGATCTGATTGTGTGGCCTCTACCTACCTTCCTGTTCCAAGGAAGATCCCAAGATGGAGTGGAGTCTCCAGTGCAGTTGGATCTGGCCAGCAGGGACCAGCCAGCACTTTATTCCTCCTTCCTCCAGTCCCTGGAGGATATGATAACCCGTTCAGGGTTTCTGGGGCGTCAGCCTGGTTCCTTGGCAGCCAGCGAGGCTCCCTGGGATGGGAAATCAGGCAGCCGCCCAGATATTATAAACAATTACCGCTAATTACCAGGCCTGCCAGTTCCCCATTGTCTGCTCACAATCCCACCAGGAACTGAGGAGCAGACAATGATGATGGTGGAGGAAACTTTCAATTTCAGGCTGTGGAAGCCGTGCTCTGCCTAGGAGGCTGGGCTCCCGCATGCCTTGGAACCCATGAGGCCACCAGTTTTCAGGCTTTTGGAGCCCAGACCCTTCTTATAATCTGGAGCCTGGACCCCCAGATGGCCAGCAGGGCGGGGTGGGAAAGAGACCCCTTTGCATGGAGCAAAGGCTTTGGTGCTAGTGGGAGAGGGTCTAGGGTTGGAGCCTCAGTGCTGTTCGTTAAGGGTCTTTGGTTTTGCAAGAATAGTGGGTACACATTTCAGGCCTCAGACATTTAAGTGATTTTTATTTTTTCCATACTTTCTCTATTAACAAAAAGCAAACACTATTGCATAAGACTCAGAAGCCCAGCTGCCTGGGTTCAAATACCGCCCTGCTTTTCTGTCTTTGGTTGGCTTCTTCCAGAGCAGACCCTGACTCAGAGATTCAAGAGGGAACCCATTACTGGTCAGGCCTTCCCAGGGACCCCAGTGGGGGATCTGTGAGGAACGACACTGGCAGGTAAAGGATGTTCGATCAAGGCTGTTACCACTGTGGGCAGCTGGAGCTCAGGCCTGCTGGGGAGCCCCAGGAGGCTGGCTGGACATTCATCCTCCTATCTCCACTACACACCACTCCCACTTTGTCACCGGCTGGGGGCTGCCCCTGGGGCATTAGCCCTCAGGCACTTCCAGCCTGGCTGAATTTGCTCTTGCAGCCAGAAAATCATTCCCGAGACTGAGCCGGCAGCCTGTGTGTGTGCAGGAGTGCCGAGAGGGCAGGGTGGGTGGCACACTGCCTGTGTGACTTGGGCAGGTTTCTTAACTCTCCAGCTGATCTATAAAATAGGCCCAATAATAGAATCAGCCTCACAGGGTGTTGTAAGGCTGAAATGAAGTAACAAGTGTGGAGCACTCAGACATTAGTGGTGCTTAGTGAGCCTGTGAGTTTGCTATGACTGATCTATCAAGTCCCCATTTTTCCTGTTTGCTGGAAACTTAGTCTCACTTAGTTCAGGATTTTCCCAAGGGTTATACCTATGTCCCAGGGAAGTTTATAGAGAGACAATCCATGCCAATTGCTAGAACAGGCCCAGGATGACATTTAAAGTATTTAGTAAGAGGTATAGGCCAGGCGTGGTGGCTCACACCTGTAATCCTAGCAATCTGGGAGGCCAAGGCAAGAAGATTGATTGAGACTGGGAGTTTGAGACCAGCCTGACCCCATCTCTACAAAAAGTAGAAAAAAAAATAGAAAAATTAGCCAGGTGTGGTGGCATGTACCTGTAGTCCCAGCTACTCAGGAGGCTGAGGCAGGAGGATTGCTTGATCCCAGGAGTTTGAGGTTGCAGTGAGCTATGATGCTGCCACTGCATTCTAGCCCCAGGTGACAGAGCGAGACTCTTGTCTTTTTCTATTTCTTTCATAGCATTTACCACCTGTAACATACTGTGTTATTTATATTAATTATTTGCTATATGTCTCCCTCCGCCAGGAGGTAAGCACCTTGAGGGCAGGAATCACTGTCCATTGGTATATTCCAAGTGTCCAGAACGGTGCCTGGCACATAGTATATGCTCAGTAAACATATGTTGAATGAATGAAATGGATCAAATGGATGCTGGCTGTAATGCTTGGTGTCCCAGCTGAGCCTCAGTGCTGGTTAGTATTCGGTAACATTGGCTGCCATTCTGTGCAGCTGAGATGTTGGGGACAGAGTATGTGGTCCTCAATCATCATCTATCCTTCCAGTGTCTTCTGGAACATGATCGTACTGTCTGTTCCTTGGTCATTGTTTCACACTGGTCTCAGTCACTTCTCTTTGCCCAGACCACCAGGCTGCTATGGATCTGCCTTTTTCTCGGGTACATCTGGGTCATGTGTTCCTGTCTGGGGTGTGCAGGGATGTACTGAGAGCTTCAGGGGCTCTCCCAAGGGGTGCAGGGGGTCACTTGACGAGACACCCAAGCAGCCTTTTCTGCAAAGCATGTGTCCCATGCTCGGCTCCACCCAATAAGAAGGGTGGGCGCCAGTCCTCTCCACTTTCAGTTCTCCCAGACCTGCCTGGAGTCTCCCGCCATCCCTCAGGGCCACCAGCTCAGCCCAGGGACCACAGCCCTTCCTCAAGGGTCCTGCAGCATCTCCGCTGTCATTCCTCCTCGCCTGACTTCCTCTGCTCTCCACGGCTGGGATTTGTCTGTTTAGGGGCAGGACAGCCTAGTTTCGTACCTATTCTAAGTCTGTTTCTTTAAGATTTGGAACTGAAAAGTCAAGAATCTGAGTCTCCTGTCTACTCTTGTGCAGACAAGAGTCTACACAGAGTGGACTCCGTGTCTACTGGGAGGCGGCAGACACAGGACGCCCTGGCTACTGCCTGCGTGGGGGCAAGCAGGTGGGGGAGGGGGCATAGGAAATTATGAAAAGGAAAAACATTCGGGCCAAAATGTCAAATTATTGTCTTGCCATGAACTCTGCTGATAACTCAAGTAAAAACAGAATCTGCTGCCTACGCTGGGGCACCCACAGGGCTGAGGGAAGAACTGAGTGGCTGGTGGCTGGTAGAGTTTATGGGCTCTTTGCAAGGGAAGGCCATTTGTGTGGCTCAGTTCTCGTGATTTTTAGTCTCTGGGATTCTCTTTTATTTCCCAGACAGAGTTTTTGGTTGGCCCAGTTTGGGTCAGGCCTCTATCCCAGCTCTGGCCAGGGAACAGTGTCATCTTTTTGCTGGGCAAATGTGTTCCTTATCCGAATAAAGGTGTTAGAGGTAAACCAACCTCCTGTGGTTGTGGTAAGGATCAGATAAGAAAATGGGTTGCAAGCACTTTGCTCCTCAAGAAAACGGGTACATCAGGCATGGTACTTAGTGCCTCACCTCACAACAGACCTAGGAGATAGGAACATTGTTATTCCCATTTCAGAGATGGGAAAGAAACACTTCAAGAGGTGAAGGGAGGGGGGAATCTTACTGAAACAGGCTTAAGCAATAATAAAATTATTCTTGTTATTGTTGTTGGTACCGACTTATATAACCAAAAGATGAAGTAGCTTGCTTCAGGTAGAGCTTGATCCAGGATATCACACAATGCCATCATTTTGATGGCTTCGTTCTTGGGATTCAGGTGGTAGCTTGACAGCTGTCAGAAGCTCCAGTCCTGTGTCATATACTCGTCTGGTGGGAAAAGAGAGCTCCTTACTCCTTGCAGTTCAAACAAAACTTCCAGGCCAGATTCTCATTGGCAGAAAGGGGCCACACGCGTGTCTCTGAACCAGTCAGTGGCCACGGGGAAGAAATACCCTGACTGGCCAGGCTGAGCTGCAGGCCCAGTCTCTGGACCTGGATCTGTTCCCTCCTGTTGCAATCACATGCTATGGGGAGGGAGGTTCCCAAAGGGAATTTGAGGTCTTGTTACCAAAGAAGCGGATGTTGGGCAGCCAAGCAGCAGGAACCAGCGCACACCGCAGAGTCCAAACCCGCCATTGCATTTCAAACTCTCACATACAAATGGATCGTCCAGGGCTCCTGTTAAAATTCAGATTCTGATTCAGCAGCTGGGGGTGGAGTGGGGCGCAAGCCTGTGTTTCTGTCTAGCTACCAGGGGATGCTGATGCTGCTGGTCTCTGGACCATGCTTTGGGTATCAGGGCCCTGAACTCATGAGCCAGGGACTTGCAGACTTCATCTCCCCCGATTCTTGCAGTCACCCCAGGAGGTAAGTATCAGCATATCCATTTCATGGGACTGGAGTCTCAGGCTTAGCAAGGAGAGGTAGGGTGACGGATGTTGACAGAATGCCATGGAATGAGGGGTGTTCTGGACCTGCCCGCCTGAGTCGTTGGAGTTGCCATTCAGCCTGTTTGTCTTGTCTCATCCTTTCTTGCAGCCTTAACTATGGGGGAGTTTGCCTGGCATCAGACGCACAGTTCAGTGACTTCCTGGGCAGCATGGGGCCAGCACAGTTTGTGGGCCGCCAGACCCTGGCCACCACGCCCATGGGTGAGTGCCCCAAGGCCTGTTCCAAAGGGACTGAAGTGGGGGGTGGGGAGGGCCCAGAGTCTCTCCCTCTGCCTGTTGGTACATCCTCTGAGCACCCAGCCTGGAGCCTGGTGTACACCGCCAAGCTCTCAGTAGAGCCCAGGCACTAGGGGTGGGAGCTGGTTCTAGTCTTGTTTTGGGCTGGGCGTGGGGAAGGAGTTTTCATCCTCAAGCAGAAGGGAGGGGCTGAGTCCTTGCTTGAGCTTCTGAGCCACTTCCCAGTCCCATCTCTCGGGGCCTCTTGCAGGGGACGTGGAGATCGGCTTGCAGGAACGGAATGGTCAGCTGGAAGTGGACATCATCCAGGCGAGGGGACTGACGGCCAAGCCAGGCTCCAAGACACTGCCAGGTGTGGGGGCTGGAGGTCAGGGAAGATGTCCTGAGGGGAACTTCGGGTCTAGAAAAGAGAAAACTGAGCTCGACTCTAGGGGACCCCTCTGCCCCAACTGCAGTGTCTTACATGGAACTGGTGGTGGTTTAGGGTTTGTTCGGGGCCCCAGTTGAGATTGTCTGTTGACTGTGGTGTTCTCCCCCACGGGACTGAGCTGGAGGGCAGGGGCCACCTTTCCTGTTTGTCATTGTACCCCAGTGCCAAACAGGGTACGGGGCACGAGGTGGGTGCTCAGCAGGCACTTGTGGAGTGAGTGGGTCAGCAGGTGAGCGTACAAGCCAGTGAGGGGGTGGAGGAGCCAGGGACCGAGAGAGGAAGCAGGTGAGCTCAGAGAGAGCAAAGGAAGGGGGAGCCCGTCGGTCTGGACCAGCAGAGGAGGTGGAGCAGGCCCCACCTAACCCTGGCTGCACCTGCCACCCCCCCCCCACCTGCCCCTGTTGCATCCTCCCCAGACCCCAGGAGGCGCTCCTGTCCCCAGCAGTGGGAGGGCTGCCTTGCTCTGTTGTACCTTTTGTCTGCCAGCAAGGAGCCAGGCTAGAACTCACCCCTGCTGGTCTCTCTCCCAGCGGCCTACATCAAGGCCTACCTGCTAGAGAATGGCGTCTGCATTGCCAAGAAGAAGACCAAAGTTGCTCGCAAGTCGCTGGACCCACTGTATAACCAGGTGCTGCTGTTTCCTGAGAGTCCCCAGGGCAAAGTCCTGCAGGTGAGGAGTGCTGGTGTGTGTGTGTGTGTGTGCAGTACCAGAGTGGGGGGGAGCGCCCTTGAGGGGGGTCCCTGGAGGGCCTCACCTGGAGGAAATAGACACTGCAGTTGATCTAAGCTCCACAGCTTACTGTTCAACTTGGAACAAGTTCCCTTCTGAGCCTCAGTTTCTTCATCAGTAAAGTGGGGATATTAATAGTCCCTGCCCGGTAACATCGCTGTGACAGTGGAATGTGTGCTGCGTGCAGGAAAAGTATTTGCAAGTTTGGCCGGTAGTAAGTGCTCTGCCGATGGCCATTATCATCCTCCTCCTCCTACTCTGAAGGTCAGAGGCTTGGCCTAGAGCACAGTGGTAACAGCCTGGAGGCCTGTTGAGGACCCCAGAGAGGTGTTTGGCTCCAGCCATTAGGGAAAACCCTAGCGGTCACCCAAGCCTGGGGCTAGAAGCAGCTGCCTATCCTGGGAGCAGGCAGGGCCAGGGTCGAATGTCCCCTCTCTCAGCTGCCTCTTGGGTACCTGTGGCTTGCACCTTAATTCTTGCATCCAACCTGAGAGGCAAAGCAACTGAGGGCGGGGCTCGAGTGTTACAAGTTGCTGAGACAGTGGGGGACTTTTGCCAAACTAGGAAGCCCAGGTCCTGTCTAGGGCAGAGTTTTTCAACCTGTAGGTTGAGATCCATTAGTGAGTTGTGAAATCTATTTAGTGGGTCTCAACTAGCTCTTTTATTTTTAATGAAATGGAATAGGAAAGAAAACATTTATCACTCTTAGTAAGGGGAATATTCTTTGTTGAGGTACTTGCTTCATTATGCATTTCCATGTGTGCGCTGGGTGGTAGGTTAATGTCTTATTGTACATTGCTGTCAGAAATGTCTGGGAAGACCCTACTTATCTAGAGGTATTTCAGATACCACTTAAAATAATCAGAAGGCCATCTGGGGCCACACCTGGCCCACTAGATGAAGGTTTGTGCATTCTGGGCCCCGCATCTTTAGGGAAGCATTGGTCCCTGTCCCTGTCTGGGGTGTGGAGGGGGCAGGGAAACAGAAGGCTGAGACGGCATCCCTGCTGCTGGGTGCTCTGACGGACGGACCTACTGTGAGTGATGTTCCAAGTGTCTCTCTTTGTCTAAACTTCCTCCTTTTGTCATACAAGGACACCAGTCAAATTGGATTAGGGCCTACCCTAACAGCCTCCTTTTAAATTAATCATCTCCTTAAAGGCCCTGTCTCCAAATTCAGCCACATTCTGGGGTACTGGGGCTTAGGGCTTCAGCATATGCATTTTGGGGGAACACAGTTCAGCCCATAATACCAGTGAAAATGAATCCATCCGTGCACTCGAAGTGGCTTCCGATCAGCTGCCTAAGCGGCACTTACGACTTAGTTGAGTGACTCTGGGCTAATGATTTAACTTCTCTGAGCCTCGGTTTAAGCAGCTGTGAAATCAGATCATTTTTTGTAGGGTTGTTGGGAAGATTGCATCTAAGGCTAGTTTAGCCTCAGAGCAGTTCCTGACACACAGCAAATGATGATGTCGGCTCCTGTTGTTTTAATGTCACCCTGTGTGCTCCAGAGCAGCTGACAGCTTGCAGCGAGCTTTTGTAACCGTTACCTCCTTTGATCCTCACCCTCGAGGTAAGCTGAACAGGGATCGTTCCGTTTACAAACAAGGACACTGAGGCTCAGGGAGGTTAAATGGCTTGCCCAGTACCAAACAGCCAGTAAAGTGGCGGAGCTGGGATTTGAACCTACATATGTCTGACTCCAAAGGCTTTAACCCACCAGGCTCTACAAAATCATCGAGCCAGCCTGCCTTCATAGAGCGGGGTGGAGTTGGGAGACTGAGGTGGCAGAACGGCGAATGAGGGTCTTGCAGTCACAGAGACTGTCCAGCTGGCAGCTCCAAGACCAGGAAACGGTTGACCAGGATGGGGGAAGGCCCTGCAGAAAACAGTTGGTAGGAAGAAAGCTAGCGTGTGCTCTGCACCAGCCGCTTTTTTTTTTCTGAGTCAGAGTCTCACTCTGTTGCCTAGGCTGGAGTGCCATGCCATCAACCTAGCTCACAGCATCCTCAAACACCTGGGCTCAAGTAAACCTCTTGCCTCAGCCTCCCAAGTAGCTGGGACTACAGGCATGTGCCACCAGGCCCGGCTAATTTTTCTATATATTTTTAGTTGGCCAATTAATTTCTTTCTATTTTTATTAGAGACGGGGGTCTCACCCTTGCTCAGTCTGGTTTCAAACTCCTGACCTTTAGCGATCCACCAGCCTTGGCCTTCCCAGAGTGCTAGGATTACAGGTGTGAGCCACCAAGCCCGGCCTGCACCAGCCACTTTTTAAAACTGTTTCACACGGAGGGTTTCTGAGGATCTGGAAGCAGAGGGCCCACGGGGGAAGCAGTCAGGGGACTCACAATGTAGGGCCAGCCCTCAAGGCCTGGGTTGGAAGATGGGGCGTGTGGAGGATGGAGTGGACAGGGCAGGAAGCCGGTCACCCAGGCAAGCAGTCATGGGCGCTGGAGCTGGGAAAATATGGTCGGGCTTGAGCAGCCTTATGGAGGTGGAATTCACAGTGAATGGAGCATGGGGCAGCCCCCGGCTCTGGGCCTGGGCCTGTGGTGGCATTGCAGGATTCGAACCATTGTGTCTCTCGCCCCACAGGTGATCGTGTGGGGGAACTACGGGCGGATGGAGCGGAAGCAGTTCATGGGCGTGGCGCGCGTTCTGCTGGAGGAGCTGGACTTGACCACCCTGGCCGTGGGCTGGTACAAGCTCTTCCCCACCTCCTCCATGGTGGACCCGGCCGCGGGCCCCCTGCTCCGGCAGGCGTCCCAGTTGTCCCTCGAGAGCACCGTGGGGCCCTGCGGAGAGCGATCTTAGTGCTGGGGCTGGGGAGGGGCTCCCCTAGAGGGCCTGGGGACCGCCCAGCCCTGACCTGGGACCCCAGGCCCATGGGCACACTGGACAGGAGGACGGGGTTCTCCCCCACAGTGGGGAAGTAGAACGGGGAGACCTGCCCCCCTTGGGCCCCTCCTCACCCCTTCTTTGCCTCCTACTCCCTGAGACCTTCCCTCTCCCAACGGGATTGGCTACACTTTTGACTTGGCGGGTTCTTGACCTGGTGGATGTGGCTGCAATCCGGAGAAAGGAGAGACTGAGGTGGCAGTGCAAACCACTCTCCTGCCCCAAACCCTGTCCACTTCCCCTTTTTGCCTCCTCGGAAGCTCGCTGCCCGGAGCCAAGTCCAGAACCCGGCCGGCCATCTCCATGGTGCCAATTACCAGCAAGTGTCTTTCCTGCGGCACCGGGTTCAGGCAGCTACTCCTGCCCCAGAGCCGTCGGGGCAGCTTTGCAAGGATCCGGAGCCAGCTCCCGGGGGCCCAGAGCCCCCCACTGAAGAGGAGCTCGGGCTTCCCTCTGCCTGCCCGTGGAAGGAGCTTTGCCGCAGCCTGTCCGAGTCCATCTGTCCGTCCCCTCCTGCCTGCTCCTCTTCTGGTGGCTCTGGAAATTGGGGTCTAGCAGGGATCAAAGGAAAGGAGGGGGTGCCCGGGGCCTGGCATAGACCCCCAGGGCGCCTTGTTCCATGGGATTGCAACAGGCTAGTTTGGGAACTGTTGTGGCCTGGAAAGAACATTGTCATCTGTGTTTTGGTGGAGAGGCTGTGCAACCTGAGTTTTCATAACTCCAAGCCTAGAGCTCACCGTCTCTTCATGTGGGGGATGTTGCATTGGAGAGGGAGGCTCAGGAAAGCTGGGATTGGGACTGGTGGTGCCAAGGTAAGGGTTTCCCACATAGGAGAACCCCTCCTTGTTGGATGAGGTCAAAGGTCATCTTGTCTACCCCTCTGCCTCCAGGCCAGGGGTCTGGGGAGGCAATAGAGCCCCCCCTGTTTTAGTCTTTTTTAACAAACCATTCTGTACTAAGGGCAGAACCCAGCGCCCCAGCCTCAATTACCTTGGCTCAAGGAAAGCTGGTGGTAGGAGAGAGAATGAAGAGGCACAAGTGTAAGAATTGGGAGATTCCTTCTCAAGCAGGCCTGGGTTGCTGCCTTCCCAGCCTGGCCCTCCCTGGGGCCTGCGGGAGCCCTTTTGCATGCGAGGGAGGACATAGGCTGGTCCCTCTTTATAGAAGCACATTTCTGCCACCTCCCCTGGGAGGCACCCAGCAGCCTACCACTCCTCTTTACCTAGTCCCTGCTGTGTAGGGCGTAGTCCAGGTTAGCTGGGTAGAGTTAGTGTTTCAAGCCCTGGGGCCTGTTCTTAGCTCATACATAGTCCTTACAGAGCCCCAGGACAGTGGGGAGGAGACAGGAACATTCCAGGAGACCACCGTCTCCTCGCTGGCCTGGCAGCCTGGTTCGCAGGAGGCCAGCCCCTCCTCCCCCGCCCCCTTCCTGCCCCTGTCCCCTATAGGGTTATAGCTGGAGCTGCCCATTAGACTCACGTTCCAATTTATTATCCTTGGTCCCGACTTTCTTTACGAGGCACTCCTGAGGATCGTGGGGCCTTGGCCGGCGGGGCCTGGTCTCCACTAAAGGGTGTCATTTTCCACTGAGGACACCCAGGCTGTCTTTGGACCCACCCTGTTCCTGGTCCCGCCAGGCGATTCCTTCCACCTGGAAACTTTCCCCTGCCTGTTTCCTCAGCCTGTTTCAGCCCTGGGTATCCGTTACAGTTCCGTGGAGTTACAGCGCCTCCTTGGAGCATCTTACACTGCTCTGGGAGGAGGGACTGGGGAGGCCCCTTCTATCTGGGAGGGATTCAGAGCTTCCCGCGACTTGGCGACTTGGCAGGTCAGACAGATCCCAAGG
This sequence comes from Microcebus murinus, assembly GCF_040939455.1. Taxonomy (NCBI): domain Eukaryota; kingdom Metazoa; phylum Chordata; class Mammalia; order Primates; family Cheirogaleidae; genus Microcebus; species Microcebus murinus. The sequence continues at coordinate 40,323,003 of NC_134119.1, read as the reverse complement.
CTGTGGGAGGTGGGAGCAGGTCTCTGGGTGGAATCAGCACCCCCCACCCCCATTTGTGTTTTTAACCCGTGTGATTTCTCTGCTGTTTGTTTATTACTCACCATTTGGAATACTTTGAGCCAGGAGAGTGACTTCTCTCTCCAGCCGGCACTGCTGTGGTTGTTCAGGGGTAGCTTGTCCAAGATGGGGCAGGGCCTGGCTGTCCCAACCAGAGGGCAAGGCAGCTCGGCCTGACAGCCTGAGCCCTCCCTCTGGTGGCCACACAGCCTTTATAAAGAGAGAGAGAGAGAGAGAGAAAGAGAGAGAGCTCCAAAGCAATAACAACACCCTGGGGGTGGTCAGCGAGGGCCCCCTCAATGATTTTCTTGTTTGTTCTGTGAAATCTCGCTCACCTCCTGGAGGGGTGGGGTGGATGGGGGCTGGAGCCCTATTTCTTCGTGTCATCGTTGTGAGCACATGCCCCTCTTGTTCGGGGCTGTGACTATCAGGTGTGGGAACCACCACCGTCTGTCCTCACCAGGGGATGGAGGTTTGGGGAGGGGATTGCCATTTCCATTACCTTTAAGGAAGCTTCCAGCCCCGCCCAGCCTGTCCCTGCTGCTGTCTGATCCTTTGCCAGCTTGAACTGCATCATTTGGAGAGCAGTGAAGAGGTGGAGTTTGGGGGCCTTTGGGGTCTGGAGTCTCTGGGAGTGACTTTATTTTCAGTCTCTGGGGCAGGGGCACCATGGGAGGCAGCCATCTCCACTTTCTGTCTCCAGAATCCCCTTTCATACTAAAGGGAAAGGGCCTTTGGGACCATTAGTCCATTTTCATTTTACAGACTAGGACACTAAGGCCCAGCACAGGGAGGAGCCACCCCTGGGGTCACCTGTGCATTCAGTGGCACCCCCACCTGAGTCTCCTCCCAGCAGAGGCTGAGCCAGAGCAGGGCAGGATGAGGTGGGGCCGCCCCTTACCCTCCCTTCCTCCTCCCTGCTCTCTAGGAGCCTCCTAGTGGCCCTGGGAAGACGGGCAGGACACGTTGTAGCCCATCAGAGAGGTTAGGAAACTGAGGCCCGGAAACAGGAAGTGACTCGCCCAAGACCCCTCAGGAAGTGTGCAACAGGCTGGGCAGAACTAGGGCTCCATGGTGCACCCTTCCTTCAGGTGACAGGACGTTGCCCCGGAGCATGTCCGCCAGGGTTGCACAGCCCTGCTTGGCTCCACCTGTGGGCAGGAACGTCTGGGTGTGGGTTGTGGGGAGGGTAGCCAAGGAGACTCGGCCCTGCTGGGGTGGCCCAGGGGCCACAGGATTTGGTCCAGGCCTTGATGTCTGGGTGGGGGCTCCTGCTGAGGGGCTGGAACCTCTCGGGGACCAGAAGGAGGGAGGTTGAGAAACACCTGCCCCTGCCTGGGGCTGTGAGCCAGTGGGGGCAGCGTGGCGCCCCTCAGCTTAGGGAAATCTCCCAAACCTTCAGCTGTAATGCGACCTGGCCCTCCTGCAGTGCTTCTCAAACTTTCTGTTTTCCGAATGCTTTCACCCTGAGTGTGCCCTTTGGCCCTCACAAGAGCCCCTGGCTAGTAGGTGGGGGCCTGTGTTGCCAGCCCCATGTTATAGAGGGGAGCTGAGGTCCTGGCCGGGGAGGTGCTTGCCCAAGGCCCCACTTAGGCAGGTTGGGGGTGGAGCCAGGCCTGGAACTCGGTCCCCGCTAGTTCAGAGCTCTTCTACTCCGGGAGGTGAAGGGGATAGGCTCCGGGTGGTTATGCATTTAACAAGCTGTTGACCATCCAGTTCCTTAAACCTGAGCTCCTGGGTGCGTTTTGGCATCGGAAGCAGCACTGAGTCCCACCCCCTTTGGAGGTACAGCTGTTGCATCAGGCAAGGTCACCTGCATTTATTTATTGAGCAGCAGCCGTTCCAGGCCCAGGGGACCGAGCCCATTCCTCTGTAGTGACTCCCAGGCCCTCTGGGAGGGCCCGTGTCTGTAGAGCAGCACGTCGGAGTGGACAGAAATTGTCCACGGCTCCCCTGACTCGCAGCCCCCCTGAAGTGGGCTGGCCGTGCCCATGTTACCCAGAGCTTCTGTGAGGCCAGAGTGGAGACTTGAACCCAGGGCCGTGGGCATTGCCCCTGGAGCCGGTTCACTCTACGGCTGCCTCCTACTGGGGTGGCGGGAAGGCAGGGCCCTGGGTGCTCAGGCTGGGGGCCTCTCTCCATCCACCCCTCTCCCTCATTCCCTCGCCAGGAGCCGAGTGCCCAGGCCTTTGGGGAGGGACGGTTTCCAGGGCCCCTGGGTTGGAGTGGGTCACACTGCATTGTGTTCATGACCATGTAGCTCATGTTGAAAATTAAAGTTTTTGGCTTTTCTAACCTGGCTTGCTCTTGCTTTGTGTGGAAACCGTTCTATCTGGGACGCGGAGGGAAGCTGGTGTGTTAAGGGGCTGAGTGCTATGGGCTGCCAGGACACCACACCAGGGGCTTTGTTAATGCCCCCTGTGGCGAGGGGGGCCTGTTCCAGAAAGCCCTGCCAGAGACGCAGAAGAGGGACAAGGGTTCTGGGTGAGCCCAGCCACTTTAAAGATGTGGAAACTGAGGCCCAGGGAGGGGATGCAATTCCCCAAGGTCACATTGCTGGTGATTGAGAGCTTGTACCACAGCATTGGGCTGTGTCCAGGAGGCCCAGTGACAGTGGGTGTCATGTCGGCAAGGGCCCCCTCATCCCGAAGTGGGCTGGCCAGGGACAAAGCATCGTTCACACGTGGGCCAGTTTCACGCCACACTGTTCCCAGCGCTGCTGGAAGCGGGAGCACCTGGCCTCACCGACTCCGACGAGGATTTCGGGGTGGAAAGTCGCGCGTTTCTCCTACAACACGGAAAACCAGGCTATTCACATACAGAAGTTGCTCGCAAGGGGCGGCCCGTTGGTGACACGGACCTGCGCAGAGCCTCTCCTAGGTGCCGCTGTGGCCAAGCCTTCCTACGGATTGGACCAGGAGGGATTTGCTCCTGCAGGGTGGCTGTAGCGTCTAGCGCGTGCTTGTGATGCGACTTCAGTGTATTTTTGGAGAGGAGGGAGGGGACTAGCCGCAGAAGGCGTTGAGAAGCTGCTCGTGGCGGAAGACAGCCCTGGGCCCTTCACCCTCTCCAAGCCCCGGGGAGGGCGCCCTGGGAGGTGACGCCGACCCTGCCATTCCGGGTTCCACCGGGCCCGGGTGGCGCCGTCAGATGGACCTCCGCCGGGCCCGGGGCCTGTCTGGCTCGCCGCGGCGCTCGGCGCCGGGGCTGGAGGGGGGCGAGAAGCCCAGATTGTCGCGGGCGCACGTCTCCAGCCGGTGCGCGCGGCGGGCGGCGGAGGCGGAGCCCCCGGGGCGGGGCGCGCGGCCGGGCCGGCTGCTGTCGGGCGCCCCCGGGCGGCGCGCGCTGGCGCGGCGGGCAGCGCGCTGCGGGGCGCCGGCGCTGGCGGCGAGGAAGCGCAGGACCACGAGGTTGAGGAAGGCGCCGATGACCGTGAGCCCCAGGAGGATGTAGAGGAAGCTGAAGGCCACGTAGCGCGGCTTCCTCTGCAGCGCCCCGTCGTTCTGCAGCGCCACGAAGTCGCCGAAGCCGATGGTGGTGAGGGTGATGAAGCAGTAGTAGTAGGCGTGGAAGAAGGTCCAGCCCTCGAAGTGCGCGAAGGCGGCGGCCCCGAGGGCCAGGGTGGCGGCGCACGCCAGCAGCCCGGCCACCACCATGTTCTCGGTGGACACGCGCGGCCGCCGCAGGCCCAGGCAGCGCTTGGCCGCCAGCAGGAGGCGCCGCGCCAGCGTGTTCAGCCGCTCGCCCAGGCTCTGGAAGGTGACCAGCGCCAGGGGGATGCCCAGCAGCGCGTAGAACATGCAGAAGACCTTGCCCGAGTCCGTGCCCGGCGCGGCGTGGCCGTACCCTGTGCGGGGAGAGCGGAGGGGACGGCCGGTGAGTGCGCAGCTCCACCTCATACCAGGTGTCCCTCCCCATCCTCAGGGCCCGCAGCGCGTCTTCCAATACTAGTTCTATCTAGGCCATTCCCCAGCTTTAAAACCTTGCGTGGTTATGCATCATCGCCCCAAACTGCAAACTACCCAGATGCCCCTCCACTGGGGAACGCATAAACAACCTGTGGTACATCCAAACAATGGAATTGTTTTCGGCAACAGAAAGGAATGAACTACTGTTACCTGCCATAACAAAGGACAGATCTCAAATGTGTTGAGCTGAAACTCAGAAGCCTACTACTGCATAGTTCCATTTAAGTGACATTCTGGAAACGGCAAAACTAAAGGGACAGAGAACAAATCTGTGGTTGCCAGTCACTGCGGTTGGGGGAGAGGTTAACTACCTCCCTGTTCGTTGCATGACATGCAATTGCACGACAGCATTTTGGGGGTGATGCAAACGTCGTCTTGATCATGGCTGCCTGTATGCAACAGGCATTCATTTGTCAGAACTCACAGAAACATACACTCAAAAAAAAAAAGGTGAATTTTACTGCATATAAATCATTCTTTGATGGAAAAAAAAAAGCAAAACCTTTCCTGTTTTCCCAGTACCCACAGGTAAAGTCCCAGCTCTCACATGGTGTCCAAGCTCCGTCCTGAACACCCTCACACCTCTCCAGCTTCACCCCCTTCTCTGCACATCTGCATGTTCCAGCTACACCCCAGTTGTTTCCCCAACCAGCATGTCCCACCTCCACATGCCTTTTCTTAAGTTTTTTTTTCCTCCCCTGGATTGTCCTGTTCTCCCCACCCCCGGTCTCTGCCTGCCCTTCCACACCTCAGCCAGCCCTCACAAACACCTGTTGGTTCTGGCTCAGTCTGGTGTGGTGACATTTCAGTGAGTCCCCTCCACTGTTGCAGGGGCTCTAAACATGACTGGGCTTCCTGGGGTCCTGGAGCATCATGCTATCACCGGGGAATGTGCCCTTTCTTGGAGAGAAGAGCAATAGCTTTCATGGTATTCTCCAAGGGGCCCACACCCGAGGAAAGGGCAGGTGGATATTCTCCAACAGAATATGCCTCCTCTAGCAGATTGGCCTCATCTGCCAAAAAGTAAAATACACAAACCCTTTGACCTATGCAGTTCCACAGTTAGGAAGTTAGCCTCCAAAATACATGCATGTGTGGAACGTCTATGCACCTGGGTCATCACTGCAGCGTTGTTGGTCATAGTAAATATCAGAAATAACTTAAGTGTCCATCAGTGGGGGCCTGGCTAAATAAATGATGCATCCAAATGCTGGAATACTGCACAGTAGCAGTTCTCAACTGGGAGTGGTTTTGCCCCAAGGGGACATTTGGCAGTATCTTGAGACATTCTGGTTGTCACAAATGGGGGTGGGGAGTGGTGCTGTGTTCTACTGGAATCTAGAGGGTAGGGGCCAGGGACACTCCTAAACATCTTGCAATGACAGGACAGCCCCCCACAGCCCAATATGTCAGTAGTTCAAGGTTGAGAAACAATTCTATACAGCCACGAAAAAGATGATGCAGCTCTTTAGGGAATGGTATAAAAACATCACCAAAATATATTAAGTGAAAACCAGCAAGAGGCAAAACAGTGTATATAATATAATGTCTAAATAATGTGTATGTTTTAAAAAGAATATACAGGCAGAGAATATATCTGGAAGGATGAGAAAATGGTAACTGTATTTGATCCAGGGAGAGGAATTTATGAGCTGAGAGACAGGATGGGAGGGAGAATTACTTTTCATCTTACACCCTTTTGTGCCCTGTGAAGTGTGTATATGTGCTATATAACATTCATGACATCAACCAAATAAATATATGTATTGGAAGACTTATGGCTCCACTTCCACATTTTGATCGCAGGGCCCCTATTATTTGGTGGGGCATGGGGGGGGGGCGCGGGGGGCAGGGAATCTGCCCATCATCAGATTTTGAGCTCTTTGAGGCAGGGACCATGGTGGTCACTTGTCTATGGCCCCAGTGCCTGGCACAGAGCCTGACACAGACTACAGGCTCAACAACAGTTTCCTGAATCAAACCAAGTTGAAGGGCGTGCTAGTGACACAGAGGAGCCTCTTTAGAAAGAAGAGGCCAAGAAGTGCTGTTGCCAGCTGTTTGGGGGCTATGACAGGTTTTGGCAGAGAGTGAAATGAATAATGATAATAACTAAATGTGCTAGGTACTCTACATGGATTATCTTATTTAACACTCTCAGTGACTATATAAGATGATATTATCCCCATTTTACAGATAAGGAAACTAAGTTCAGAGGGAGGAAGCTTCCCAAAGGTCACAGGGCCTGAGCTATTAACCACTGTCCTCATTGGTGAGACTGCCACACTTCTAGCCCAGCAGAATTCAGACTCTTGGGCCCTTGGCCACAGGCTCTCTGCAAGGCTGGCTTAAGCAGATGGTCTACACAGCAGGTGGTGGCGCCCGCCAGTGGCCAGAAAAGCCAAAACTCTTGTTTCTACTCCTACTCCATCCAGCCTCCCAAGATGTTTGTCAGAGGGGAAAAGCCAGGAGAAGAGGCCAAACCCATTTGGGAAGGGCAGACAGAAGAGGGGGATGGAGTCCTATACCAATGGGCATGGTGACAAGGAGCGTCTCAGGCTAAGCCAAGCTAGGGAAGCAGGGGTGCCCATGGGGACAGGAAGGGCAAAAGGGCTGAATGAGAGCTGGGGCCACAGTTGACCAATAATGAATTATTATTACTAATGAATAGTGCCTGCTTAGCCTCAGGCACTGTGCCAAGCCTTTTTCATGCTTGACCTCATTTAAACCTGGCAGCCACCCAATGAGGTAGAAACAACCGCATTTTGCCTTTGAGGAAACCAGGGCTCAGAGAGCTACAATCAATCGCTGGAGAAGGCACGTGGCAACAGAGATGGAAAAGCAACTCCAGTCTAGGTATCTGTAGGACTTGTGCTCTTAACTCTACCGCAAAGCCCACAGCTCACAGTCAGTGGCAAGAGTGTTGTGGAGAAACCTCCCCCAAGGCTCGGGCTTCCTGGCTGGTGGTGCAAGCCCGAGAGGGTTTCTGCACGTCCACAGCTGGAGCCCAGGAGTGTGGCTGGCACCACGCTCAGAGCCCCGCAGAGCCTGCTTCTCTCCTGCCCGGGTTCCCCAGGCGCAGGCTCAGCAGGTGCCGGCCAGACGGTAGCCATGGCAACAGCTGGCGGTCCAGATGCTACAGAGGAGCTGCTCTGGATCCCCGAGGGTGAGGTCCAAAGCTGTGATAATCAGTCATTCCTTTAACAAATATTTATTGAGCATCTATTGCACACTAGGCACTGGCCATACAGCAGTGACTATGACAGACTAGGTCCTCGTTCTCCTGGGGTAACAGAATAATCACCATTATAATGCAAAAATCAATCTTCTTTTGTACTGCTCTCTACGTGTCAGGCCCGGCGCTAAGACTTTCTGCATCTACTATCTCCTTGATCACAATCATCTCACCACCTCCCTGAGATAAGACCTATCAGCACTCCTAGTTTATGGAAGGAGAAAACTGTGGCTCAGAGAGGTTAAGCGACCTGTCTAAGGTCACAACGCGAAGGGGAGGCAAGCAGGTAAGGAAACAACTCCAGCCACTTGGTCTTCCAGCCCCCCTTTATCTGTCTCCCAGCCCCTGGGACGTTGTCTGTGCACTCCCGGGCCAGCCTCTCGCCAAACTCGCCTCACTGACTGCTCGCGGCCCCTCTCGACAGAGGGAGGCAGTGAGGCTCGGGAGCCGCAACGACCCGCCCGAAGTCACTCGGCGGGCCGGGGGCAGAGGAGGGACTGCGAGCCAGAGGCGCCCGGGCGGCTGGGGACGGAGCGGCTCACCGATGGTGGTGACGACGGTGATGGCGAAGTAGAAGGAGCCGGCGAACTGCCACTGCGGGCCGGCGCGGTGCGGCTCCGCCTGCCGCGCCAGGCGCTCCAGCTCGCGGTAGTCCTCGGCCGAGAAGCCGTACTTCCTGCGGAACTCGCCGCGCTTCCGCGCCAGCAGCCGCTGGCGGCCGCTCTCCGCGTCCGACTCGAGCGCGTCGAAGACGGCGGCGCCCACCAGCAGGTAGGACAGGATGCACAGGACGAGCGCGGCCGTGCGCGCGCTCTGCTCCCTCATCGCGGCGCCCGCCCGGCCGCCCCGCAGCCCCGCAGCCCCGTGCGCCCCGCAGCCCCGCGCGCCCCGCCGCCCCGCGCGCCCCGCAGCCCGGTGCGCCCCCCCGTGCGCCCCGACGGCGGTCCGCTCCCCTGCGCCGCGCCTGCCCGGCCGCCCCGCAGCCCCGTGCGCCCCGCCGCCCCGCAGCCCCGCGCGCCCCGCAGCCCCGCAGCCCCGCGCGCCCCGCAGCCCCGCGCGCCCCGCCGCCCCGCCGCCCCGTGCGCCCCACAGCCCCGTGCGCCCCGACGGCGGTCTGCTCCCCTGCGCCGCTCGCTGAGCCCGCCCGGCCCGCCGGGCACAGGGGAGAGGGGCGGGGCACAGGGGAGAGGGGCGGGGCACAGGGGAGAAGGGCGGGGCACAGGGGAGAGGGGCGGGGCATTGGGAAGAGGGGCGGGGCACTGGGAAGAGGGGCGGGGCATAGGGGGCGGGCCTCGGCGCGGGGGCGGGGCAGGGAGGCGCCTCCCGCACGTCTGCCTTAGTTTACCCGCTGGGGTCCCGGGACTAAAGTGTTTGTCTGGAGGCAGTGACAACTGGAGCAAAGGCCCAAAGCCTGGGGCCACAGAAGTCCTGTGACCTTGGCCAAGTCATTCCTTCCTTCCTTCATTGATTCCTTCACTCAGTCACCCCGACAAGTATTTACCAAGCACCTACTGGTGCAAACGCCATTCCTGCTGTAAAAAGAGCTCATGCCTTAGTAAAGGATGGGATGCCTCAGTTTCCCCATCATTAAAGTGGGGTAAAAAGAAATCCTATCTCATAAGGAGCTGTGGGAGGCAGAAGAATGCCACTCCCCAAAAGATGCCCACGCCCTCTGCGACCTGTGAATACGTTAGGCTACCTGCAAAAGGGGGTTAAGTCTGCAGGTGGAATGGAGGTGGCTAGTCAGCTGACCTTGAGAGGAGACATTTTCCTGGACTCTCTGAGTGGTCCCCGGGTAATCACAGCGTCCTTATGATGGGAAGAGGGAGATGGCAGCCCGAGAGGGGCTCAGCCTGACAATGCTGGTGTTGAAGGTGGAGGAAGGAGCCACAAGATGGGGACATTGGGCGCCTTCTGGAATCTGGAAAAGGCAAAGAAACAGATTCCTCCCTAGAGCCCCCAGAAAGGAACGCAGTCCTGCCAACCCCTTGGCTTTAGCCCAGTGAGGCCAGTGTAGACCTGCGTCCTGCAGAACCGGAAGATAATAAATTCGTGCTAAGCCGCTGTTTGTAACTATCCTGGGGGCTTGTCTAGAAGTGTCGGGCACTATCGCAGATATCACGAGTGAGCGGGTGCCAGGGCCTTTAGGGACATCAGACCCTGTGCCTGCCCTGCCTCAGTTACCAGGCAGAATTGGAGCCCAGTGCCTGCTAGAGGGGGCCTTGGACCCTGTCGTTCCCCAATAATCAGGATGGAGCTTGGTGGCCCAGAAGCAGGGTGCTGGCGCTGTGGTTTCAGCCTTATTTTTGGCAACGACATCAGCAAGTTTGATATTCTGATTTGTGCTCAGACTTCAGAGGACAGAAACCTGGGCTGGAGTCTCAGAGTGGGGGTGGGTGGGACACCAAGCACCTGCAGCCCAGGAAGGGCCTGAGAAGAGGTGGGGAGACAGTGGGATTGGGAGCACAGCCTGTTCTTGCGGGAAGGGCAGGGCCCGCTCATGGCCGAGTTAATGAGGGCTCGGTCATGGACACAGCTGGAGGCAATAAGTCCTGGGTTCGAACTCCAGCTCCTCCACTTTCTAGCTGGGTGTCTGTGGACAGAACACTTCCACTCTCTGTGCCTCAGTTTGCCCATCTGAGAAACGGGGGGGATAATAATGTTCCCCTCCTAGGACCACGGCGAGGATTATAAAAGCTGTTTTGTGCCACTATCCAGGCACCCCTCACCCAGTAGCTATTTTTCCTTCCTTTTCACAACTGTCTGGCTGCAGATGTCAAGAATTCTTTTTTCAGAAGCAGGGGCAAAGCTAAGCTGTCTGTGCTAGGCGTAGTCACAGGCATCACTCATGGGACAATCACCTGACAGCCCAAGAAACAGAGGCACAGAGACCTGCCAAGTCCTCCCAGCCAGGTGGTGGCTGAGCCAAGATTGTCTTCAGGGTCTGCTGGCCCCTGAGGTCACGATGCTTGCCAAGCAAGATGCCGCTGGCTTTATTGTCCCCCCCCCTCGTCACCTCTCTGGTCCTTGCTTTCCTCTCCTCTGAGGTGGGGCCGAGGACCGTTGGCTGTGAGCAGCCGTGAGGCACAGCGGAGATTGTGCCTGCTGGGTCTAGGTGTTATTGGGGCCATGGGGGAGCTGTCTGGCCCTGCCAGGCAGGTGACTCTGCCCTGTGCTTGGCATATTTGGTGCGGTAGCTCTATTTTAAGCCAGAGGAGGTTAGAGGTTGTGTATGTGTGTTTCTCAGCTTGGAAAACTGTCAGTGAGCAGTCACCAAAAACAGCAACCCCCCAAGGCACCCCCTTCAGCTCACCCTCCCTCTGCCACCTCCCCTCCTTCTTCCTTTGGGGACCTGAGGGGACCTAGTGATTTTCCTCTGTCCCATCATGCCAGAGTTGCACCCGTGACCCCTCAATGAGGCCTTGGATTTTCTTCTTCCAGAGCTCCAAGGTTGTCAGCTTTGAGGACAACAAAAAAAGTAACCCCAGTTCCCGGCTGGGCCCTGGGCACCCTTCGAAGCATTTCATATCACTTATGAGTCTAGATCTTTCCGAAAGCTTTGTGAGCCAGGCAGAACTTGCCATTCCTGTGTCAGGGAGAGGAATCTGAGACTCAGAATTGGAGAGGGAGGGGGAGGGGGAGGGGGAGAGGAAAGGGGAGGAGGAGAGGGAGGGGGAAGGGGAGGGGGAGGGGAGGGGGAGGGGAAGGGGGAGCTCACCTAAGGCTGCACACAATAGGGCACTGCTTGAGAAAGAGCATGAGTTTAAGAGTGAGCCAGACCTTGCTTCCACTTGGGGCAAGTGACTCCACCTCTCTGAGCCTCGGTTTCCTCATCTGTGAGCCGGGGTGGGAATATCTGCCCAGCAGTATCCCTGTGAGGACTGGATGGAGGTATGTGAGAAGCTCTCAGTGCAGAGCAGTGCCCGGTGAAGGCCAGTAGCCCCTCCAGTGAATTTCTACTTTCCCCTTTTCCACCCTGCCTATTCCCCAGGCTCCTGGCATCTTAAGGGATTGATTTTTATAGTTAGAATATAGTTCAGTAGTTTTCCAGAAGGCCAGAGGGCCCAGGCGTTTTCCCTGATAAGAGCTCTCTCTTGCCTGGCTCCTAAAAGAATGGATTATTTTAACCTCAGGGGACAAGAGGTACCAGTCTTGAGAGATGGCAGCTGTGGCCTTTCTGCAGCCTGATTACCATTTAGGGATCTGGGTTGCAAGAAATTAAAAGCTGCCTCTTATTAATGTAAGGAATGTTATAGGTAGGATTTTGGGGTCTCCTGGAATCTTCTGGGTACCGAAAAATCATATGGTTTGGAGGAACCCAGAGAAATGGAACCTTGAGTATCTCCAGGAAAACACCATAGCCACACCCAGCGTGGGGGACCATTGTTCCCAGGAGGATGAAGGTATTATTTGGGGGGCGAATGACAACTGTCTGAAAGTGACTCCTGTCTCTGAATGTTGAGTCCCAGCCAAGGCTGCTCAGAGGAGTCCTAACACGTGTTTGTGACCATTTAGTTGGAGACATTGAGAATTTGTTTTTCAGCCTCCTAAGGACTGACATCTTTGGGTTAATGGAGATATTAAATCCTTTACTCTGGTTAATAATTTTAAAATCTAAGTGATAGGAGTATGGAGGTTTATTAAATCATTTTCTCTACTTTCATGTATGTTTGAGAATTTTCCCAATATAATGAACCCTTTCGCTCTATCCCACCCCGATTTTTCCCCTTCTATTCCTTTGGCAGGGAGGGTGAGAGCAGATATGAACGGTGACGTTTGTTGAGTAGTCACTGTGAGTAGTCACTGTGATCCAAGCACGAAGTTCGTGGACTAGTCACAGCGATCCAAGCACGAAGCAGGCGTCACTTCATTTAATCCTCACAGCACTGTGGAGTAGGCCCTTTTAATCCCACCCTGCAGAGGAGGAAACCAAGGCTCAGAAGGATGCAGTGATTTGTTCGAAGTCACGTTGCCAAGGAGGGGGGTGCTGTCTGCCGAGCTCTTGCTCTAAACAGCAGCACTTCCCTGCCGGCGAGGAGCTTAGCATGGTGCTGGCGCAGGTGGCAGCTGCTACCATATGGCAATTTGAGCTCAGCTGCTGCTGACAGAGGCCTGCTCCCGTTCCTCCCGCCAAGGTCCACCCCTCCCTTCCCCAGTCAGCGGAATATATTGGAATCCAGACACGCCTGAATCAAAGGGGGTGGGGCTTGCCCTGGAAAGAGTCAAGGCAAAGCAAAGAGCATGAGACGTGGTGAAACGTGTGTGCTAATGGCACTGTAGCACAGAGTGCACTGTCCAATACCTGAGCCACTAGCCAAAGGCGGCCATTTATAAAGTAATTAAAATTAGATCAAATTGCAATTTCAATTCTTCAGTCCCACTAGACACTATTCAAGCGCACATTAGCCACATGTGCTAGTGGCCATTGGACAGAGAAGATATAGACCATCTCTGTCATCATGGAAAGTTCGACTGGACCCCTCTGGCTTAGAGGGTAAGAGCATAGACATTGAGACCAGACTGGCTGGTTTTGAATCTTGGCTCTGCCCCTGCTATTATCCTGGGCCTCAATTTATTCCCCTATAAAATGAGGATAATACTCCTGTAGAAGCCAACGTATCCAGCTTATTTGGGACCAGTGGTTAGTCAGTTCATCAAAGAAGCACAGAATTCTTTTAAATGATACACACCTTGGACATTTTGTTCAACTAAAAGCACACGCATACGCTCATTTGCCAATCTGTTCTTTGAGTGTGGGTCTGTTAATTGTCTTTGCACATTGTCCTCCTTGCATAAACCACACCCAGAATCTATCTTTTGATTTTCAATTTTGGTTTCTTTAATGTAGAACAAGGACCTGCAGACACTTATGTCTGCAGCAACTTGGGTGTCGAATCTCTCTAGGTTTTCATGGTTATTTTGTTCCAGAGTTTTTGTAGTTAGTTGTTTCTTCCACACCTAACTTGGCAGTATTCTCTTTAGCAACTAGTCCTTATTGAGTTTTCATAAAAACAAATCTCTTTCTTTTGCACTCATATTTCATCAGCTTATGGAATATCTAATTCAATTACCACATTACAATAACAAGTGGGGCTGGTGCGAACTGGTTTGGGAACAAACCCAACAGACTCTTGGCAAGCATGCCATTCTATGACAGAGAGCCAAAGAGGACATGGAGGCCAGAGAGTGGCTTACTAGCCATGAGCATTCAATATGCCTGGGGCAGTAGTGTTGCATTCAGGCAGAGTGGGAGCACTGGTTATCCTGGTGAGCTGGTTAAACAGATTGGTTAAGAGAACTTTTTTGTTGCACTAATCCTGGAAAAGATTCCACAGTGTAGAGTTGTCTAGGAAAGATGCCTGTCTGGTCAAAGACTACATTTCCCAGCCTCCCTTGCATCTAGTCATGTGACTAGTCTTTACCAATGGAAGATGAGCTGGAATGGTGAGCGTTACATCCAGGGAGGGATTTTAGGAAGCAGGTGAGCTTCTCCTTCCCCATCTGCAATCTAGGTGCAGAGGACCTCAAAGCCCTGGGGATGATGGAGGAGCCAAAACCTGTCAGTTACCAGGATCACCACGTGAAGGCAAGGCTGCCCTCCAACCAGGAACACCTGCCTTAGAACATTATATGAGAGATAAACCGCTACTGTATTGAGCCACTAAATTTGGAGGCTGTTTGTTATCGTAGCTAGCATTACCCTATTTAATAGACTTACCATATAAGGCTGCTGTGAGATATATTAGATGACACACATGTAACAAACTTTTAAATGGGACTTTTCCTATTGTCTCAAATTTCCAGGTAAAGCCCCAAGCTGAGGGTGGACTGGAGGTGCTAAATACCCCCATGTTCCAGAAAGCCACAAAACACATGACTGCAGGACTTTCTTAGGGAGATTATACCAGCCTTCCTCCCACCATCCCAGATCCCTAAGCCTATACAAGAAGAATAGGAATACAGGTTAAGGGCAAATTTCTGGAGCCAGACAGCCTAAGTTTGAATCCTGTGTCTACAACTTACCAGCTGTGTGACTTTGGGAAAGTTACCTCACCTCTCTGAGCCTTAATGTCTATAAGATGCCATTAAAAATTCCAGCCTGAGCAAGAGCGGGACCCTTCTAAAAATAGAAAGAAATTAATTGGCCAACAAAAAATATATAGACAAAGTTAGCTGGGCATGGTGGCACATGCCTGTAGTCCCAGCTACTTGGGAGGCTGAGGCAGAAGAATCGCTTGAACCCAGGAGTTTGAGGTTGCTGTGAACTAGGCTGATACCACGGCACTCTAGCCGGGGCAACAGAGACTCTGTCTCAAAAAAAAAAAAAATAGTACCTACCTCATAGCCTTGTAAGGTGCACATAGTTGGGCTGTTTAACTAAATAGCAATACACGGTATAGGTGGAAGGTCAAGCTTGATTTAGAGGAAATGTTAAATATATATGACTGGATTTTAAAATGGGATGGAATGGACAAGAAGGAGAGATTTGATCGAATATACTGGAATGCAACAGTTGAAGAAAAACTAAACTCATTTATGGGTGTCCCTCCGCAAATTCAGATTATTCAATACATCAGTTATACATGTGAAATATTTAGATCAGCTTGGGGCACATTGAAATCTTCATGTTAACTCTTCTTATTATTAAAACTTGTGCTAGGTCAGGAATCAAATCCTTTCTAGGCTTCATTACTTTTGAGTGACAATAAAAATGAATATTTTTGTGGTGGTAGAAAGCAATGATTCTTATACTTTGCAGTTTTCATAAACCAGTTACATTTCATAAAATATTTATGAATCCAAATAATGTTGTCAACTCCATTTACAAAGGAAGAACGATGGGGAAAAAATCCATAAGTACTATTTACAATCACTCTCATTTTATAAAAGAACGAATTTTATAACCTCTCAAATTAGGAAGGTCATAATCTTAAAGGCCAGCTTTTCAGACGGAATCTATTTCACTGATGAGATTTCACTGTGTTGCTCTTATCTGTAGTGCCAGCTCACTGGGCAGTGTTTGGAGAACCCAGGTGTAATTTACCATAAAGTTTACAAGCATTCAGACTTTTATCCCCTTTAATCCTCGTGACAG